>NC_142924.1:7183000-7494000 GCF_054131065.1 Drosophila arizonae | reverse complement strand
CCCATACACGAGGCGGCTAAAAACGCCAGCTCCAAGACCATGGAGGTCTTCTTCCAGGCAAGTACTCGCACACACACACACACACACACACACACACACACACACACACACACACACACACACACGCGCACAGACCTCGTGCTTCGCCTTGTAGTTGTTGACAAAGTTTTCGTGAGTGCTTCACCAATCAGTGTCCCCAAGCGCTTATCCACTTTACTTAATTCGTGTTGCAGCCATGCCAAGTTAACCTTTTGCATTGGACTCTTCATTTTAATGTCCGTCTTTGAAACGGCGCACGCTCCTCCTGCTGCTGCTGCTGCTGCTGCTGCTACTGCTCCTCCTCCTGCTGTGGCTGCCACTGCTGCTGCTGCCCCATAAAGAAGTCAATTATAAAAGTATCAAATTCGAGCAGCTTACGGATGTTGCGACTTTTCCAACTGATTTAATAATGAAAAAATAAATAAAAGACAAATGCAGCGGGTTCCTCGCTGCAAAATATCAAATTTTCGGTCAAGCTAAAAAGTCGGTCAACGACTTTTTTCCTGCTTTCTTTCTAGACAGACTAGAAGAAATTTTAAATTAGAATTTTCGAGAAGTGAAGGCTTTTAATGATTTTCGTATTTAGACCAGCAATTTCCACTCGCAACTTTTTCTTTCTCGGCCAAAAATTCGGATTCTATTTTCATCAAAATCCTTTCATTTCTTATTTTCTTGACCGACTTAGTAAGAGCTTCGGCTTCGGGCTGCTTTGAACACTCGCTACATGAATATTCGAATATTTATTGATGCTTTATCCATCCTTGGCCATTTCAGTGGGGCGAACAGCGCGGCTGCACTCGCGAGGAAATGATATCCTTCTACGACTCCGAGGGCAATGTGCCGCTGCATTCAGCCGTGCACGGAGGTGACATCAAAGCCGTGGAGCTCTGCCTGAAATCTGGCGCCAAGATATCCACACAGCAACACGATCTGTCGACGCCCGTGCACCTAGCTTGCGCCCAGGTGAGTAGTAATTCGGTTGGGGGGTAGTGCGGTAACTCGGTGGCTCGCTGGTCCGGTGGCTGTCAAGGACATCCAGCTTAGCCAGACAGCGCTCATATTTCGCCGTGTCACAGCCTGGTTAAGTGAATGTCCATTTGGCACGCACTCGATAGCCGCAACACTCAGTTCCTAGCGAACTGCTCGACTTACCCGTTCGCAGTTGCCAGTTGCCAGTTGTGGATACAACATTTCCCGTCGGTTTTTGAGAAATATTTTAGCTGACTTTAATTTGACAAATTCTTATGCAAATACCGCTAAGACGAACGTGACTTTGTGGCCGAGAACCGCTGCGCACCGCTCGCTGCTGTTGGCAAATACCAAAACAAAGACACGTGACAACGCCAAGAGGTGTGTCAGGGGCACAGACAGAGACGGAGAGAGAGAGAGAGAGAGAGAGAGAGAGAGAGAGAGGCAGAGGGAGAGAGTGATATGCTCTCAGCGTATATTCTATAAATAATCAAAAGCATCGGCGAATAAAAGGCTCATCAGGAGCGCGGACTCCTACGGATTTGTTTACTATTTACATTTGTGCTTTGATTCAGTGCATATTTAAGGTATCACAACGAAATAGCTGGAGAATATGTTAACGGAATCGAAGCGAATGTGAATCGGTGCAAATGCAATCTTGATGAGTTCAATGAACCAAGTTGAATCAAATTTTTGACATAGCTTAGCTATACAATTCACATTCGATTAACCCTATCGGAAGCCATACTATTATTATTATTATTATCATTATCATTATTGGTATTATAGACTTCTGTGTTAAGCAATGCATCAAGCTAATAGGGAAATCCATACGAGCTCCGTTTTGTTAGGGCTAAGTGGAATACATCTAGTTGTCTATGTTTACTCTTAAGTAGCACCCCCTCTTGTTGGTTATGCCTACTCATGTGTAGCACCCACTCTAGTGTGCAGGGTAGCTGCCGGTCGAGCATTTGATACTTTAAAAACTTTCGAAACTTTTGTCTCTGGCTTCATGTCTAAACTTTGTCCTCTTTCTCATCCATCACAGGGCGCCATTGAAATAGTGAAACTCATGTTTGAGATGCAGCCACTGGAGAAGCGAATCTGTCTCAGCTGCACGGATGTTCAGAAGATGACGCCGCTGCACTGCGCTTCCATGTTCGATCATCCGGACATTGTGTCTTATCTGGTCAACGAGGGCGCCGAGATCAATGCGCTGGACAAGGAGCATCGCTCGCCGCTGCTGCTGGCCGCCTCGCGCAGTGGCTGGAAGACCGTCCATCTGCTGATACGTCTGGGGGCCAGCATTGATATCAAGGATGCGGCAGCGCGCAATGTGCTCCACTTCGTGATCATGAACGGCGGCCGGCTGACGGACTTCGCCGAGCAGGTGGCCAATTGCCAGACGCAGCAGCAGCTGCAGCTGCTGCTCAACGAGAAGGACAACATGGGCTGCTCGCCGCTGCACTATGCCAGCCGGGATGGGCACATACGCTCGCTGGAGAATCTCATACGACTGGGCGCCTGCATCAATCTGAAGAACAACAACAACGAGAGCCCGCTGCACTTCGCCGCCCGCTACGGCCGCTACAACACGGTGCGGCAGCTGCTCGACTCGGAGAAGGGCTCGTTCATCATCAACGAGAGCGACGGCGCGGGCATGACGCCACTGCACATTGCCTCGCAGCAGGGGCACACGCGGGTGGTGCAGCTGCTGCTCAATCGTGGCGCTCTGCTGCATCGCGACCATTCCGGGCGCAATCCGCTGCAGCTGGCCGCCATGTCGGGCTACACCGAGACCATAGAGCTGCTGCACTCGGTGCACTCGCATCTGCTTGATCAGCTGGACAAGGATGGGGTGAGCGAGTGGGAAGCAATGGAGCATTGAACGAATCTCTGACATCCCTCTCTCTCCCTCTCTTGCTCTCTTGCTCTCATTCTCTCTGACAGAACACTGCTCTACACCTGGCCACAATGGAGAACAAGCCCCATGCGATATCCGTGCTGATGTCCATGGGCTGCAAGCTGGTCTACAATGTGCTGGACATGAGCGCCATCGACTACGCCATCTACTACAAATATCCGGAGGCGGCTCTGGCCATGGTCACCCACGAGGAGCGGGCGAACGAGGTGATGGCGCTGCGCTCTGATAAGCATCCCTGCGTCACCCTAGCGCTGATCGCCTCCATGCCGAAGGTGTTCGAGGCCGTGCAGGACAAGTGCATCACGAAGGCGAACTGTAAGAAGGACTCGAAGAGCTTTTACGTAAGTTGATCGTCGTCCGGCACTCCGTCCGGCATTTACATTTAACATTTGACATCTAGAAACTCATCTCATCCTCAACCACATGATCTAAATGCCAGTTGGCCAGCGGCTGCTAAATTCTAAACTCTTCTCTTTGAATCACAATGATATCTATAGATTAAGTACTCATTCGCATTCTTGCAATGTCCCTATATGTTTGCCAAGATCGATGAGAAAACCGGAGAGCCGATCATGACATCAAATCCCATTCCATTGCCGGCCTTGAATGTAAGCAGAAATCAGCTGCCCAGACAGTTGCATGCCACTTGAGTGTCTTTCTACTTTCTTTGTTTGTTTTGTTCTCCTTCCATCTAATTGTTCGTTGCTCCTCTTGCCTGACGATCTTTGCTAGTTAGGGTCCGCCACATATCCGATTCATAAGTCATGAGCACGCACCCACCCCACATCACATGTCGCGACTGTTTTTAACCCTAATTCAAAATATCAAACACCAAATACATTTAGATCAAATATTCATTTGCGCCATTCCAAAAAACACCCGAGCAAATTGAGGAAAAGCGTAAAGAACTCAATGATCCCAAATGGCGGCCGGCGCCATTGGCCGTTGTGAATGTGAGTCTAAGCCTAAGTTTGAAAACTTTGTGGAAAACTAAATAGCAAAGCCAACTGTAAATCGTCCCAAGCAAATGCACTTGCTAAACGTAACTATGTTGTGCTTAGACTTATCGTTGTTGTAATAATAATAATGTGTGTGTGATTTTTTTGTGACTTAAGTTAATGAAACTATTCACTAAGAAGAGTCTCTTTCTCTCTCTCTCTCTCTCTCTCTCTCCCTCTGTATTTCTCGTTGTCTCTCTGTATTTAATCTTTATCTAACTCTCAATGTCTCTGTCTTCCTCCTTATAATTTCATGTCAAACTATCTTATTCTCTTCCTCCTTCTCTTTCTCTCTCTCTCTCTCTTTTCTCACTATTTCTTTCTCTCTGTCTCTCTTAATCTTATTCTCGCACTCCTTCACTCTTTACTCAATCTCTCTCCCTCTATTTCTTGATTTCTTTCGCCCTCTCTTTCTCTTTTCATATATTTCTACCTTTTCGCATTTGGCTTCGGCCTTTCTCTTTCTCTCTGTTATACCCTCTCTTCTCTTCTCCTCTTCTTACCATGTTACTGCTCTGTCTATCTCTATCTTTCTCTGTTTCTTTGCTTTTCCCTCTATTCTTACCCCACTCTCTCTGCCTCGCTCCCTCACTTCCCGTCTACCTAGACCATGGTCACCCACGGACGTGTGGAACTGCTGGCACATCCGCTGAGCCAGAAATATTTACAAATGAAATGGAATTCGTATGGCAAATACTTTCATCTAGCTAATTTGCTGGTCTACTCCATCTTTCTGGTCTTTGTCACAATCTACTCGTCGCTGATGATGAACAACATTGAACTGCGTCCCGGAGACAACGAAGCGCTCAGCCAGTATTGCAGTTTGGGGTAAGTCCTATCGATATCCCATATCAATCAATGATCACTTATATATTCCACATCCCGTTATCTTACCCAGATGGGAGGTACTTACCAAGAATCTATCGCAGAGCCCATCGCTGGCTGCTCAGATACGTTTGGACTCGTGCGTGGAGAACATCAATCGGACCACAGCCATACTCTTCTGTGCCATTGTGATCGTCGTCTACATCTTGCTCAACTCGATGCGGGAATTGATACAGATCTACCAGCAGCGTCTGCACTACCTGGTGGAGACGGTCAATCTCATCTCCTGGGTGCTCTACATATCAGCCTTGATCATGATAACGCCAGCGTTTAGGCCAGACGGCGCCATCAATACGATTCACTATTCGGCCGCATCGATTGCCGTCTTCTTGTCCTGGTTTCGCCTGCTGCTCTTCCTGCAGCGCTTCGATCAGGTCGGCATCTATGTGGTCATGTTCCTGGAGATACTGCAGACGCTGATCAAAGTGCTGCTGGTCTTCTCCATACTGATCATTGCCTTTGGCCTCGCCTTCTACATCCTGCTGTCGAAGGTGAGCGTTTGACGCACTAGCTGTGATTCGATCTCTGACTTCTAGCTGGGTTTCACTCTCTTACAGATCATCGATCCGCAGCCGAATCATCTGTCCTTCTCCAACATACCCATGTCGCTGCTGCGCACCTTCTCCATGATGCTCGGCGAACTGGACTTTGTGGGCACCTATGTGAACACCTACTATCGCGACCAGCTGAAGGTGCCCATGACCTCCTTCTTGATACTAAGTAAGAGCAGCTGCTATAGTCTGTCCACCCTTTCCCTTGCTAATCTGCAAATCTCCACAGGTGTCTTTATGATTCTGATGCCCATTCTGCTGATGAACTTGCTCATCGGTTTGGCCGTTGGCGACATTGAGTCAGTGCGTCGGAATGCGCAGCTTAAGCGCCTGGCCATGCAGGTGGTGCTTCACACCGAGCTGGAGCGCAAGCTGCCCCATGTCTGGCTGCAGCGCGTCGACAAGATGGAGCTCATAGAATATCCCAACGATACCAAGTGCAAAATTGGATTTCTCGACTTCATATTGCGCAAATGGTTCTCGAATCCCTTCACCGAGGATTGTAAGTAGGCCGCTAAGCTAATTACAGCTATCTCTGACATATTCTCTCTATCTCTCTCTCTCTCTCTTATCGCTCAGCTGCTATGGATGTGATTGGCTTCGATAACAATGACGATATCATGATAGCCGAGCTGGAGCGCCAGCGACGCAAGCTGCGCGATATTAGCCGCATGCTGGAGCAGCAGCATCAGCTGGTGCGTCTCATTGTCCAGAAGATGGAGATCAAAACGGAGGCCGACGACGTGGACGAGGGCATCTCGCCCAACGAGCTGCGCTCCGTGGGCCTCAGCTCGGCGGGCAATCGCTGGAACTCGCCGCGCATACGCAACAAACTTCGAGCGGCGCTCAGCTTCAACAAGAGCATGTAGAGCAGCACTCCGAGCACCTGAACACCTGAACACCTGAACACCTGAGCACCTGAACACCTGAGCAACTGGTCGCAACTATAACCAAGTGGCGCTTCTTTGTTAATTGACATACATATATTCTAATCTATATACTTATCGCTGTCTGTATAATTGAAACGGGATCCGGATATCCCCATTTCTGTGAGCAACCGGAGAGGATTGATTTCATATTTCACAAGTCTATTGAATGTATTCAATATTTATATATATATTTGTCTATATCTGTGTTTGATGTGCTTCACAAGTTTACGAATAAAAAGTCAATTTATGCATGACAAATTACAGACAAATGCGAATTTATTTATTTTGTTAACTTTAATGAAACATGAGGTATGATGAAATGTATTTGAGATGTGCTTAACAAATATGTAGAAATAGATAAAATAGGCCCCAGAGTGGGGGCTTTATATGAATGTTATTTTGGTGCGGCCCATGTTGACCTGCCAGACGTTCAGCTCCTCGTAGTCGTCGATGCATTTGTCCACCTGGTCCGGTTTGAAGCCCTTCGTCGTGCAGCGGTCCATTATGTCAGCGATCTTCACGGCCTTGCCGGAGCCGGCCAGCTCGCGCACGATGGCAAAGATGCGATCCGAAGTGTTTGGCACGCTGCAAGAGTTGGGAGAAGAAATGAGAATCATTCGTAGTTGGAGGCTTTGGGCAATACTCACTGTCCCTTCTGGTGCTCGTGTATCTGGTTGAGGGAATCCTTGGACATTTCGAGCAAACGCAACGCCTCGGCCACATCGTCCTTCTCCACGCGATCGGAGAGACGCAGACGCGCCAGAGCCGTGGACAGACGCAAAATGCCGAGCAGATTGCGAGCGGATGTGAAGGTCATGTCCTTCTGGTTGCGAGCCTCGCGACGCAGCTCCACATAGGCGCCCACAATGTAGTCGGTGAGCTCGTCGGGAATGGTGGGATTCTTGCGCTTGCACAGATTAATATAGCGGCGCATCAGATGCATGTCCAGCGACTTGACCCTCGAGGGCGGCTGCCGGCTGTGACTGTGCACATACGTAATGTGCTTGGCCAGACGCAGATCGTTGTCTCTGTCGGGCTTGTCCTGGATGAGCCAGAGCAGATCGAAACGCGACAGCAAAGCCGCCGGCAACTGGATATTCTGCTCCACTGTGCGACGGGGATTGTAGCGACCGAAGGCGGGATTGGCAGCAGCCAGGATGGAGACACGCGCATTCAACGTGGTCATGATGCCCGCCTTGGCGATGGAAATGGTCTGCTGCTCCATCACCTCGTGTATGGCCGTACGATCTGTGTCTGCCATCTTGTCGAACTCGTCGATGCAGCAGACGCCCTGATCGGCCAGGACCAAGGCGCCGCCCTCGAGCGTCATTTCGCCAGTGAGCGGATCCTTCATGACAGCTGCCGTCAGACCCACGCCCGAGGAGCCACGACCTGTGGTGTACTGCGAGCGTATAGCCAGGCGACTTATGTAGCCCAACAGCTGAGACTTGGCCACACCGGGATCACCCATCAGGCAGATGTTGATGTTGCCACGAATCTTCATGCCATCTGGACGTTTATCCACGCCGCCCACGAGCAGCAGCAGCAGCGCCTTCTTCACATCCAAATGGCCGTAGATCTCGGGGGCCAAGCTGGTGGCCAGGCGCTCATAGAAATCATCTTGGGCCAGCTCCTCCAGCTCGGCGGGCGTCAGCTCACAGTCCTTGTCCGTGATGTCGTCGTTCTTGTTGATGCAGATGATGCGCTGGGGAAATATCATATGGTATATCAAGGGTGCACTCAAGAGTTGTCCACTGGACTTACGTGTGCCTGCAGGAAGGTCTCTGAGAGCAGACCCTGTATCATCTGGGCGAAGCCGGTGCGCACCATAGGTAAGAATACTCCAGAGATCAAAACATGATCTCCAGGCTGGGCCATGCGTGTGACCTCTCCACGGCAGAGCACCGTCATGCTGCGCGGAATATGACCCACTGGCACCTGGTCGCTGTGCTCCTGCATTTTTAGCTCCTGGAACTTGACGAACTTCGAGCCACGCGTCTGCAGATAGAGGCGACCGCCCGCCTTGTTCACTCGACAGTCGTCGGAGGGGCATTCCTGGACCGGTATGAAGGAGAGCGAGTTGACTGGCTGATAGGTCTCAGCGCCACAGCGGTCGCACGTGTAGGTGGCCACCACCATCATGGGCTTCACCTCGGTGCAGCGCGTCACAATGCCGCGAACTGTGACCAATTTGCCTATTTGCTGGGCCTTCACCTCGCGTATGGAGAGCGCCTTCTCCGTGGACAGAGGCTTGAAGCCGACCTCACTGCGAAGCAGAAAGGTAATTATGATGCCTTAACAGTAGGTCGATCCTCACTCTACTCACAATCTCTTCATCAGCTCTGCGGGAAATGTATTGCGTTCATCCCTTTGCTCCATGGGATTCCGCGTGCGCGCATCCATCATCAGGCGATGCTCAATGTACACGTCCAGTGCATCCTTGGCGTGCACCTCCTGCTGCTTATAGCTGGGCAGCAGTTCGGCAATCACATCGCTGAAGATCGACACGTAGCGTCGACAATTCTCAATCACCGCCTCGGCGAGACTCTCATTGAACTCTGCCAAGTCGTCCAGATCGATTGTAATTAGCACTTGCTCGCGATGGGCGAGCTTCACCAGCTGTGAGCCATAGACGAAGTCTTTTTTGCCATCATCGTCAGTTTTACAGAACTCGGAGAGAAATGTTTTGATGGATTCTACAAATAAAATTAATGGTAAATTTATATCAAATTTTCTTCATTTAGGTCTTCCGTTTACCTCTATCTTGTGCATAGTCACGGCGCGCCATTTGTACTCTATCAGAATATATTATTATTTAATAAATATTTAATCTTTACTCCGCCGCCGTTTGCAACAAAATGCTATCAAAATACAACAGAACGCCGTTTGGCTCTCGCCTGGCAGCGCGTTATGCTGAGTTCGCGCCTTTTTTCCGATACTATCGATAGCTTTCCATTGTGAACTAGTGCCAGCTGCGAGACTGCCTCAGGGTTGCCAGACCTCAGCACACAAAATGCATAATGAAAACTCAGTTAGCTTTGGATACTGTATATTGAACAAAAATAAATAATAATTGAGATATCTAAATGTAATTCCTTTTGGCAAGTCGAACATTTATTCAAACCAACAAAATTCGTATTTGTAATAAATCTTTAAGTAAAACGAAAAGTTTTAGAACCCACAGCCTGAAAATGTTCAATGAGCTTATTGCGTACATGCATAGCATAGCACGAAAGTTATTTCTGGCTCGTCCTGTACCCGTTGCGCGTGGAGTAAGTCCAGTGAAGGGTCTAACTTAACTGTTATTTAACTGTCTTTCTCTCTCTTCCTTAGACTGCGTGTCGTACTCTTGTGAAGAACAGTTTTTTTGCAAATCTGATATTCTTCATAGCGATATTCTCGCCGTACTACGTATGCTGTGTACACCCCATCACCCTATAGCGACTAGAACATGATCTCAATGCTGTAATATTTTTAATTTTGTAACGCTCGAAACCAACACACTTTAGTATATGATGTAGTCTTAATAATAAGGCAAAGAAATTACATAAAAATGCATTAAAATTATGCATTTTAATGAAGCCGTGTATTGTTTTTATTAGTATATGCTCCGCATTTTCAAGCTATCTACAATCACTGACCAAACAACACATAGACTAGACATGTAGAGCAACGTTTTTCCACGCCGCAAAATCTGTGTTGTTTGGTCAGTGCTACAATATAATATCGATAGAAACTATCGAATAACAAGTTGGCAGCATTTTTTCATGCTTATCGTGTAATCAGTGGTGGCAACGCTGAAAAAGTTTCTGGCGCGTTAAATTTGAATTTGAAATGTGCTCGTTTATTGTTTGCTCAATTGAGTATTACAAAATGTATTTATCGAAATATGCAAATGCATAATTACTTTAAGTTCGTTCTCAATAAACATTTGGACTCTTTTTTGTTACATAATTATTTATTGGTTTTTAGGCGTCTAAAAAGTGGTACATTTAATTTTTTTGTGCACATTTTGCAATTGGTTTTATCTTCGAATAGATTTACAAAGATGATTTGCTTAAATATTTTTGTTTTTTTTTTTCGCACATTGTGTGAGTGTGTGTTGTTGCGGTATACATAAGTTACAGTATAATATGTTTTGTTTACGTTTAACTTAAATATTATTAATCACATGCAATAGTTAAATAATAAAAATAATAATTATACATAGTTATAACATACACAGACACACATCCAACCGAACGCAGTTGTTCTTTCTCGATGGTCTTTAGTAATTAGTATGCATATATATAGTCGTATATATATATGTATGATTTTTTGTTTATAGTAAGTAGATCAATTTGTTGTATTGTTTATTATCCTTTTGTTAATTGGCTACTAACTAAATTTCATGTTCTCATAAATCATTTTCTTTTTACACTTTACACGCTAATATACTACATATGCATATGTTTGTATATATATATTTATTTATATATATATATTATTTTTGCTTAAATGTTTACGTATTTATTTTTTATATTTTCATTGCCTTTGCAATATTTTTGTATACTTTTTTGCAACACAAAAAAATATTAAATTGTGAATTTTAAATATTTTTTTTTCTGTTTTTCAAGCTGATCAAAAGCCGATTCTCAATTGCAATTGTTCAGTTCTCATGTTCAGATCAATAATTGCATAATTTATATATTTAGCTGGTATTTAATGTGTGTGCATTTGATGACATTTCATTTCAAATTGTTCAATTATTTATATAATTAATTTAAATAATTCTACATATAAGATATTTATGTATACATATATATCCATAGATATACATAGTTCATATACCATATTTAATAGATTTTCATCGTCTCATGCGTATAAAGCTGTAAGTCTTCTAGTTATTTTCCCAAAAATGTGCGTTTTACTCAACTAAATTCCATTTTTATGCATTTTTCTTTTTTCTCGTTTCTTGTTCATAATCTTTGAGCTCTCACAAAAAGGTTGAATAACAATTATTCGGGTTTCAATATTTTGTTTGCTTATTTAACACATTCAAATATTTAAATTCTTTTTAATTTTAATTTTACGTATTGCTTGCGCTCTCTCTCTAGCTCTCTTTAAACAGCAACTACTCTGTATTATTCATTTATTTTTGTTTCTATTTAATTACACCAAAAAAGGAACAATTCGCTTTGAACATTGAGCTTTTATAATTTACGTACGGTACGGCTATTTATGTATGTATTTATATATATAGTTATATTTATATATTCATATGAGTTGTCAAGAACATGTTTGTTTCAAAGTTGAGCCTATTTTGTTTCTGCTTTAATATATTTGTGTGTTTCTTGTGTTTTGTTTGTGCAAACCTCGCAACACATTTATTTATATGGCACAAAAGTCTAATTGGATTCAGCGTTGAGGTGCTAAGTGCTCAGGCGTTGGGAAAAGCTAGAAGAGGAAACACAAAGAAAAAACAAAAATAGAAGGGGGTGGCAACGCCAAACAGAGTAACGTAACGCAACTCTCCAATCGGATTTTGAATTTGCAGAATCGAATTAGCTTAGACACTAATAAATTAATTGTAACAACTTAGGCATTACACAAATAATAATAATAAAAATAATAATAATCAAAATGAAAATAATAATATTAATAATAATAATAATTAGATTTTTAATTGCGCTGCTGCTGCTACTGCTGCCGTTGCCTTCGTATTATATTTATATATATATTTTTTTTTTATTTATATATATTTCTCATTGTTATATTCTTTTTGGGATTTGGGTGCTGCTTTAACTACAACTACTATAGAGTGTGACTAGTGTGAGAAGCAGGCTTGTCGCAGTGGCCGTCAGCGCGCTCGACGCGCCCTTTGAGTTGTCGCGCGACTCGCCATCGAAGGTGTTGGGCGTGCTGCCCAGTGGGTCATCGGTGTGCGAGATGGGACCTGAAAGGGCAATAGATTTTCAGTAATTTCTAAGGGAATCATCGGGGCTGTGCAATAAACCTACCATCACCGGAGCCATCGCCCGAGCCGTGCATGCTGCTGTACTCCTCCTCGTCGTCGCTGATGTGACCGCCGACGCCAACGCCACCGCCGCCACCACCACCGCCGGAGCCCTCGTGACCCATGTCGCTCTGAATGTCATGATTGTTGCTGACAGGCGCCTAGAAGAACGATTAGAATTAATATTCATATAGGCTCTATCGACTCGACTCTACACTCACCGTCACGCCGATGGTTTTGCGTATCTTCTGCAGTTTGTCCACCAGCTCGTTGAGCTTGGTCAGCTGCGATTGGTTCTCCCAGGGCACCTCAGGATTGTAGCGCTGCCTGTCCTCGCCGGGCATTATCAACAGCTGTGTGTAGTCGCCAACCCGATCTCCGGTCCAGCAGAGATGATCGCTGCTCTGTGTGTAGTCCTCGTCACAGAAGCTGAAACGAAAACTCAGTTAGCTTTGACTTCACATCTGGAGAGAAATTCCCCCACTGAGCTAGCTGCGCTCAATCCCATTTGGCACGTCAAACTTAAAGCAACATTTATAAAAACTACAAAAATTTTGAATTTCCATCAAGTCTCATTAAAATCCATTTACATCAAATATTTTAAAAGCTCAGAGCCTGAAAATGTTCAAGGAACTTGTTACATATGTGCACAATGTTGCGCATAACTTTTGCCTTGTTCGTCCTTTGGCCGTTGCAGCGCGTGGAGTAAGTGCAAGTCCTTTACATAAATGTTATTAAATAATTGTCTTCTCTCTCTATCTATCTCTGTCTTTCTTAGACCGGCTGTCGTCCCATTGTGAAGAATTGTATTTTGTCCAATATTATATTCTTTATTGCGATTTTCTCGCCGCTTTACGTGTGCCTGCTTAAGGATGTCCTCAATGTGCTGCGCGACGTTAACAATAAGTTCTCCATTGGCAAGTGAATCGGCCTCGGAGACGTTGCCAGCGCTTTGAAGCAGTCTTGGGCAGATTTTACCGTATGGAAAACCAGATGCAGCGTACAGACATCCGCACACATTAAACTCCAAATATATTTATATCATTTACCGCTTAAAATTATGTTTATTTTTGTTGTTATTGTTAGTTGACTTACTTGAAGACGATGTTGGTGAAGAAGTCCTTGGACTTCTGTATGGTTGACAGGAAGTGCAGAATGCTAGCCTCTGGCGACATTGCCCACTTGATGCTCACATGCTGCTGCAGCGGCTGCGTCTCGGCGGCGGTCAGCGAGGGCAGCAGATTGGGCGTGCCACAAGTCTTCTTCACCTGCAAAGAGAGAGAGAGAGGGAGAGTGGAGAATGGGTTTAGCTTGGTTCGCATGCTCAGCTGCATTTCCTGTGCCCCACGCCAATCGTCTGCCCCATGCCCCAGCAGGGCTCAGCTGCAACTCGTGCCGTTGCATGTCAATTGCAACTTGCTGCACGTTGCCGACTCGCTGAATAAATGTCATCTAATTGAACAGTTTAAATCCGTTGCGAACTCGCAGCACTCCAGAAACTGGTTGCACGCTGCATTGGCTGCATTGGTGGCATTTGGCATTCGGTATTTGCTATTCGGGCATCCGCTCGAAGGCCGCTCATAAAATTAATTTAAAATGTTCATAAATTAAGCCGCAATTAACGTCCTTGTGCTGCAGCGCAGCACGCACGCTCTTGTCACATCAAAGAGGAAATACTTTTCGTAATGCGAGCACTTCACATGTTAAATATTGTAATTATGGTTTAAATTTAATACAAGTGGAACGTGTGCGCATGTATGTGTGTATTTATGTGAACGAATGGGTATGAATTTAATTGAAACTTGACATGGGCTCATTTTGCAGCTGCAGTGCATTCAAGCTGATTTCTGAATGCCACTCAGAGTTCATAAACAGGGCAGATATGTAATAACATGTCCTGGATCAGATGTGAAGTAAAGGCAATGATTACTGAGGACGTATATCAGATTTTAGTGGGTACTGAAGTCCTATAAACTTTTTTAATTTCATATTCGAAGTGACTCTACATTTGATATGTCAGATTACTGGAAACTCGTTTAAGAACTAGTTAAAAGAATTTATTCGACTTTTATTTTTAGTATTTTCTGTGATGAAATATTTAAAGATCAATGTTCTGCTAAGAGGTAGCAGACAACTTAATCTAAATATACAAAAAATAAAAAGCTTTGAGGATGGTGTCGACTAAGTCTTCTCCTAGCTCGGAACTCTACAAATATCAGCTGATCGTTCGTTGCTTTACGCTCTGTTCGCGAAGCTCTGTTCGTCAGCCGAACATGTTCACTCGCTCTCTCTCTCTCTCTCAGCAATGTACTTCGGTTATTTTATACTTCTACTGCTGAACTATTCGGGTCGGACACTTCTTTACCGAACATCATTTTGGGAGAGATACGTTGGACGTTCTCTCAGTGGGACTCAGTAAACTTCACATGCAATACCAATACATACGCAAGAGACGATTCGCTTCATAAAAGGTTTCTGTCTAATCGGGAACGAGCTCGTTGAAGAGCCGATGCAATCGGTTGCTCACTCAGTTTTCTCACAGATTATCAGTAAAAGACATTTATATGCAGTCATATAGAAACGCTCAAAAGTAATTTGCAAGCTATCATAATCATAATCAATACCCTCTCAATTTGATAAAGATGAATATAGTTTCATCAAATAATCATCCTTCACATCGAATCCTCTACCAAACATCTCACCTATACAGCATCACCTCAGTTCAACCCACTCACCTTCTTCTCCAGCTCCGGTCCATTTTCCATGGCTCTCATTATGGCCTCCGAGAGTTTGGTGTCCAGCTGCTTGATGGTGTTCATGATGCCGCTCTCGGAGCGTATGTGGCCAGCCACCAGATTGTCGAGGCCCTCGACCACACTGGCCCAGGGACCGTCCAGCAAGCCCGAGTACTGAGCCGAGCAGCCGCTGTAAAGCAAACATGCGGACCATGAGCAACAGGCGAGGATTGAGAGCTGTGCCCCCACACTTACCGCATCACGTTCATGCAGTAGCTGTAGCAGACCTTTGGCCTGTTGTGCTCCGTGTGCCCGTTGCAGTTGGGGCAGTACTGCATTTTGAGCAGATGCAGCTTGCAGGTTTCCGTCAGCTGCTTGCCATACAGAGCATCCGTTTCGCTGAGCACCTTGGCGCTCTGGAGCAGGGCGCTCATAAAGATGTTGGACATGTGAACGCTGTGCACCAGATTGGTCTGAATTTCCTTGGGTATCTGGCCGAAGGGCTGCAAATCATCATAGTTGTGCTTCAGGCAGTTGGTGTAGTCATCGTGCAGCTCGCCATAATTGTCCTTGGTCAGATGCACCGCCTGGTGGTAGGCAACGGGGAACAGATTCTCAAAGAACTTGTGCAGTGCGCTCTCCAGGCTGCTCTGGCTATTCAAAATGCTATTGCCCTGGCCATTATTGCTGCTGTAGTTCGACGTGTACTTCAAGTGGCTGCAAAGGGAGCAGGGGATGGGCGAGAAAGTTGAGTAAATAGTTCAGGCACCACACACAAACACACACAGACACACAACATACTTGATGATTTCCGTGTAGAGCTGCTGTATGAGCATCCGGGATAACGGCTCCATGCGCCTGTAAACCTGCGAGAAAACATTCAATGTCTTGTTCTCCGACTGCTCGGCCAGCTCCACGACGTGATCTGCAAAGGCACAGAGGGGCGCAGAGAGGGGGAGAAGTGTTCTTATTATTTGTTTGTTCGACATGGTAGTAAAATTTAATCACTCTGTTATTGGAGTGCTGCCTAGCCATAAGTCCTTTCTCTCTCTGCCTCTCTCTCTCTCTCTCTCTCCCTGCTGGGATTTGGCAATGCTGACTTAATGACCTGCCTGGGATTTGTTACCGTTTGGCTGTTGTTGGTCGTTAAGGCAAAAGTTGCTGCTATTGTTTCATGATGCTTTTAGTTAATTAAATCAAAATTATGTGCAGGTAGAGAGACAGAGAGAGAGAGAGAGAGAGAGAGAGAGAGCTAACAGATTTTCTATTATTTGTGTGATATTTGCCAAATCAAATCAATAAAAGAGTTGCTTTTGTTCTCTATGGAAATCATCTTAACTGGGAAAGCTTTGCCGCATTCATTCGCTTGACTAATGAGCCACTCATTGCACTCGACTCGACTTCACTTTGCCCATTCACAAAAAGAAATAATCTGTCTACTTTTTAGCCGGCTTGACAAATGCTTAATTTGAACTTATTTTGTTTCATTTATCGTCAGTCTCCATGCCCAATTTTGCGATCAATCAATCGTATCGAATCGTTGAGCCAATCAACAATCAAATCGTTGTATTTTGCGCTCCCCCTCTCAGCTACCTCGACTCGTATGCTAATCACAGCATTGCTCAAAATAATCTGTCAAAGTGTCAGCGCGAGCTGTCTGAGTGGATATTGTGAGGCATTAGATTATTGATTGGCAAGCGATACACCTGACAGAGACACACACACACACATACAGAGAGAGAGACACACTTGCAACACGAGCTGGTGGCACGTTATTATCGCAGCTTACAAATCCCCACTCTATATATATACATTTAAGCTTCTATAGAATTTGACCTCTGTCTCTGTCTCATCTCATCTGCCGATTGTTTGCCTCGCTTTTGCCAGCTGCTCGCAGAGCGTGGCAAATTCTAAATTGCAATCTGTTGTTTTCTATGGCCAACGACTTGGTTTTTAAATAAAAGTGTCAATCTTTTTGTTAATTGGCCAAACAACAGCAACAGCAACAGCAACAACAACAATGACAACAAGAAACCACAAAGGCGAAAAACATTTCAGCCTGGGTAGTGTTTTTTTATGATACCCTACTTACACTGAAAGTGCTTGAAGAGGGTATATGAGTTTTGTGTAACAGGCGTAAGTAGGCGTGGGTAAGGTGTACGCTATGTATACTATATATGTTATATACTATATATGTTATGTAGCATGGTTATAGCTATAGGTGAATAGCTCTAGCCATGCTCATCAGTTCATCCTGCCCTTTGTCTGTCTGCATAAATTTTTCAGTCTCGTTTACTATTTGAGCTATATAAATATGTATTATTAATAATGTGCATATTTCAGATATATATTATTTTCTCTTTTCCATTGTCTTTATATCTCTTTCTAGCTTGATTAAGAAAATATTATTTTATTTATTCCATTATTGTATTGCACTCTAAAGAGTTTCTCACTCCACCCAAATTGTTGCCATCTCTGATAGCTCACAAAATATCATTAGCTGCGCCTCTCAACAACTACTCATGCCAAAAGCAGCTCAGTGCAGGGCAGTTGCCAGTCGAGCATGCTCAGCCTAAGCACTCACTCAGTTCATTTTTTTTTTTTAATACTCATCGCAACACGCGAGTTGCTCTTGCTCTTCCTCTTGCTCCCGCTATTGTTGTTGCTGTACAAAGCATTTCCGTTCTCAGCCTTGGGTTCATTTTTGGGCTTGGCTTCGGCTGACTGTCTTGCTGTGCCTTCCCTCTGTCTCGCTGTCCAACTCACTGGCTCTTTATCGGCTAATGGCCTTTGATGCGTCAGAGCTTACCCCTTTTTAATTAGCTTTCTTGCGATTTTGTTGGCTGCGCTGCAAATAAACATTGCCAACAGCTGCCATAACAGCAACAGCAACAGCTACAACAACAACAACAACATCAACAATAGCAACAGGAACAAGCTGCGTATTTGGCCAGCTAATCATTTGTCAATTGCCGCCGATAATTGCGCAGCATATGCGGCAGCGGAGTGTGAGCGAGCTAATCAATTGCCATAGAACAATAGCCTTGTTATTGATCAATTAATTATGAACAGTGCCTGCAATTCGTGTGCCCACAGACAGCACAGAGGGAATGCACTTAACAGTAGGAAACGGCGCAGCCCTTCAACCATTATCCTTTCCGCTAATCCACTTCGAAATGTGGCCAAATGATGCCTTTGGAATGGGCCATCGACCCCTCCACTGACCCCGCTTCACGCTCTCTCTGTCTCTCTCTCTCTCTCTCTCTCTATCCCTATCTCTGTCTGCATTTAATAATTAACACACAGCGGCTAGCAAATGCGTTGATGGCCGCAGATATTCGCACATTAATTGCTAATTGAGCGGCGAAATTGTTCGCCAGAGTGCACATGGGGCAGATATATATCAGGGAGTATATATATATGTATAATATATATAAATGTGTTATATGATATGCTAACATGCTGCTATTAGTTGTGCAGATGCTAGGCATTAGTCAATTCGTAAATTGTTTGTAGATAGCCTAAAGAAGTGGCAAAGTAAAAGGGCTCTAGTTGGGAGTGCACGACTCGTAGATGCCCTGTTGGCACTGTATTCTTTGCTTTTGCAGGGAAAGTGCACGGATATTCAAAAAGTACAGAATTAAAGCTACCTCAACATAAAATTTGCCCAATTTATGTTAGCTATATTTATATCGTCTATGGAACATGGCACGAAATTAGAGTCCCTCAGCTGTGGCTTTTGATCCAGAATATATTTATATATATACATATTCACCTGTCTACTTCGCTTTGTTACATTCATTTTAGCAAAAACAATATGCTCTAAAATTCACATTTAATATTTCCACAATTTATGACTTAATAATAATTGTCATTAATGAATTAATATAAAACACTCAAGTAGAAACGAGCTTTAGACACGCTACTTACTGCACTATCTGCAGCTAAGTAATACAATGAGTAAACTTTGTAGATACAAAAAAGTATCAAATGAATAAGTTTAAGAAGCAGATGCTATGCCTCAACTATTCTATCTTATTCGCCTCTATGCGTCAAGTTTCAAGTCGTCTGCTCTTTCGCAGAAAGCTGAATTGAAAATGAAGAATGAAAATGCTAATTGAAATGTAAATGTTCTTCTATTAAGATTGTTATAAAATGCTAAGCAACAAGTTGGCAGGAAATTTGCTGAGACTGTGACGAGGAGACTTTGACTGAGTTAACGCTGCGTATACTTAATATTATTGCAGCTGCTTTGTTGGCCTAATGCGAGCAATTAAGTTGAGGTTTTCATAGACACACACACACACACACACACACACACATACAGACCTATACACAGCCCACACGCAACAGAGTCAGCCACGGGCTGGTGTGCATACATACACACATACACATATGTATATATAGTATATTGTATATATATGTATATGTATGTGTGTATAATGATATATCTCTGCCTGAGGGCATATTCAAAACTACAACACAGCTTACACACACACACACACATACACACAAACACATATACACACACACTGTTTGTTGTTTCATATGCTGTGCAAAACTAATTGCAATTTGGGTCTCTTCCGCTCACACAGCTCTCCCCCTCTTCCCGCCACTCTCCCCATCTCTCTGCTTTTTGGTAGCATTAATAAGGCACCTGATTATTGTGTGGGACTTGGCAAATGCTTTTGGCCAATGTAACATGAAAATTTCATTAGTCTAAGGTTTTTCACAGTCACACATCAAGCTTTGACAACTCGAATGTCTAAAGCGGACATGCTGATTGAATTAGACAGAGCTCCAGCCAAGTGTGGCCAATGTTATTTCAGAGAGAGCGAGAGAGAGGCAGTTTGAGTGACTCAGTCAGCCGGTGGTCCATTCAAGCGCTTCTCGCATGCATAGAACAAATATCAGCGCTAGGCTTCATTGCTTCATTAGCCAGCAGAGCTGGCGCTGAAGCGGGATTAAGCACGGGTGAGCATGGTGGGCAGGCAAGCAGACAGAGTGCTCAGGCCCAGGTCCAGGTTCAGGTCCAACTCCCGGCTGGACCGGTTCCATACCTCGGGGCCCAGCCCCAAAAAGAACGCCAACTGTCGGCAGAGGCGACCGCGTTTCACAATTCTTTGTTGTTTCCCACGCCAGGGCAAATACACATACAGACAGACATATGCATGTGTGTGTGTGTGTGCAGGGATAGGCCAAAAGGTTTCCTTCTTTTTCTTTTTTTTTGTAGTTTTTAGCTTCTCTTTTTTTTCTGTTGTATATTTTATATTCGCCGCCCGTTTGCCAGCGCTCACTGCGTTCCTGTGCGGATATTACAATTTTAGTATCTGCTTTTTTATTTGCATTTTATATGCATGTATTTTGCTCTATTCCTCTCCCGCTCCCTCTCCCTGTCTCTCTTTCTATCTGCTTCTAGCCACTATCGCTTGATGCTAGACTCGCAGCGCAGTCTCCAGTGTCAGAGCCTGGGCACAGTGGGCCCTGGGAATTGCCGCCAGTCCAGGTGTTTTCCATTTTTATATTACTTTGCTTTCGATTGGTTGACTCTAAGGTGGAGCAGACATAATTACAGCAAGCCTTGCTCGATGCCGCTGCTATCTGCTATCTGCTCTATGATAATTGCTGGCATCTGCTATTCGCTATTTCATTCCGACCCGTGCGCATCGATATGCGAGACACTGTGCGCATGGTGCACAGTGCGCTTAAGTGCTTCGCTTGTAACTAGCTATCTGTGGGGCAGGCGTGCCGCTGCCGCCGCCGCTGCCACTGCCACGCCCCATTCCAGATGCGAGCAACAACAACTTGACTCAAGCCACTTCAACAGCTGTGGGCTACGTGTTGGCTGCGTTGGCCTGGCTTCGAGCCTTGCACAATGTCAAAATAATTGGATGACTTTTGCCGAGCAACGTCTCCTTGACTCTGGGCTCTGGGCGCTTGGCTCGCGACTTGGTTTTACATAGATACAGTATATATACGTAACTGTATATATAGGTTTGTATTTCTGTCATATTGAGGTGCTTCAGAGCATACGCATTAATTGTCTGCTCTAGCTGTTCCAGCTGGCTGTCTTTCAAGTCCGCAGCAGACTTCTAAGCTCTTTTTGCTTTTCATAATTTCGTCGTGAATTGAGGAGGCAAGAGCCGGAAAGCGAGAAGCAGAGCTGCCCTTAGATCTTTCAGCATCAACAGGGGAAAAGACTGCGTAGCTCTGTCTCTCTGTTTGGCTAAGCTTTCGCCAGAGAATTTCCTTTACTCTTCCTCAAAGCAAGCTCTCTTGCATATAGCATGGGGTTTGTGGAATGATATTAAATTTAAATGATATGATATGATGATGAGATGACTCATAATATGATATGATTGTCCGTTACCCTTTAGCGCCTCCCAGCATTCACCTCTAGTGTATTTGGCATTCGACTTTGGCTAGACTTTTTGCTTATATGGTATGATTATCCCATACTGTTTACTGACTACCTTATAGCTCTATTTATCATTCACCTCTAGTGTATTTGGCATTCGACTTTGGCGAGACTTTTACCTGTTCTTAGCTCTTTCGCTTGTGCCGCCAATTAAAAGTGAGCGCTTGAAGCGTTCTGCATTGGTTAGCAACTAATTATAATGATTATTAATATTATTTGAGAGACTGCGAGAGGTTGAGAGACAGACAGACGAACGGATAGACAGACAGACTGTAGGCAGGGCAGACAAAATGGCGCCGCAGCTGGCTTTGGTAATTAACGAAACCTGTTGCGCATTTGTTTTATTTAATTGAATATACATATAGATATGCATATTTATATACGTATAGAATATAAAAAAGATATATATATATATATATATATATATATATATATATATATATATATATATATATATATATATATATATATATATATATATATATATATATATATTTTTTTTTTTTTTTTTTTGTGACTAACCACAACTGACTCCATTAATATGTTGCTTTGTTTTACTAATAAATAAATAAATAATTGAATATAAGCTGGTTTTTATTTTTAATGCCAAAAGCGATGGGAGATTCATTCAGTAAATTTAGCTGCACTCTCAAGGTCGGCACTTGTAGTGTAATTTATATACGAATTAAGCGGAGTTTTTTCTTTCCCGTTTTGGGCAAACGAGTTGGACAGGCGGCACTTTTTGTATTCAATATCATGAGTCAGATTTGGTCAGGCTTAAGTGTTTAGCTGAAGTTGCTGCCACATTGTTGCAGTTGCAGTTGCAGTTGCATAGTAAAAGATAATGATAACACATTTGGAGTCAAGCTTGGGCTTTGGCTAACAGCTTCACTTTGTGGCTGAGCTAACAAAAGCAGTTAACAAACGTTGACGGCCAAAAAACCATTTTGCTGTGGCAGACAAACAGCTCGAGTGAGTCAGAGAGTGCGCATGGTAGAGGCAGGGAGCAGGGAGCAGGGAAGGGGGCAGCGAGTGAGGCGAGTGCCAAGTGGAATGTGCCACGAAAGTTGCGACTTATGAAAGTGCACGCACAGCTCTAGCTGCTGCTGCTGTTGTTGTTGTTGTTGTTGCATTGTAAAAATACGAGAATTTATAAAAAGAAAAACGATTTTTTGTTTTTTTTTTTTCGTTATTCTTTAGCTACCACAAAGTGCCAAAAGTTTTTGTCTGTGGCAGTCAGGCTGGCAGCCAAGCGAGCTGATCAGTAAGTCAGCATTTGGAACTTTTATGCAGGCGCACGCAGAGAGATGGGCGGGGGGAGGGGCTGCAGTAGCAGGAGATAAGGAAAGAGGAAGAGAGGAGAAGACGAGAGATGGCAGCGGAGCTGAAAGTGGATCAGAGGCAGATGGAGGCAGCAGAAGACAAGAGAGAGAGAGGGGCTGAAGATAGAGCAGGAGGCAAGATGGGGCTACGGGGAGGTAGCCAGGAGACGGCACGAACAGGAGGCTGGCAAGACTAAGCTGAAGATGAAGATGGGAAAAGTGCGACGTGCGAAATGCAATGGAGACATATTGCGCCCGCAGACTTTGCAGAATGGGGCGTTGGCTCGAAAAAGAGTGATGGGGAGGTAGACGGGGCGTGGCATAATTCGTAAGCTGCGAAACGTGTTTACACACGCAAATGCTTGCTTAAAAATAATGCGAAACATGCATACGCACAGAGCAGAACGAGCATGAGCATGAGCAACAGCAACAACAACAATAGCAGCAGCAACAGCAACAATGTAAGCCCAAGCAACGAGACAAAACAAAACAAAATGCAAACAGCAATCCGAGAGGAAACGGAAAGACGCAACTGAAGTGATACAGGGTGAGAGGAAAAAGTAACAGGAAAAACGACAGGAAAAGCTGCAAGCTGCAATTGTTGTTGTTGTTGTTGTTGTTGTTGCTGTTGCTGCAGCAATTGTTGTTGCTGTTGGTGCTCAAGTCTCCAGCAATAAAATATATATTAAATGCGTAAGCACTGCAAGGCGACAATAAACCAAATAAGCACAACAAGAAAACAAAACTTGCATGGAAATATGCATAAAACTTTATAGTTGCGGCAATTCGCCGAGTGTTGAGCGCTCAAATATTACGCATACGCACGGTCGCACCAGCTGGCACGAGGTAAATCAATTTTTATGAGCAGTGTGTGAAGACATAAAAGCACAAGGAGCAGCAGCAGCAGCAGGAGAAGCAGGAGAATCAACAACAACAACTTTTACGACTTGGTAAATACCCACAAGCTGAAACAAGCAGAAAGAGGCTCAAAGGCTCAAACTAATTGTTTGACAAGCATAAATCATATATCATTTCCGAAAATGAAGCATAATTTGCAGCCAGCTATTCAATTAATAATATAATAAAATAAAAAAAAAAATAAAAACCTACACACGTTCGCTTTTATTCGCACATTCACATTTATATTTGTTTTTCATAGCACATTTAAAAAAAAGTATTAAATAAATTGTAATTTGAAATGTAATTTGATTGCAATGCTAAATGAACACGCTGATTGCATATTAATTTATTTTTGCATCGAACGTGGGAGACTCGCAGCGCTCTAATGTGACATCAGGCGAGGGCAGCCAATGCATTGCGCATTTTAAATATGTAGAAAATGAACCGAAGAGCAGCAGCAGAGCTTAAAGGGCATGTGGCTGGGCATATATTATATATGTATACATATATATATACATATATATAAGTTTGTGTGCATATAATGCATATCATATAAGGCAGGGCATGCATTATGCCCTAATGAAAGCCACTTAAATCAAACAGACAAAAGCAACTAAGAACTTTGCAGCTGAGCGCAACCGACTGCAATATACTCATTAATTGCATTTGGTTGAAAAATAATAATTTGCCATAATTTATTAAATATATAGAAAAGTCGAACATCCACAAACTGAAGGCGAGATATGTCTAGTACGTAGAATATATATAATAATGCATATATATAATAATGAATATATATAATAATTAATTTAATATAATCACAAAATTATATATACATTATCTATAGAGTAGCTCATTAGATTTTTGACTAAAATTTGCAGAAATTTATTAATGAGC
Source organism: Drosophila arizonae (assembly GCF_054131065.1). Taxonomy (NCBI): domain Eukaryota; kingdom Metazoa; phylum Arthropoda; class Insecta; order Diptera; family Drosophilidae; genus Drosophila; species Drosophila arizonae. The sequence continues at coordinate 7,469,438 of NC_142924.1, read as the reverse complement.
TCCTCCACTTTCAGACAATATTGAAGGTATTTTTGAGAAAAGGGATACTAACGGAAATTTCAGATTAAATTTGTTGCTCTTTGGAGCGGCAGTCTGTTCAGCATATATTGCTGTAGTTCACTCTTCTGAAAGCTGTAAAGTGAAGGCAATATTCATACTGGAGATTTTCCCCATCAGCTGTAGCTATATATGGCGAGTTTTACATAAACCCTCAAGTCACAGCAAGTGCTATCATATCCTGCCTTAGCTGACAGAAGGCACATAATCATAAGCAAACGAATATGCCCGTTTTTTTGCACTTGATTCATGAGTTTTAAGAGCCAAAAATAATTTATTTAAATGAATTGCGCTAAGCATGAAATGCAAACAATGGATAAGTTGATATATATAAATATATATGTATGTATATATAAATATATGTATGTGCATACACATGTATATGCATATTTTTATATATTTGCAAAGCAAAAGTCGGGTGCAGCCACAGCAAACAAAACTTTTCAATTTCAAATGCGCGCCCATTTCCAAGAGCTGCAAAATATATAAATGTATGTACATATATATATTTCTATACATATATTGAGCTGGTGAGGAGGGCACGCCTTTAAAGCGAGATTTACAACATGTACGACAACAATTTGCAGGCATTGAAAAGTTCTCCTGCTCCTGCTGCTGTCGCTGTTGTCCTAAAACGTGACCCAAACAAACTTTGCAAATTGTCCAAAAACCCCAAAGAGCAACAACAATGGCAACAACAAGCGACAGCCACGCAAATAACATCAATATTTAATGCCTTTTTAATTAGATGCAGACACTTTGTTGCATTCCAAACAGCGCGCAGCGGATATGGAACAGCCAAAGACTTTGTTATGGATATGCTTTTACCACATACACACACACACACACACACACATACATAATGATATGCATGTGTATGTGTATGTGTGGACAGGTATATAGCCGTGAGTCGCTTTGATCTGCATACAAATGCAAATTACAAATCAATTTCGCATTTCAAGTTTAATTTTTGTTAAACTCAAAAGTTATCATCATCATTTTTATTTTGGAGCTGCCCACGCTTTTGCATTTGCATATTATAAATAATTTATTGCTCACGAAAATGTGTGTGCATGTATGTGTGTGTGTGTGTGAGTATTTCTGTGTTTTTTATCTGTTACTTGAAACTTTTCAGAGTCTGAGTAAGCGACTCGACTCCGACTGCCTCAGACTGACTGATTTGCATAAAAGCGTTTGCCATTTGCCCAGTTTTTTCGCCTTGTCGCTTTCCATTTGCCATTTGCTGCACTCATTTCGAATGCGATTCATAGATTCATATATATGTATGTTTGTTGTGGTATATATCTGTGTGCTGCACTCACTTTGAAATTGACTGGCCGTGGTCTCCAGTATGCCGCGCAGGCTGCTCGTATGATGATGCAGCAACTGCTCGAATTTGCCAGCTGCCTTGTGGCGCAGTTCCAGCTCTGTGGCGTTGCTGCAACAGCTGCCGCCGCAAGTGGCGCCTGCAATGGAAGAAGAAGAAGAAGAGAATAATAATTAGAATTGCATTAGAATCATATATGATCTAAATACTATAAACTATACACTGCAACAAAATATTCTAGCTGCTCTGCTTTAACTCTTTCGTCATCTGCGATCTGCGTCTGTTTCAATCATCTTCAAATTATCATTTTTATGTGTGTGGGCGTGTGTTTCGCTTAATTGTTTATGGCTCAAAGGCCTTTGTGTGGTTGCTGATTGGCGCCAAATTTGTCTTTATAGATATATATATGTATGTATGTATATATTATATATAAAAAGACATATATTTGTTTTTCTACATTCTTTCGTTTCGCTCAAACTATTTTTAATGCTTTTTATCGACAACGGGGCGCGTTTATAACTCTGAAATTGCTCATAATTGACAATTTAGCTGTTGGCTCTATAAAGCCCAAGACAATGCTCTTATTGTTATAAATTCAGTTTTAATTCAGCCAGTTATCAGACTCGAGGTCATGCTTGGCTAGTCAACAATAAATAAGATAAAAGCTGTCGATCGTTATCAAGAATCGTCCGACTCTGACTTTGCCATTGACTAGAAGCATCAAGTTGCCTTGCCAGAGTGGAGTAGAGCTGCTCTAAGCTAAGCTTAAACTAGTTGAGAATTCCATGCAACTTGTATCATATATAATATCATATGGCAAAATAAAGGAATAATTATAGAGATTCATTAGCTCGGTTTGAAGATCTAACAATAAAGGAGACTCAAATTATTTCAGTTATAATTAAAAAAAATTAAAATTAAATTTAAAAAATAATAATAATATTATTATTTTAGTTAACTTAATTTTTTTCGTTAGAATTGGAAAAAAAAAAAAAACAATATATATTATTTTGTATATATATATTTTTTTCGGTTTTTAAGATTGTATAAAATAATAAATAATAAATCAAATAATAGTAAAAATATATTTAATTTATTTATTTTTTTATAATAAACATTTAAAAAGTTCTTGTTAACATTTAGCTGCAGAGTTTTATATTTTTTTATTTTTTTCATAAATCTTTACTATACAGAAATCTTTAAATACAGAAATTCCATCTTTTTTAATTTACTCTCAATCTCTCATTGCTCTATAAACCAAGAATTCATTTAAATGTTGCTTAATAGTTGTTTATTGTTATTTGGCACTTGGTTTTTCACACTTACTACATATAATTGACATTCCAAATTTCCATTTTCCAACTGAGCCCCAGCTCACATTTACTCACATTCCTCATTTTATGCTGACTTTAAAAAAAATAATATAGACGCAGCTGTCAACAGGTTGTTTGAAAGCTATTTTGGATCATCCTTAGCTAATTGCCTCATTTGTAGCTTGACAATAATAATTCACATAAATTTAAAGCCAATGCACACGTGTGTGCATGCTGCATGCATTTGCGTGTGTGTGTGTGTGTGTGTGCATGCATGTGTTAATAGCGGCTGCCGCTGTTGTCAGCACACATGTGACAATTGAGCCGGGGGTAGATAGTAAAGTGCAGCCGACTCGCCAAGAGGCTGTCAAGGCAAGCTGGCGAGAGAGAGAGAGAGAGAGAGAGAGGGAGAGTGGGAGGCAGTGAGAGGGGTAAGAGTGGGTGTTGTGTGGCGTGGGCGTGATGACACGCATTTTATGACAACTGCAATGACAATGACAACAGCAACAACAGCAACAACAACAACAACAACCTCGACAATTTAAACAATCGACATATAAGGCATAGGCACACAGCTCTGCCTCAGTTCCTCTCCCTCTACTACCCTCTCTTTCACTCTTCGTATATCTGTTTCTGTGTTTAGCTTGCCTATTTTGTCTTTTATGGTTTATAATTTAAATTAATGGCTTTTACATGATGTTTATGTGTTCGGCGCTGCACCTACATTTGGCGTATTAGCATATAGTCGAGCCAGATGTTGTTGCCAAACGAAATAAAAAATAAGCAAAATCAAGCGAAATGAGTTTGACAAAACTGTAAACAGACGCGGATCATACATCAGCAGCTAAATTTAAGCAGCTACTGTGTGCGTTGTTGTTGTTGCTGTTGTTGTTGTTGTTGTTGCTGTTGTTGTTGCATGTGCCACAACTGGAGAAACACGGCCGACTGCAAGTCGCCGTGACACATATTTTCCATGTCAGGCAATGCGAATTCAACAAGCAAAATGAAATGGAAAATTGAAAATGACACAAGTGTTGCAGCTAAATAGAAAACAAGGCCAAAACAAGACCGAAACAGAGACAGAGACAGAGAGAGAGAGAGGGAGATGGAGTGTGTGAGAGGCTGGTTTAAATGCTAGAGTAAACAGGCAAACAAAGGCTGACTCATAAAGCGAATCATTTGATGGCAAATGCATTACAATCCAATGCGAAAAGCCGTTTTGATGCGTTGCCTGGCTGAATTGCCGCTCATAAATCAAGCAGCGTGCGGCAAGGACTCGACCACATGGGCAACTCGCCAACTGCTGCTGCCTCGTCAGGCCATGGAGTCAGTCAGTCTGGCCCTGGGCGACTGGCTGCAACTTAAACCTGTAAACGGCAGCAGCTTCCTCAAGAGCCAGCACCACAAATTCAATTGAATTGTCAGAGACACACACACACACACATGCACACATGCACATAGTTGCATGGCCCAGAAAAGTATGCTAGGGCCATACGTATGGTAGGCACTGTTGGGGCGTGGCATAAAAAATGCAAATCTCTTGCATGGCCAAAAACTGTGCCTGTGCCAAAAATACATGCGAGCTGCTTGGGCCTGGGCATGGCCATGACCGCAAGGCATGTGGGCGTGCCATCAACGCCCCTCACACACACACACACAAACTGAAAAGCTTTTATGCATTTTTTTTCTTAGAGTTATAAATGCTGCTGCTGTTGCTGCTGTTGCTGTTGCTACTGCTGTTGCTGCTGCTGCTGTTGCTGCTGTTGTTGCTGTTGCTGCTGTTGTTGCTGCTGTCTATTTTCGTCTCTTGTTTTGCAGCCTGTCACCGCAGCAGGCAAAAGCTAGCAAACGTGTGCGAATTTGTTTACTGTAATTGTCTGCAGGCAGGGCGGAAGAGAAACTGTTGTAGCTGCTGCTGCTGCTGCTGCTGCTGCTGTTGTTGCTGCTGCTGCAGTGGTGCAATGCCATTGTGTTGCTGCCTACAGCCTATACCGATTTTCGCTGGCATTATCAGACTTGGCTGTGAGCCAAGAAAACGCTTAGCTCGCAAAATGCACGACTCGGGCGGGTGAGTCGAGGGGAGGGCAGCGGAGGCGTGGCTTAACATACCTTGACATAATTTGGCACTGGCACAGCGCACCACTGCCCCTAGCTTCACACTCCCTCCCGCCACACACACACACACACACACACACACACACAGCACATATGTTATATGCGTTTTCAATTTGCAAAATTTGCTGTAAATCTTGTTGAAATTCATGAATTTGTCAGGCATTGGAAATTGGAGCTGCCAACGAGGCGAACCGAAGCGAAGGGCAGAACTTTTAGTTCTAATTAAAGAAAATGCTGACTAAGTGCAGAGTGCAAACTTCTGCTAGCTTCAGACTGACTTGTGTTTGTCTCACTGCAAATATGTTTGGATAGAAATGTGTGAGCTGTGCTTCAAATAAGTGTTGTAGCACAATGTTCCAGAGAGTGGGTGGGGGGCTGTACATAGTAAGTGTGTCATAAATATTTTCGTAATAATAACAGTTTTTTCCACAGAAATTTATGGCCCTGATAGAAAATCAATTCGAATGGACACAGAGAGGGAGTGAGAGATTGAGAGAGAGAGAGAGAGAGAGAGAGAGAGAGAGAGAGAGAGAGAGAGAGAGAGAGAGAGACTGCACTCAATGCGATCGCCGAGCGGAGGCCAAGAAGTCAACTATTGGCTAGGGTCATAAATTCTGAATGAAATTTTTTAATGAACAACAACTACTCCACATTCATGGGGAGCGGGCGGAAAGTCCACAAATAAAACAAATACATCCGCCCCATGCTCGAGTTGACTGCGTGTCAAGGGGCGTTCAATAATTGTTATCAACAAAATAAAGTAAATTGTTGACTACTTGTCAAACACCAACAATTTGTGCAGCGGCCACAGCGATAACGTTTAAGTCAACAAAATGCGGCCAAAAAGAAATGCTCAAGCAGCCGTCGACATCGAAGTAGAAGAGGAAGAGCACACACACACACAGAGACAGACACACAAGTCCGATAGCACATTACGACCAAGAAGTGGGCATAGAGCACAGGTCGATGGGAGGGTGCTCGGTAGATCCCTTCGATATGCTTGAACTGCCAGCGGGTTTTATGGTTCGTTGAGTTCGGTTATTATTATGACACGTTTGTGGCACATAGATCGTCATCAGCTCTGGCTGAGATCTGCCGCAACTCTAAAAAAATAGAAGAAACCAAAACCAGTTCATTGACCCGGTTCTAGTCCAGTTAAACATAATGACTAGCATGGAAATTTGTTTTTGCAATACTTTTAATAACGTTTTTTTCTTTTTTTTTCTAATTTTTGTTTGTGAAAGGTTCCAATGCGTTGCCCTGGCATGTTTGAGACTCACATAGATAAGCCACGAAGATATATGATATGTGTTACAAAGATATATGAGCTGGTTTAATGTAGACAAATTGATATGACGCCGATCGTCTATCAGTCACTTATATGTAAGTTGTCTGATCAGTTTGCTATAGTCCGTTTACTATTTGATAGCTGGACATGGGGAAAAAGAGCCGCTTAGGGGAAAATATGTCAGCTAAACTTGAGCGAAGTTTTATACCAAATCAGTTCATATATGTATGGGCGTCATTTCAACTATATAGTAATAGTTGCATGGCATTTACAATGAAATATGAAATGTATATAACAAATTCAAATCACATCAAGCAATAATTTAATATAGAGTTATACATAGTATCACTCAAATCGAAATGGGTTTCACTTTTTTTAAATTTTGAAATGATATATCTCTTAATTGCAAACTCCACTTGCATTGAAATAAATTTTGGGATGTACAAAAACTTTATTTATAACTACAAGTTTATGTTTCATAAACATAATTCAATATAATTTTTAGTATAACATTTATATCTCTCTATAAAAGTTTCCGCTTTTTTGACTACTGAAACCATATACAAAATAAAAATAAATAATAAATCAAATAAGATTATCAAAGTAGCTCGGGTAATTTCGAAAACTATTTTATTGTTTTAGTAGTATTTATAACATTTTTATTTATAGCCAGGTTTTTTGTGAGTAAAGATTTTCAACCTGCACCGAATCAACTCAGGTCTAACTCTATGAAATTGAAATTTTAAGCAGTTTCAAGCAATTTAAATATAATTTGTTTATACAACTCATTCTGGCAGCTACCTAATCTAAGTGGCCTGCATTCTTGCTTGGCTTAGTTCTTGATTTTGTTATCGCAAATGTTCTTAAAAATGCTCTATCAGTTTTGGCTGCTTTGATAGCAGCAAATTTCTATTTTCGTTTCATTAAAAGACTTTCATATCTGGGCTTCACTGTTTCGCTGTGTGAGTTTCATTGTTTCGTATATTTTATATACATATATTTTACATATTTATGCGAGCTTTCAGGAAGCTGAGACACACTCAAATTTCGTATTCGTTTACGCATTTGCATTGCATATATTTATTTGTTTTATTTCCAATTATTTATTTTCTCTCTAGTGAACTTTTTATTTATTTACAATGTACATACATATATACACATATAGTCTTTTCTTGTTGTTGTTGTTGTGGCACATTTGCATTGCAGCTGCCACACGACGAGGCGAGAATCCCAGCAATTCAGCTGATAAATTGTTAATGCGCGCATAAGTTTTCAATTTGTGTGGCAAATACCGCGTGGCAAACACTCATACACACACATATATATGTACAGAGATGCAGTTTGCAACATGCAACGCGACGCTGACATCGAAGCTGGCAGATTTTGGCGCCACGTCTGCGTTTGCATGTTAAATTTATTGCGGTTGCTGCAACAGCGACAATCTCCTTGCCATTTATTTGCATTCGCCCATTTCAATGTAAGCTCCATATATGTAACTACAAGATACTGCTTCAACCTCTCCCTCTCTCCGTCTCTCTCTCTGTCTCTCTCGCCGTGCGCCACGCATGCACTTTGTGCTAATTTTGCAATGAAAATGTCAACTGCGATTATGCGACTGCCAGGGCGAGAGTTCAGCCCCAAAGATGCCGACATGCTGCCAAGTTGCATGCCTCTTTTTGGACAGCAGCGTGCCACACTTTCGCACAGATTGGCTGGCCTAGGCGCCAGGCAGACGCCACACCAAGCTCACCAAAAAAAGAAGTCAGCAATTCGCAAAAATTGTCTGCCTCGAAAAGCATATTAAAAATTTAATTGAAAATATTTTGCAATATGTGGGCTGGCTTCTGATTAGACTGTGTGTGTGTGTGTGTGTGTGGCTGTGTGTGTGTGTGGCTGTGTTTGCGGCCTGGTCTATATTAATTATTAAGATTTATGATGCTGCACAAGCAAAGCCTATCTATATGCAAATATGCCCCTGTTGGACATATCTAGGCGAGAGATCTGCGAAAGAAATTTGGCGAGAAAGCAAATGCAAATGCAAATTTGCGAATTGCAAATGTAAATGCAAATGCAAATGCCAGACAGAGCACTGAGCCACAGCTACAACTGCAACTAGTTTATGATGTCCGGCTGCAAAGCATTCCATGAATTTGTGCCAAAAAGAATGCGCACTCTAAAGATCTGCAACAGCCGACAGCCGACAGCGGACAGCCCGCTAATTGATTCCAGTGCAAAGGCTCCTCCTGCTGAGTCGCTCTCAAGTGGCAGTCGAGCATGCATGAGAATGCCAAGCGCAAAGAACATAAAACTGCAAATCTATAAATAAAAGTACATCGCTGTGATTCAAGTGAGTCACAGCTGCCCTGCTGCCCAGCTGATTCGAAAGACAAACCAGCAACAGCAGCAACAGCAGCAGCAGCAGCAGCAGCAATAATAATATTAAAAGCAACAGCAACAACAACAAATTGCATAAAGCTGGCAAAAACAAAGGCTGTGGAAAATGTTAAACAAATGTTCAACAAATCAAAAATAAACAATATGCGCAATAAGTCAACAACAACAGCAGCAGCAGCAGCAGCAATGGTAAATCTTGCAGTTTTTTTTTTTTTTTTTTTTTTTGCTCCTGCTGTAATATAAGAATAACTCAAGTCGAGCACAAGCAGCAACAACAAACAATTGCGGAAATTGCTGACAACGTACAAAACAGCAGCAGCAGCAGCAGCAGCATTTTAATAATTAAAAACTGTAGCAACAACAACAGCAGCTGCAATAACTGTATGATGTTGCTGTTGCTGCTGCTGCGGCTGTTGATGAGCAAGAGCAGAGTGAAGTAGCGCAGCCGAGCAATAATAACAACAAACAATTGCAAATTATACAACTGGGCGCACAGCAAACGATATACGTTGTCCCGCTGACCATTTGGCCAGCGATTGGCAACATTGCAGATGGGCAAACGGTTATACAAACAGCAAGCAGGCAAACAAAAGAGCCAAACAAATAAGCCAATAGCCAGTCGAATGCTCTGCTGCCCCTTCAGCTCCCGCTCCAGGGCTGCCTACTGTCGGCAGACGAATTCTGTGCGCCCAGTAGGCGAATAGAGGCTGGACAGCTGTTGTTCCGTGACGATGGCAACAGCAACAGCTGCTGTTGCGCTCGCTCTCTCTCTCTCTCTCTCTCTCTCTCTCTCTTTCTGTCTGCGGCGGCTGCAAATTGCTGCGGGTAATCATAGTGCATGTTGCATGCAAATTAACGCATCAACGAGCGATGTCAAGCGACGCAACGACGGCCAACCAACTGGCAAAACCAGCAGCAACACAGATCCCGCATAAATCGACCCCGCAGTGCAAAAGCATTTTTATGAGATTATGCCAATGGCAAAATATGCAGCAAAACAACATCAAAAATATAACGACAGCAGCAGCAGCAGCAACAATAAGGGGAGCATACCAGAGGGAATATGGGGTTCAGGTTTATCCCAGCGAATGCGCAATATAATTACCTCGCATTCACAGTCCACTGTGTCCGCCTCGCTCCCTCGCTCCCTCTCCCCCTTCCCGCTCCCCTTCCTCTCACTGACGATTGTATGCCTAATGTGAGCAAAATATCGCCAGTTGCTGCCGGCAATAAGCTGCTTAATTATCAGCAAGAGCCATGCGAATTGGCAGCAATAGCTACAAACTGTCTGTGTCGCAGTCGAAGCTGAAGAATAGTTTGTACTTTCGAGTCTTAAGCTGCTTTGCATGGCAGCAATATGCACATATTGCTCATGGGTAACACAGCAGCAACATGTTGCTATTGCTGGCAAATATTTGTGGCTCTAATAACAAATAAGCTACTCAAAAGTCTTAAAAATAACTTATAGCCTTCTTTTTGTTTCAATAAAAGTTTTAGACAGGTTGTACGACAGCAATATCTAGATGTTGTACCTGCAATACTAAGCACATCAGCAACATGTTGCTACATATTGATTGTCGTACAAGCTGCATTATTTAGTTTACTTTTAAGTGTTCCTAAGCTTTAAGTTTGTTATAGATAACATTAGTGGTGCGTACATATTGCTGGCACAGCAGCAACATGCTGCTGTTGCTGCTGCAGCTTGACAAAGTTTGTTCAGCAAATGTTTGTCAATTATTCAAACTTTATTTTAATTGTCTCTATAGAGATTTAAACTGATTTAACTAACTACGGTTACACCAGCAACATGTTGTAGTTGTTGCTGCTAGCCAGAAGCAATGGTTGTATGCATTGCTGTAAAGCAGACATTAAAGTGCATTAGCTAGTATTATATTGATTTTATCAAGTTTTAGCTTCTATTAAATGCAAACAATATGCAGATATTGCATTCGATTATGACACCAGCAACATGCTGTTATTGCTGCTGCCCTTAGGCAATGTCTGTTAGCTAAGCCACAATTAGGCGCTCACCTGAGGCTACTTGATTCTATCTAATGGTTTCAATAAACTTTTCATCTGTTGCAGACGACAGCAACATGCAGATATTGCCGCCTCTGACCCCAACAGCAACTCCTACTCCCAATTTCCTGCTCAAGCTGCTATTTGGTATGCAATAGAGCTCACTGATTTATGGCATGAAATGTAATTTAATAAATTATGAGCATTTTAATTACTTTCATTTCGGTTGCTGATAACAGCCGCAAAAGTGGGCCAAGTCGGTGGCCTGTGTCGGCTGCATTATCTGAGCACTTTGGGTCTGTCTACTACAATTACGCAGCCGCGGCACAATTCGTAAGGTTTCCGACTTGCTGACTCTCTGAATGGAATCCCAAACTAAGCCAATGAACGCTATTGGCATCGTATTACGTACTTACAAGAGGAAAAAACGAATAACGAGAACGTGAAGAAAAAACTAGCTACAATTACTGCAATGCTTGCACTTAAATCGGTGCCAAAAAAACTATTTCAAAGCCGTCAAAATAATTACTAGAAAAAATATAAATGTATATGCATGTACATATATATATATAACTATAATTAAATTGAATACAATGGCCAGCTCGAGTTAATTGGGTCACATTTTTGGACAATGAAAATGCGTCTGCGTCTGGGTCTTGAGCACTTGAAAAAAAAAAAAAAAAAAAAAATCAACAAAAAACTTGATGTACTCGAGAGCATAATTGCATGGCTGCAGAGGCACACTCTGGGCCATACAAATGGTGCCAGTTGTTGCCTCAGCATAAATAAAGAAAAACGACATTCGGAACAATGAAAAAAAAAATGCTGCTGTCGGTGTTTGTTGTTGCTGTTGCTGTTGCTGCTTTAGCTGTTTTGCTTTGTTTTTTTGCTAAATGGATTTTTGGGTCAATCGTGGCACGCCCAGAAGGATGTCCAATCGAAGCACTAACGGCAAGCAACCTTGACGTTGCCAGACTACAAACTACTTTGCGTGTAATTTGTTGCATGTTAGTTGCTTTTAATTATATGCTGATTATGTTTTTTGGCAGCACGGAAACAAAGGCGAAATAGACCGCACCCACAAACACACACACACAACAATGCTGTGAGCAGCCAAAAATGTGGCACGTACTGGCCCGGCCAAGGCAGGCAGACAATGGCTGGCTTTTCCTATTGCTGACTTGCACAAAATGCCAAAGAGCTGTACAGACAGAGAGAGAGAGAGAGAGAGAGAGAGAGAGAGAGAGAGAGAGAGAGAGAGAGAGAGAGAGAGAGAGAGGGAGATAGGGAGAGCAATAACAACAACAGAGCAAGAGCTACGAAAAATTCAATTAGTTTTGTGTTTGCGCATTGCATGACAACAAATCCCTTCGTCTGACTGCTGCTCTCCCTCTCTCTTTCTCTTTGACTCCCTCTCTCTCTTTCCCACTCCATATGCTAACATGGGCTCGTAAATGTTTATTAAATAAAGGCAACTACTACTGCTGCTGCTGCGATATGGAGCGTGTGAGCTTCGTTTTGTAGGTGTCAGCTGGAAACAGCGATGAGCTTGGCTTAAACAACCAGCGATTAGATAGACAACATGCAAATATCTAGTTAGTTCCCATATAAATGGCATTGAAGAAGAAGAAGAAGAAGCAGCAGCATCGCGCTCTGCCTGTGGCTTACCTAACTTATTGGTAACTGTGCAATCACAGCGACACTCACTCACACAGCACTTGTTGACTGCTGCAAAGATTTCTTAGTCTCACTCTCCTCCCTCCCTCTTTCTCTCTCTCTCTCTGTCGTCTAAGAGCCCAATCGATAAACTCCAACAAGCGCTGTGCATGCAAATGAATTTTCGCAACCTTTTGAATGCAGCTGAAATAGACGGAAGGGGGAAGAGGGATGAAGGGGAGGGGAGGGGCGAAGACCGAAGGCGATTTAAGCTCGTAACAAATGGAAAATGTAAAATGGACAGAGTTCTCAATAAAGGATGCCCAAAAAAAGAAAACCTTTTCACAGCCAACAATGACAATTTTCAGCTCAGGCACGTAACAGGCACAAAATAGCGCTGAAAAGTGCAAATCAAAAGGACAAAAGGATTCAACTATATAGAAAATTAAGCTCAAATGTGGGAAGGAAAATTTGTAGGTGAAAGAAATCTTAAGAGTTTTCAAAAGTTTTTAATAAGAATACTAGATATGTTTAACAAGCAGATTCAATTGCTTAAGACTGCATGGGGTAGTTGAAGTGAAGCTGGAGAAGTTATACGGCAGTAGAAGATACCCTGTATTAGATTAGAATATATCATGAAGAGTAAGACCTGAAGACCTGACACTCATTATTATCCGTGCCTAACTCAATTGATGAGTGTGAATGCAATAGAAAAGTAAGATAGCAAGTGGATAAGTTCTATATAAAGACAAATAAAGGTGATCTAGTCGAAAAGCAATGTATAGATGATATCTAGAGCTCTTCGAGTACCCAAGAGTTTACATACACAGCAAACTGGGGGGAATATGACAGATATCTAAAGTTGCAATGGCATATAGAGTTTAAAGCAAGTCTCAATTGAAATTTATAATACTTCATACAGAGTACAGTATAATGTTATATTAATTGAATCCCAACTCAATTGCTTTGTCTATAAATTAGTTGGAATATCCAGCACTAAAGTGTATTGCTTTAAGTTATTGAGGCAAATTGTATTGGGTTATAAAAATCTTATTAGGAATGCATGACTTCTGTATATACAAATTAAATCTTTTAATTACCATATTAGGCTTAGTATAGGTCCATTAGTATATTAGCAGTAGCAGTAGCTCAATTCATCTGCTTTAACGAATCCCACAACGATTGCAGTAGAGGGCAATAAAAATGCAATTTAGCTGAAACGTGTTCAATGCCTCAATATTTGCCTAACGCTGGCCACTGCTTCGTTTACAATACACACACACACACACACACTAAACTCATACACACATACAGTCAGATAAAGCCATTGAAATCGCATGAAGCTTAACAATTGCAAAGTATTCGGCAAATGCCCGCAAGCCTTCGTTTCGACATTTTTATTACTGCCAATACAGCAATCAGACAGAGAGACAGACAGAGGGTGAGAGAGAAAGTGGGCGTGTGGGCATTGGGATAGCCGACAAGTGCGCCCACCCACTCGCAAGAGGGAAGCTTAGCCCCGGCGGCTGCCTTTGCTTTTGCTTTTACAGCAATTGCGCATACGCCGCATGGGCCGACTGCGATTTATCGCAACGTAGCTCTGCCTTTGATTTGGCCACTAAATAGTTGGCTTACAAATTTGTTATGCCCCACTGTGGGTGTGTGGGTGTGCGGGTGTGCTGCTGTAGTCTGTGTGTGTGTGTGTGTGTGGAGGGGGCGGCTTTCAATTACGCCCACGAAAATCGTGTGCCCAAGTCGAAGGCAAAGCGTAAAATGGCTCTGGCCATAAAAAATCAGAGTTAATGCAAAAGGATTCACGCTGTGGCTGCGACTGCGCCGAGGTGTGGCCGGGACGATGGAACAGTGGGGCGGCGGTGCAAATACAAAGGAATAAATATTGAGTGTTTACGTTAAAGCCGCAAAAGCAAGCAGAATGGCAAACAAAAGATGCCGACTGAATGTTGAATTGGAGCAGGAGTACGGGCAGCAGATGGGGCAGGGGCAGGGGCAGGCGCAGGGGGCAACTGGCAGTGGCAAGCGCGCGAGCAAACAATGCACAGATTTTCCGCCTTTGCCTTTGCCTCTGCCTTTGCTTTTCCTTTAGTTTGTTTCCATTGGGCTTTTGTTTTTGGCAGCGCCTGTTGTCTTTTGCCTCGGTAGTTAGTCATTGCATCACTCACCGACTCACCGACTTACGCACTCACTCACTCACTCACACACGACATTCATTCATTCATTGTGGTTGCTTGTCTTTGCCTGGTTGGCCATGCGGCGCACGTAATTCGCTCTCGGGTTGCTTGAATTTTTGCAGCCGTTTTTCGTGATGATTTCACAATTTTCAAATGCGTGCTCAGCTTTCCCAACAACAGCAGCAAAAGCAGCAGCAGCAGCAGCTCTAATTCTAATTTCTTTTTCGTTTCTCGCTTTCTATTTTTGCATTTGATAATCTGCTCAAGATTTTATCTCATGGCATTTCTTCGCATCATCGTTGAGAATATTCTGGTGAATAATCGCTCACATCTCGCAGGTATTTGCCTATCTCTGTGTACAGAGATTTTATATTTTTAGCTAGCTCCCCCTCACTACTTCTCCCCCCTCTCACTCTTCCCGGAAGCAATTAGCTGAGACTTGTGGCTGACATACTCAGAATGCTTAAGCATTCATTCATGGGAATTGGTCAAGTCTCTACACATCATTTTTATTTGCATAAATAAATAATTACGCTGAATTGTTATTCTCTGATGACAAATGCCAGAGCGAGAGAGAGAGAGAGAGAGAGAGAGAGAGCGAACATAAGGCGTTTTAAGACAGTTGCAGCTACTTTTTCAATGGACTGCATGGACTAATGTAATTTCCTTGTTACCTGCGAGTCTGAAAGGCTAAAAATGGAATTTCAATGGACTTGTCCAATTAACAAATACAACCATATTACTATTATTATTTTTTTTTCCTTTTTTTTCAATTTAATGGCTTCATCGTAATGTCGCCAGTCGAAGCGGGTTTGCGGCCCACTTGGCCCGCCTAAAAAAAAAAAAAAAAAAAAAAAAAAAAAAAAAAAAAAAAAAAAAACCGAAAAAGAAACCAACAAAAAACTGACGAAGGCTGTGCTGCATGTAAGTGCAAAGTGTTGTAAGCAAAGCTGCTGACATCTGCGCTGCCACAAACAGGCGGCTGTCACGCCCACTTTTGCGCCTCATTAGATACGTTAGTTGCGAAATCGTATTCTGCAACAGCCGTGGGCCTGCCACAATTTGTAGCGTGTGCGCGCTTATTGATTCCAGTTAGCCTCCAGACATTACTTTTGCATGTGTCTGCGTGTGTGTGTGTGTGTGTGGCAAGCACACGATGCGCAGGCGCAATTGCAGTTGCAATTGAATTGGACGTAAGCTGAGGATTGATGCGTATCTGTATTGGTAATGGACTGTGTTTGAGCTTTTAATGATTGTAAGACGCTCAAAGGCAGGCAGTTAACTTATTAGAGCTACTATAACTAGTTGTAAATACTATGTGTTGGTAAGCAATTCATGTCTTAACGAGCCTATGTAGATCTTAGCCTTATTTTCTTTATAGATTCACATAAATTCCTTTTTGTCTTTTTTAGATTCACATAAATTTATAAATTCCTAGTTTTTGAAAAGCATTTGAAGAACTGAACTGCAATGTAGCCCAATGGAGAGTTCTCAGATCTTAAATATATGTAATATATCAATAGAAATTAACCAAATGCCGACTGCTCATCCAGCTCATTTCAAGCCCGCTCCGTCCCGCAGACTCCGCCCTCCCACCGCAATTCCACAGTCATTAAATATTACAACTGGAATTTTACATTTATGTCCAGTCCAATTTCGGAGTGGAGCACCTTATTGCCAGCGACTGGCGACTCCTGTGGCAACGTGGCAAGTGTCGCCGCTGGCTGTGGCACCAGCTCCAGCTCCAACTCCAACTCCAACTGCAGCTCAGCTTCAGCTTGTATGAATTATGCATTCGTGCCAAGTTAGTTAAGCTGCGATTGTTTGTTGTTGTTGTTGTTGTTGTAAGCGCATATCGAGTGACGTTCACATAAATTTATAATTACGTATACGCCAAGTAGGTCGCCGACGAGACGCTTTTTGTGCGTTGTTTTCAATTAAGCACTCGCATTCGCATTTTCGAGCGTGCCGCACTCTCGACTTCCTTATAAAGTCTTTTTGCTGTTGTTGTTGTTGACTTTTTGTTGGTGCGCTTGATTTTGTTTATGTTTTTCTTAGCAGCGAGTGACTCCAGCAATTTTTGGGCCGTAATTTATGCGTTGGCTTTTTATTATCGCTCGCCGCCTGTAATTGCAGAGAATTCTCCCGGGGGACAGATTTCCTCCGAATCGAAAAGCGAGTGCGAGTGAAAGTTGAAGCTGCCAATTGCAGGTTGCACGTAACAAACAAACAATTCTTCCGTTTCATTTACCTTTAATGTTTTTTTTTTTTTTTTTTCTCCTCATTGTTGGCAATTAAAAATGTATTAAACTAAAGCGTGTATTCCAGCCGCTTAGGGCAACGATTCCCACGCAGTGCCACAGGAAATGAGCGAACGGCTTCAGCACTTTTTTATCCCTCTCTCACTATCCCACTCTCTCTCTCTCGCACTCTGTCTTTGTTTAATGCTCAGCTAAAAACTCTTCAATTGCACTAATGAGGCGGATAGAAAAAAGGCAAGCATTAAGTAGCTGACTAGTCTAGAGAGAAACTAGCAAAGCAACTGTGTGACTCACACACACACACACACACACGGACACCCCACAAGGCCATCAATCAAAGTAGCCTTGAACTGACTGTGACAGGCGAGCATATGAATAAGAATATGCGTATGAGTGTGAGTACTCATGAGTGTGTGTGTGTATATATAGAGCATAGGCACACGCAGCATTCATGAAATATCTATAAAAATTGACAGCAACAAGCTATGAATATATTTTGTTGCCGCTGCTGTTCCCATGGGCGAGTGCGTGCGCGTGTGCGTGAATTGTTTTATGCTCATTTGAATGACAAGAATTTTCTTCATATTCGAATGCACATAAAAGCGCAAACAATTTGTTTTTACCAGCAGCAGCAGCAGCAACAACAGCGACAACAGCGACAACGACAATTTTTGTCATTTAACAACCAAGCAACATTTAATAAACAACA
Source organism: Drosophila arizonae (assembly GCF_054131065.1). Classification (NCBI taxonomy): domain Eukaryota; kingdom Metazoa; phylum Arthropoda; class Insecta; order Diptera; family Drosophilidae; genus Drosophila; species Drosophila arizonae. Next base: position 7,452,110 of record NC_142924.1, on the reverse strand, counting down.
CGAACAGCAGCAGGCAACAATACATATGAATTGTAATGAGTGTGTGTGTGCGTGTGTGTGACTGCATGGCACGCAATGCATTTGCAACTGAAATTGCAGCTCTACAGCTGAGACAAAGCTGCAGCAAATGAGGAATAAATAAAGCTAATGATGCCTTGTTCGAAATCGAACTGGAAGCAAAAGGGGGAACTGAAAGGGATTGGAAGTTGTTGAGGATTTTGATATGGAAAATACATGTTAGCAGAGCTAGCAAAAGATTTAATAGAGAATGCCTTGCATATAGAGAACTAAAATCAATCAACAAATAATTTGATTTAAGTTTAGATTTTTGACTAAGATTTTAAGTTTAGATTTTCGATAAAGATTTTAAGTTTAGATTTCAGATACACCAAGTAATCTAACAAGATTTCGAGTACTGCCAACAGAGATAGTCCTGGATCAGGATCTAGCGAGAGTCAGAGCATATAAACGAGCTCACTTAACTGTCTATATCTACTATATAAAAACTTAAAGCAAACAAGAATTTCACTTGGCAAAATCTTGTTAAAGAATCCAAAAATTTCAAGAGAAGTTGTTGCAGCTCTAAGATCTGCCTCAAGTACATATATCTCATATCTATCTCTCTCTGAGCAATTGCTTAAGTGAAAAGCAAAAAACAACAAGAAGAAGAGGCAGGTAATCAAGCATAGTTGTATTTCAGCAGAAACCGAATACACTTAACTACACAGCTGAGCCCCCTCGCTTAGCCATTAACAAGAAACGATTTGCAAGGGATTTTTTCTTATATATATATTTTTTTTCAGTCAAGACGAGCACGTAGCGAATTCGTAGTTACATTTTGTCTGTTTAAATACATGGTTTGCCCTACGGTTGGGGCTTTTGAGTTATGACCCGAAGACCGGAGGCCCGCCTAGGCCCATAGGCCGGCCCATTTGTCCATATGCGATTTGCATGCCAACTAATTGCGAGTCGCGTTTTATGCAAATCGCATTGTCAGTCTCGCTCGCTCTCTCTCCCGATCTCTCCCTCTTCTCTCTCTGTCTCTCTCTGCGCACAAAGCTCAAAAGTGAACGCTAATAAAGTTAACAACTTGTTTGGGCTTTTATTTAAATCTGTTTTTGTTTACTCTGTGTGTGTATGTGTGTGTGTGTGTGTGACAGCATGCGCTAATTTCCTATGCGAGCAAGGGGAGCGGGGACTGCGGGGCTTCACTGCGGTTGTGGTGGCTGCGCGTGCGCTGTGAATGTGACTGCAAATGCGTCTCTCTGCCTAGCTGTCTGTCTCTCTGTCTCTGTCTGTCTGCCAGTCTGTCTGTGGGCATAAATTTCACATTTGACACTTTTCAGCCGCAAAAAAAAATATATATACAAAGTGCCACATGCAACGGGCAGCGGGCAACAGGCAGCAGGGGGGCGCGGCGGGCGACATGCGTCGTTTGTTGTAAATTTATGCGCCAAGGTGTTGGCTGTGCGCGCGCGCGCTCCGTGTGTGGGTCGCTTGACATGTAATTAGTGCGATCTCAACACTTCTGTTACAGTTTGTTTTTGTTGTTGTTGTTGTTTTTCTCATTCTGCACTCTGCACAGTTGATTATAATTCGCTTATGAATATGTTAAGATTCAATTGTCACAGCACAGTGGGTGGCATGCAATTAATTGTGGAATGCCTGGCATATGGCAGCTAAGCTCCAGCTGGATGTCTGAATTTAATTAAACAAAGCTATTTCTATCTAAGGCATCATCAGTTCGGTTCATGGCTCATTGTGACCCACCCCAGCCCCCGTTTAGCTGCTGTGATTAACAGAGACCGAAGTACATTTATAACAACTGCCAAGTGCGCACATTGAACACATTAATCAAGCGGCTTAAATCTGCATCTGGCCCAAAGCCGGCCTCAAGTCCAAGTCCAAGTCACAGATAGACAACGACTGCTCGTTTGTATCTGCTCACATAGTTTGGCACAATTATGATATATGACGACGCCTGGCCCCATTATGAGAGAAAAACTGCACGCGATCATTAGACTACAGCTGAAACAGAAACAGAAACAACAACAACAACAACAAAAACAAAAACAAAGCCTTGCCATTGAAAATGCGCAGCTAAACAATTTTCACAGTTGCCGTAGCTGAAGAGCTGCAGAGGAGCCGCATGAAGCATGAGGCATGAGGCATGAGGCATGAGGCATGAGGCAGCGCTTGTCGAAAGATTAATGACAGCACAAACATCGGGCGCACACATGTCCATGCGCATGGACCTGGCTGGATATGATATGAATGGCTAGATATGGAGAGACTTCAGGCTGCAAATGAGGCGCAAAGGCCTTGATACACTTGCATTTTAATCAAGCCAAATGGCAGATGATTGCAATGGAATTTGGTGAAATAAAAATAATAGAACTAGTTCTATAAATTATGTTTGCTACTAATGGATATATATGCATATATGTTTATTTCTCTTCTGCTTTGGCAACCTCTTAATCGTCTCAGCGTTTCGTTTGGCATACGCTTAATCGTCTTAATATTTTGCCTGGATATCCATTTATTTGCTTACGCTGGATGAGCGCCTAGAAAACCAGTTCGCAGAGATACACACCTGCAAGTAAGAGATAAAATTGAATAAGTTATGTGTTGGCGCAAATTAAGATGAATGTCATAATTTCAATAAAAATGAAATCTATTTTCGATATACATACATATATGCATATATATACATATATTTGGAGAAATAACCAAATGGCTGAGACAAACGCGACAAACGTTTCATCGATCGTGCGGACAACCTGTTCTCGTCTCTTTCAGTGTGACTAAATTATTTGTTTTTTATATTTGGCCATTTAATGGCGACTCTCACGCGCGCCCACACAGTGTCTGACCGTTTACCAGTTTCCAAAGTGGCACACCTCCCCGCCCTCTCGCTCTCTCTTTCTCTCATTCTCACTCTTGGCCAACTGCTGCTGGAGCTTAGCTCGTCACAGTTCATTTTGACTTAAGCTCAGCGCACGAGTCTTTGCATAAATTTTGATCATCTCTTTCGCCTTCTTCTCCTCTATCTATTGTGATTTTGCTTCGATTTGAAATTTGTCGTCTGCGCCTGCCCTTTGCTTTGTCTTCTGCACTCGCAAATGTTTTCTGCAAGTGCAAACAGACCTTAAATAAATTTCACAAGGAATTTATATTCAAACAACAGCCAGAAGCCGGCACAAAGTTTATGTTACGTACAACATGAGTTGTTGTTGTCGATGTTGTTGTTGTTGTTGTTGTTGTAGTATATTCTGGTTGCTTGCCAAAATGCCAAAAACTAACAAAGTGGAAGACCGCGTAGGATGTGCAGCGGCAGACAAACGGACAGAGCGAGAGAGGGGAAGAGGGAGAGAGACAGAGAGTGCTGTATCTGTATCTTTTGTGCTTTGTCGGCTTTGCTTTGATATTAAATCGAGGCGAAAAGCAGAAAGCAACAACAACAACAACGAACGAAAACTGAACTGAAAAGATGCCAAAAAAAAAAAAGAAAAAAAAAATAGTTGCGATTCCATTTAATTATTTTTATAAAATTATTTGGATCTCATATAGTTTATAAATTGCTTTTTAACTATATAGAATTTTAATTTATACAACATAAATAAGGTAAATTACATTTTCGACTGCCTGATATGTTTATAATTAAGTTATACTGAGCTCACGCGGAAATCTAATTTCATAATTTTTTAATGAATTTTTAATGCATATCTATATATTTATATACATATATATTTACTTGTTTGCTTTTGGTTGTCTCTGTGGCCAACAAAGAACTAAATTAGTTTTTAGCACATTTTTGTTGTGTATGATTTATGAGCGTAGCGCGTTTTTATGTCTTTCAAAAATCATAAATATATATGTATGTGTATATATATATAGAAAAATTTTAAATAGTCGTAGCTATGCGTCTGTGCGTCCGCGTTTCGCAACAATTAACAGATACATCATAGTTGAAAAGAAAATTTTAATTTACGACTCATTTCAGCATTTTGTTGTCCAAATTCTTGTTAATTTCTTTCTCCGTTGCGAGCCTAAAAACAAAGATATACATGTACATATATACATGCAAATATATGTGTATGTGTATGTTGGCATGAACGGAAGCAGTTAATTTTTTAATTATATACATTTAATTTGCCATGCGAACTCAACTTAATGGCAATATATATGTATATATATCTTTGTAAATATATATATATAAATAAATAAGCAACAATAACAAAATATGCTAAAGTGTGGCTAGGCCTAACGAACGACCAAAAACACTTTGAATATGCATTAGTTTGGTTTGGCAACAAAAATTCAGAGCCAAGTCGTGATATATTTGAAATGTCGTTCGAGTCGAGGCCCTGACCTGTCTGTCGTGCGAATCGTGTGTATATATCTCCTACGTATATATATGTATGTACGTATGTATAAATTTCATCTATACTCATTTGCATTTAACAAGTGTTTACAATTAAACAAGCCAACGAACGAACCAACTGTCAGCTGTCAAATGTCCAATGCCTGATTAATAATCGCATGGCCCGGCCGTTCAGAGGGAAGGTGCGAGAGCGCCAATTTTAGCTCTCCTCGAACAATTAATGACAATTAGCTATAACGCGTGTCAAATGTTGCTACATTGAAAAGTCATTTGCAGACAGTGCGAGACGGAATGCCAGACCAGCACGTATTATTGTCGCCGAGCTCAGTTATCACACGCTTGCACAGATACAAACACACAGACAGACATGGATACAATAGTATCTATGAATCTAATGTGCTGTGCGTACTATTGTCGTAGGTCTTACAGTTAAAGATATAAGAATTGTATCTAAGCATAGACACAGTTAGAATTGTTACATGACTGCAGATACAAATGTATCTGTAGATAGATACAGATACAATTGCTGCCATATGCAGAAAGACATTTCATATACTTCGCATTGGGTGCAGATAATATTCATCTATTTTCATATACAGACATAATCAATACACCTATAAAAGGAGAATGATACAATTTGTACTCATTTGCAGATACATTTGTATCTGTATGCACATATACAAAGATACAGATGCAATCAGTAGTCAATTCTCAATATATGCGCCTCTATAGTCCATGTCAAACTTGTGTCAAATGCAGCTAAAATTCTATCTATAAACATGCAGATACATTTGTATCTACGCATATGCCATTCATGTATCTTTCACTATACTAAATGATGCTATGCCTATCTGCTGTCCTACATGTTTTCGAGACTGCCTTTATTATTGTCCTAGGACCCATAGCTGCAGATACATTTGTATCTATGTCTATTGCCAGCTTTGCTTTCTTTCTGCAGCCGAACAACACGTAATATTGCCGTAGGCCTCGCTGTCGCACACGCACGCAACACACACACACACAGTTAGAGTTACAATTGTACGTCTAATGCATGTTTCGTATCTTTTTGCCAAGTCAGAGTCAACAGCTCTTGTGCGGCTAATTTGTATTCATTAGGCTGGTCTCGTTTGCAGTCTGTAATTTAAAATCGTTAAAAGTTTAATGAGGCGTTAATAATATGGTTTTGTTTTACTTTTACCCTAGCCGGCACCTTCGCTTGAACCTCTGTCCATGTGCGTAGTCTTGCCACACTCTTTCCCTCACTCTCACTCTTACTCTATCTCGCTCGCTCGCTCTCCCTCTCTCTTGCTCTCTGTCTCTGTATAATTTTCTCGCGTCGCAGTCGTTGTCGCCGCCGTTGTCATTGCTTTTTACTGCAAATAAGCGCCAGAGCATTACAACAACGTGACGCAGTCCCACCAGGCCGCAGTCGTGGTCGTGTCCTCAGTCACATTCCGAGACCCGGCCACAGGTAGACTCGAACCCATCCCACCCAATACGTGCCTGTCTGGGCTGGAATCGGGTAAGCGGGGCCAGCGGGGCTAGTGGGGCCAGTGGGGCTAGTGGGGCAAGCGGGCTCTCCCGGCGTCTGTTGTGGTTAAGCGCTGGGAACTTAATTGACTTGCAAGTGACTAATTGTGCATGAGTTCGACACGGGCGCCTCTCGAGCGTTGGGAGGAGGGCCGACAGAGCTGGAGCCATATGCCATATGCCATATGCCGCCACGGTGCGTGTAATATGAGCCAAATGAAGTTGTTCGACTCGTTGCTGATTAGCTGTCATAGTATCTGCGACTTCTTTTGCCTGCTAACTGTTATTGTTATAGCCTGGCCAAGGATGACAGGCACATAAGTTGGCCAACAGCAGGCCTAGGCCGATGTATATCTGTATTTTAAATATCTATCTAAATTCTATGAAAATTCATGCGAAATTCGGTTCTTCAATTAATAATTTGCATGGAAGCAACTGACAGCCTTTGGCTGCTGACCATTTTCGGTTAGTTGCAGTCTAAAGCAGAAATCGTTGTCGTTGTCAGTTATATAAACGAACAGTTTTAGAATTAGCCAAAAAGCCACAAAAACAACAACACGAGTTGCAGTGATTCGGATTTGGCTTTGCAACGGATTTACAGCGATTGTCAAAGTGCCGCAAAAATCTATACAAAAAAAAAAAAAAAAAAAAAAAAAAAAAAAATATTGCAATTGCGGCAATTGCATTTTTGGCCTTTTTTGTCATTGATATGTCCAATAAATTGTCACGAAATTGTCAGCAGGCAGCTCGACAGCAACAACAACAACAACAACAACAAACAGCAATTGCCTTGTGTCATGTGTCGCATATCAAATTTCATACATTTTTCATTATTTACAATTCATATAAAGACTTTCGATTAAATGCGACCCATGCATAATGTTGGGTCAAAAGCCATTTAATTAAATTAACATAAATCAACTAATTGCCATTAATAAATTGCCTTCTGGGCTGCCTGCCAAGCTGCGCCAAGCTATAATTAACTTAATCAGAATGGAAAGAAATGGAAAGAAAAAAAAAATAATTATAGAGAAACTCTTGTGAGTTATGGAAAACAAAATTATTTTAAAATTTTTGTATAAAAATAAATCGAATTTTTTTTTTTTTTTTTATTTATAAAAATGTTAAAAGAATTTGGGAAATGTTTGATTTGTTAAGATATACTTCGTAATTTGATTTCCAAAAATAAATACAAATATATATAAATATAAATAAAGTATCAATTGCACCTAAGGCTGCTTGAATTTCGAGTTCATTAACTGAACTTAGCTCTTGCCATATATATATACACTTCCAATTAATATATATACACACTCAAAGAAACATTTATATACATTAATATTTACTAAATACACGCTGTTTCAACAATGTAATAAAGAAGCTCAACCGCAATTTGTGTGGCTTAAGAGGCTTTTCCCTTCCTTTTTTTTTTTTTTTGCGCAAGTAACTTAAAAGAACATTAACAATAAATTAGTAAATTTATGACATTTCAGCAAATGTTTCTCGGGTAACAAAAAACCCGCTGATAAGGCAGAAGAAACAAAATAAAAAGAAAAAGAAAAAATACAGAAACAAAAAGCCAGCCGAAGACTGGCAAAAGCGGAAAGGAAAAACTGAAGAATAATTATAATGAAGTGATAATGGTATATATTTTACAACATTTTGAGTTAAATGCAAAATGACAGGTTCTGTCAAAGCAACAACAACAACAACAAAGAGTCAAAGCCGCCGCCAGTTAGTCAAATGAGCCAAGTCGCCTTCAGTTCAGCTATTGAAATGTGCATTAATTAAGCGAAAGTTTGTTCAGTGTTGGTAAACGTCATTAATGAATGTGTTTTAAGCGGCTATTGGCCAAGTTCAGTCGTTGCATTTTGGCTATTTAAAAACAATTACAAACACATTTCAGTCAGCGCCCACGCGAATGTCATAAAACTGCATCAATCAACAGACAAACGACAGCAGCAGGGGAGGCAGCAGGGGAGGCAGCGGCAGAGCAGGAGGCAGGGGGAGACTGGCTGCCACAAATGTTAAGTCATTTTTAGGTCATTTGAAACGCTGAGGCAATGTGGGCAATGAGTTGGCAATATGTTTGGAAAATTGCATCCAACAAATCTGGCAAATACATTAGTTTTAATTGCCTGTCTTGGGGATGATGTCACTGCCACAGCAGCAACAGCAACACCAACAGCAACAACACCAACAGCAGCAACACCAGGCAGTAGTTGCAGCAGCCCCCAAGGAGCAGCTGTTGGAGGGGGTTCGCCTCTTTGCCAGTTGTTTAGCCTTGTCGCGCAATACAATGGCAATAAACTGGCTTTGGCTGCAGTTGCTGCCAATGTTGCTGTTGTTGTTGTTGCTGCTGCCGCTGCTGCTGACACAGTTGGCGTCGTTGCTGTTGTCGTCGCATTGTCTGCCGCGAGTGCATAGCTAAACGGTTTTGGCTTTGCCAGCAGCAGCTACAAAGTCTCAAATGCGATTACAGTGGAGCCCGGCTATGTTGTCAATCTGATTATCGTGTTGCACTTATATATGGCATTTTATATACAGCTCATTCTTATCTTATCAATTTCCAACGAACCGAAATGAGCAAGCAATAAACATATTTTAACAATCTAAAAGCAACTTTCAATAGATATTGAAACTTTTTTTTTTGAATGTGGAAGAAAAAAAGCCTAAATTAGTATTTTTTAAAAATAATTTTTAAATATTTTCTAGAAAGTTAAACTTCTGCTCATAATACTTTAAAATATGTGAACAAATAATTAATCGAAGACTTAATTTAGTTAATCTCTTTTGCTTTATCTACTGTATCTATTCCCTATTCAAATTCTTATGCCATCTTCTTTATCTGACCTTCACTGTGCCTGAGCCAACCTTATATAATTCATTTACAACAATTGATTTGTATTTGTCTTTTTAGTTTTTTTACTATTTAGCTATTTGTTTCCCCGACTATGACTCTATGTGCACTGCGTGTTTTGTTTAACAATTTCCAGCTGCATTTTCCGTTTTCCATTTTCCATTTAACATTTACCAGCTGATCACTTGACTGTGAACAAAACAATGCCCATTGAGCGCATTTTCTATTTACAATCAAATTTAAATGCAAACTCATAAAAAGATAAAAAGAAAATACTAAAATAGATTTCTCGAGCGATTCGCTCAGCCAAATGCGCAGGCAGATGGGATGTGCCAGATGCGAGGGCAACTGCAAACTGCAAACTGCAAACTGAAAACTGAAAACTGCAAACAGCAAACTGCATTTGCTCGCCGAGTGCAACTGACTCATCGCCACAGTTGGCAGCCAGTTCGACGACAGTGTGTGCCATAAGTTTGCGTTCCGCTAATTTGGCAAACAGCTCGAAGGCCTCACAGTTTGTCTAACTTTTTTTCTGATTTTTTTTGTTTTTTTTTTTTCATTTTGTTATTGTGGCTTTTAGCTTTTGGCTGCTTTTATATTATTTCTATTATTTTTCTTCTCTTTTTTCTGCATTTAATGAAACTGTTTTACGTTGGGTTCTGTGCCCTGCGGTCAGCCATACTCTATAAATGAGTTTTGTCTATATGAGAGTGTATTAGCTGGCTAGATAGAGCAGCAAAATTGATCAGAGCATAACGAATTTAGGTTCTCACGGTTATTATATTGCTCCTACAGTATCCTTTCAACTCTCACTCAATATGGCTCATAGGAAAGTCTTACCAAGCCACAATCTCCTTTTTCGTATCCTAAAGCTCAAGCTCTTCAAATTTGATATACTCTCTCAAATAAGTATATCCATGGCCTTTTTTATTCAGCATTCTCTGAAGCATCATTATTTAATTTAGACGTAGCTATTCTGTATCATATTCTCTTAAGCTTTGTCTCTTGTGATTGATATACCCTATACCCCATATACGCGCAGGCATTGAATGACTGTTGACGCAATGGGGCAGAGCGTGATAAATTTTGTATTCGGTTTTTCGGCTTTTTTTGTTTTGCGGCTAGTTGCCAAGTTGACAGTTGCGCTTTTTATACGAATCGACGACAACGACGATGAGGCGGGCGTTCAGGGTGTTCAGGCATCTGGCGACATTTTTCGTAGTTCCTCGATGTGGTCTCGCGGCTCTGGCTCTCTGGTACACTCGGTCACGGGGTCTTTGACACTTGCTGCACGCGGCGAGGGCAATTAAATGCTCTGCATCACATCGGCAAATAACTACACAGAGATTATATACACATGTATACGTTATATATCTGCATATAGTTGTACAGTTAGTTTGTGAATATGTTTGTCTATATGATTCCCGGATGCATTGCATAAGCTGCGCATCAAATTGTCGGCCTTTCAGCTGCTTGGGGCGCAAAAAATATTTGCCTGCTAAATTTAGCGACGCGTCAAAATACATAAAAAGCGCCGGTTCGCTCGATTTGAACACTTTACCCTGCCCGTTTTCTAAACATTTTCATTTACGCTTTGCGTTTGGTTTTTTCCTCAATTTTTGTTTGTTTTTTCGCTGCTGTTTGGTGTAAAGTGTAGCTGCCAAAATTCTGTAGACGCGCATAAATTAAGCATTCGAAATGATAAACGCGTGACTTGTGTTTTTTTTTTAGTTGGTGCCTTTTGAAGCGCTCGAAATCAAATATGTATATAGAGCTTGGCATTCATGTATGATTTAGAGAGGTGTACTGGCATTTTTATGGGATTTATGTAATGCAGGCATGAACGAGTCTTGAAATTGTCTGTAAAAAGAGTAAATATAGAGAAGAGACAGTGTGCCTTGGCAGTTCATTCACATCATGTATTCTCTAACCCTATAACAGTTATTTCTTCTTCGGCTATGCTATGTACAAACAGAGAGAGAGAGAGCATCTATAAATGTATCTATGTTTATCAATATTTGTTTATCTAATAGTCCATATATAAGAGTATTTCCCATTCGGCTTCACACTCCCAGACAGCTCTGCCTTTAGTTCATTTATTTTTTACTATTTTGTCTCGAATTCGTTACGCAAAGCTAGTTTTATTTAGATTTGTGCCAGGCTGGCAAAATATTTTCGTCAATTATTGTATGCGGCAAATATTTGTTTAATAAATCAGAGACACAAAGAATATCCCAAACGTACAAAAAAAAAAATGTAGACAAAAAAAGCGACAAAAATATGCTCTTCATAAATAACGGAAAAATCAAAATGTTGTTTTTGTTCGTGTTGAGATTTATGCTTGGCTTTCAGAGCTTTAATTAATATTTATTTCTGATGCGATCTGGTTTTTTGGTTTTCGTTGTGGTGACACTTGTAATCGATATATTTTATGCGATGATTATTTGTGCAATGCCTCGACTGCTTTGCATACGCTCGCTGTCCCTCCCTCCGTCCGTCTGTCAGTCTGTCGCTCGCTCAAGTTTATTTGATGGGCTGTTGAGTTGTTGCATGGGGCCCTTTTGATACCCCATAGAGAACTTGTGCCACAACTTGATATATTTTATGTGGCGTAGCTGTGTGTGTGAGTGAATGGCTGTGTGTGTGCGTGACATCTGGCCACAAATCTATGCAATCTATATATATTAAATATAGTTGCCATAAAGCATAAATGAGCACAGAACTGAACTGCGGCAGCTGCAGCTGATGAAAACTAAGCATGGATTTATTTTACTTAAGATTCTCTCTGTCTGTCTCTGTCTCTTCCTCTCTCTTTGTAAGTATTCAATTTACTTCGTATAAATGGCTAAGCTTGATTTGCTTGCGATAAGTCGCTAAGAAAAGAAAAACAATAGAAATTGCTAGCGAAAGAGAATAAAACTTAATTAATTAGTGTCAAAATGGCGCGAGCTGTAGGCAACAGCCGTAGCAGAGGCAGCAGAGGCAACAGCAGCAACAGCAGGAGTAGCCGCTGTTCCATAGCGCACGCCACTGCCACTCGGATCCACTTCGTCTGGTTCCAGTGGCCTGCTTCCTGCTTGGCTGTCATTTGGCAAATTAATGGAATCAGCGCAGCTATTAGCCGAGCCGCGGCCAATGATATTATCAGCCAAAAAAAAAAAAAGAGGAGAAAAAACCAAAAACAAGCCAGAACGTTGCCAGCGGGCGTAACTGACTGCAAAATACCCGCACACGAGCTCCAGGCCAGTCTAGGCTCTAACTCTAGAGTCAGTCGGAGGGAGCTCTATATAATCTTTATATTAGGTCGAGTTTTCTTTTTCTAATTTACCACACTCAAAATGATCTATGCCGCCTATAAAACAAGCTTTACAGTTTCATGTCGGAGAGACATTCCCCACTTAAAACCTATAACCCCTTCATCTAGCTAACCGAGCGAGCATGAAAAGAGAAAAAATTTGTTGCCAAAGTCGCCGCATAACGGTAATTTATCTTTTAGCACGAATTATCGATCGATTTCCATGGCATTTCTCCAGTTCGTGGGCCAAAAACTTAATGCTTTATCTGTGTATGTTTGCCATTAGGTAACTGTCAGTTCAGCAAGGACAGATAGAGAGATGGAGAGAGGCAGCTGGGGGTGGGAAGGGGCCTGAAGGCAGGCAAACCGACTCAATAGACTGTTAACTTGGCTTATTGAGTTGTGCAGCCTTCCTCGACAATATTATTACTGCTGTTGTTGTTGTCGTTGTTGTTGCTGTTTTTACTGCCGACCTTTTTATCGCCCGCCAAGTATCTACAAAGTCGCCAAGTCTCAGCAGTCGCTGCCGGCTCAAGTCATTTTCGTGTGGCGGCGGTCTTGGGTAATGAATAAGGGCTGCGCACCGCCCACACAACGCAGACCCACAGGCAAATGCCAGCGACAACAACAACAACAACAACAACGCCGCCAACATTTTTGGCACGCGAAAACTTGCGCTTATTCAATTTTCAGCTGCCATCGACGCCGGAGGCCAACGTGGCGTATGAGCGCTTCCGCTGTTGCCTCACTTCCGCAGTGTCTGGACCCCTTCGCTCCCAGCGTAGCCGTCGAAATTTCAAATGTACATGAACAAAGCGCACCGCGGCAATCATTCATAGTGCCGTCGTCATTGTTGTGTGTATCCTGCCCCCAAGTCTCGACACGAATCCTTTTTTTACTTTTTTTCAAATTTAATTTTGGCTGCATGCATGCATTGCCGCACAAAACTTTTCGACTGTCTGGGACCGGGCCCGGCCCCTCCGTCCCGGCGACGCACACCTGCCCAGGTAGCCCTCTGCTAATTAAGATGAATGCGTCGGGCATTTAGCAGCTTAAATGATATGGAAGTTTCGCCCCGATGAGTCAGTTTAATTGGGCATGCATGCGCTGCTACTCGCTGATAGTTTTCTTGCAGTGTATGGAATGTTGTTTACTTTTCAGACTGCCAAAGGACCTGATACGCATGAAAGTCCCCCTGCTGTGCTCGACGCTCTATATACACAAATATATGAGCTCTAATATTCAAATAAGCCGCTTGGAGAATTGGCCAGAAGCTAAAGGGCTGCACGTTTACATTATGTATGCAAAAAGTTGCGCAAGCTCTTTTTTCTCCTTTTGTATTTTATATTTTTGGAGAGATGCGCGCATTTGATTAATAACGCATTTATCAGCTGACAAAGCTCTGACAATTTAAAGAAACAGCAACAGGAATTTTACTTTAATAAACGCAAATTTGCGTCTGATTTTTGTTTTCATTGCTCAGGCCAATCTGCAAATGGAAATCAATTAACTTTCAATTTGTCTTTCTCGGTTTTTATATATATAGAGCATATGTAGCAATTTGTTCACGAAGTGCAAAGCTTCATTGATCAGCTTTACTAAGCATCAATGCCCTATGCGTACAGCTCAAATACAGGGTGTCTTTAGCTATAAATAAATAGGAAATCTACAGCATAGGGAAGTGCTGTAAGTGCTTGCTCTTAGTTTCCTCTTTGATTTAACACGTTTAGGATCAGTCGAAAGGCAAATTAAACACTTTTAATAGTGCTCAAATACAGGGTGCTCCGTTCCGGTTCTCCCATACTGGTTTTATGATGAAAATTCTTTGCCACTTGGGCTATAAAATACTCCCTAATACTTCTTTTTCATTTATAATTGATTCGTAAATAGCCTAAACTTGTTTCTAAGCATTCTAAGCAGCCTATACAGGGTGTCTTCGATATAAAAATGAATACTATCCTACTTCCTACACTTACTTCTCTCAGATCATATGACGAATATTAAGTACTCTCTTCATATATGAGATTCGACATAAGCTAGCCCACGTTTGCTTAGCTTAAGCCAAAACTGCCCCAGTACAGGGTGTGTAGGCTAGTATTTCGATTACATCACAGGGAATATTAATTGATTATTGAACTAGCTAATAATCAATTGTATTTCTGTTGCAATTAGTTCCATCATAAGCTATATAGTCCAACCCCAGCAACCGTCTCTACAGATTATATACGGGGTGTTTTTTAATTAAAATTACCCGACTCACATGTTAAACCGACTTTTCCTATCAATATCTGTAACAAAGTGTAGGCACCCTTCACATTTCAGATTAGCTATATAAGCAACTCAGTTGCCCTCTCACACATTTCAAGCTAAGTGTACTGGAATATACAGGGTGTCCAATGCAGGTTTTCTATTCGCTCACAGGGAAAATCAATATCAGAGATAAATATATTTTCACCCCTCAATATGCTCAGCTTATGTATAACACTTATTGTTGTTGTTGTTGTTGTTGTTTCACATCTTTTTTTTTTTGTGCTGTTGCGTGTCGGATTTGTGCAGCACGCAAAACACAGGCAAGAAACAGAAGTGACTTTGTCATGTTGCGTGTTCGCAGTTAATGCGAATATAATTTAATATTTTTGTCGCTGCTTTCGGCAAAGCTGTTACAATTGCTGTTTGCTGCAACCCTTAAATAGATCAGCCCTTGGCTCGGCTCGACCCGGCCCGGTTAGGGGTCGGGCCACAGAGTTTGAGTTGCAATTGTCTCGTGTCGAGCCGCTTGACTGATGAGCTACGCAGCTCCGCACGCTGGCAGCGGCGTCAATCAGCAACCCTCTTCAGAAATTAAGTCGTGTTGAAATCGATGCGCCAGTTGTTGTGGGTGGGCAGCAGCCGTTGCCGGCGTCAACGTCGCAACCGCATGTCAATCATAATTAAAAGTTCTCTCAGTCAGGCAGCCTGGCAGCGAGAGAGGGAGAAGTTTTCGGTTTGGTTTTTCTGGCTGAGCAGCCAGGGGCTTTGCGCTTATCTTATCGTTCGCTTGATTGCTTGCCAAACACATTGCGCTGCGAGCTCCGCTGCTCATTTGGTCAATCAGTCATTCAATCATTCCGGCTGCTTCCATTCATGGCTAGCATTTCATTCATACTGCAAGCCATTCTGTGGTCCGCCCAATAAGGCGCGATGGCTGAAGGCAACTTCGTTGCTGCTGCTGCGGCTCATTATCAATTTTCCATGTGGCACAGAGTCAGAGAAATGTGCGTGCAGTCGTGCTGCGGCAGTCGCATCTGCCACTGGCAGCACAGCTAACAAACTAGGCATTGTCCGCATTCTGCTACCCCCCAACCCCAGTGCCCCCCAGCTGCTCCTGCTCTTGCTGTCGTTGTCGTTGTCGTTGTCGTTGTCGTTGTCGTTGTCGTTGTCGCTGTCGTCGACGTCGTCGTCAATGTGTCTGCAACAATTGTTGCTCTCCATTCACTGTCCGAGTAGCTTCCAGTTGCCTGCAACCTACTCCTCCATCTCACCCTCTCTTGATCTGTGCATCTATCCAGCTGTCTGTCTATTGTCGCTCGAAGACATCGTTTGCAATTGCTGTGATTCTAGTTTTGTTGCCGTTGCCTTTGCCATTGCAGTTGGGGCATTGGGGCAACAACAGCCATATTCAGCAGCACTTGCACTTATTACACGCTGCGTGCCTGGCAAGCCAACTAGGCAACCGTTCATCAATGCCTCAGCAACTGTGCCAAATCCTTGTCAAACTGTGCGCTTACCTGCAACGATACAAAAAAAGGTAAACACAAATCAATAAGTAGAAGCGGAGGGTGTGGGGGAAAAGAAGAGTTCTTATTTTATTAAAATACTATTGCCATTTACACATTCAGACTATGGATTCTGCCTCGCATCTCCGATGCTCATAAAATAGTTGGAAATGTTTAGCATTTTGTTTGAATTGAGATTTAATTATGTGGCAACAAGCGCAGTTCAACTGTGAAGCAGGGGAGCAGGCGGCTCTTTACAATAAGTTTTCATAGGTTTCTCCTGTGCTGCTGCTTGCTCGAATGCCCTGTAGCTAATTGAAGATGGGTATATGGGGTATATATTTGTTTCATTCTCTTAAAGACTGGAAGAACTTCCGATGATTCATCATCTGAACGAACTCGAAGAGATGATTAAATTTAAATATCCATATTAAGGATCAAGGCAAGGAAGAAGCGCACCAAAGTCGTGGATTTCCTATCACATCACTTTTGCTCTATGTAGCACATTAGAACTGTATGAAAACATAGCAGCTTATTGCATGTGTTAGGGCATCCCCAAGTCGTGCCCACCCCACCACAAAACTCTGCCATGCTCTGATGCTCTGACTGACAGGCGCTGCCGTTCCGACTGATTTAAATGGATTTGTTTAGAGAAAAAGTTGTGCGTCAGATGAATGTGCATGTGTCAGCATGTCTGCATGTGTGCATGTCTGCATGTCTGCATGTGTGCATGTTATTGTTTTAACATTGAATAGATTTTGATGGTGCAACGGGTCTGAGTTAATTTGTTTGTTTGCCAGCGTGTCATAGTTCAACACACGCCGGCGTCTATTTTGAGAAAGTTTATTGACTGCAAACGTTGCGCCTGCTCGTCGCCTTTAGTTAACACCCGTCCCACAGCTGGAGCCCAACTAAGCTATTTGGCATGCAAAAACAAAAAAACAAAACTAGAAAGTTAAATTGGCAAGGCATTAAGATTGTAAAGTCTGGCGAGCTGGAGTCAAGAGCTCAAGCAGCAGCTTTGGCCAAGTGGAAGGGCGCTTGCACTTGGCTTGAATAAAATATGATGCTGACAGGCTGCAGGATCTGATGTGGATGCGCTGCGTCGTGTTGAAAGACAAATAACGCGTCGGCTGTGGCAAGTGGTTGCCAGCCTGTTGCCCCCAACATGTTGACACGCAGCTGCCACGAGCTGAAGCTGGAAAATTGGAGAGAAACGTAAAAGAAATATGTGTAAATTTTTACTCGTCTACGTAATGCGCTCAGTGCTGATGGCCACTTTCCCGAAGCATATGTTGCATGCTGTATGTTGCATGTTGCACGTCTGGCACTGATGACAGCCAAGCGAGTCTGTTAATTAATATCTAAGAATCATTTACAGCATCCAATTATATTTTCAAAAAGCCAAAATGCTCTCTGTCTGTCTGTCTGTCTGTGTATTAGTGAGCTTTTGAAAGCTGCTTCAAAAACTTGATGTTTGCTTTAATTATGCAAAAAGCTTTTGCTATCCGTTTGAGCTGTGTGTGTGCATGCCTCTGTATACATGTGTGTGTGAAGTGCTGAGAATCTCTTCAGATTCTCGCACTCGCAAGTGCCTGCTGCAGCAGCTGGCTTCAGCTTCCATATTGAGTAGCGCACTTTGAACGCATAATATGCATTTTATGATTGTGTGCAGCCTACGAGCGAGTACGAGCATGTGTCTCTCCCCACCCCCTCCCCTTGATTTCGTAAGCAAGCCTTAGCAAATTTGTACAGCATTTTGGTTTGGTATTTTTTAAATCAGAGCAATTTGTATGCATTAAATGCAGAGAGACATTTCACTGCGTCAAGATTTACGTAATGCCCGCCCACCCACTGACAGACAACAGCGCAGGCAGACCCCTCCCACACAGCTGCAGCCCCAGCAGCAGCCCCAGCCCCAGACCCAGTCCCAGCCACAGTTACGGATTCAGATTCACCCTTGGCTGGCTGCCTGGCTGGCTGTCGAGGTCGTTTGCTGATTCCAGTGCTGTACAGTCGACGCGTTTTGCTTGACATTTGTCAAGCGCTGCCCACGACTGGGGGCCGGGTTTATCTGTCGCCCTGTGTGTCCGTGTACGCCCACAGCATCAGCGGATGCTTCAATCGTGCCGCAGTCTCACTCGCTCTCTCCCTCTCTTGCTGTCTCTTTCAGCCAGCCACCCCGACCAACAGGTCAAAGTCAAGCTCTGGCTGCTTTTTCAGTTATTTCACCAATTATTAATCAGACTATATATATATATATATAGTATATAGGAAATAGCTACTTGAGACACAGTCTGTTGGTCAATTCCAATTCCAATTCTAATTCTGTCACTTAAAACAAAAACAAACCATAAATTTGCGCTGGCAAACAAACATGTAATCCACTACGGGGCTGTCCAAGAGTCTACATATAGCACTCGGGGTCAGGCATGACAAGCAACAACCGACAACCGACAACTAACAGCCAACAACTAACGCCAACGCCAACAACAACAACAACAACAAACGAGCAGCATTGTTAAATTTTTGTTTTATTGCAAACATTCAACGCCATTTGCGTTTTTGGCCATATAAATGTCGTCCATGTTATTGTGGTTGTTCTAGTTGTTGTTGTTGTTATTGTTGTAGAGCGATAAAAATCTGTGAAACAACAGCAAGACAGCAGCCAAAAGGCATAAAACGAAAGCTGAATGCCCTTACCCAAGGCAATCATATAAGAAATGAGCAAATGTCAAGGATTAACTGAAAATATACAGAAAATCTGAACAGAAAGAAGCTGCAATTAAAGATAAGTTACATATTTTCAAGAGGAATTTTACATAAATTTAATTCAGATATTACAAAATATTTATTTATAGAACCATTTCTGTATTTATGGAATTTTTTGAACATCTATAATATTATCATTAATAAAAAATATATTTTAAGAAAGGAAACTTATCTTTATTTGCTGCTTCTTTCGTGTAAGACATATGAACATTATCTGTCTTCTACTTCTATTCTATTCCTTCTAGATCTTCACACCTACACCGTTACTAAGTTAACTTCTTGGCTTTGTTTCTCTCTTCCTCCCTTCAAGTACATAAGCTAGCCAACATAGCCCCTCAATGTAAGTAAGTGAAATAAGGCAATCGGGCACAGTTTGTACAACATGCTAAAGTCAACAATTCAACCCCTACCGAAATGCCAACTCCAGCCCGAGCCACCTCCAACCATTTTTCGGGGGGCTTACCATGCGGAGACCCCAATGGTCTCGTTTACAAATTAAGCACTTCCAAATGGGCAGCAAATTAATTTTTATTGCTCGCAGAGTTATGTAAAATACAGCCAACAGCCAGAGAGTTTACGTTTGGCCAGCTCTATTTGCCTTTCAGAGCAGAGCAGAGGGAGAGCGAGAGCGAGAGATAATGTAAGAGTGAGAGCAAGAGAGTTTTGCAAAATGCTAAAACTTTTGCAAGTTGTCGACTGCTTTAATAAGCGTCGCAAGTTTCGCTACGAAATTGACAAAGTTTTGTTCTTGTTGTTGTTGATTTAGCTGTTTTTTGTTTTTTTGAATGAGACAAAAATTTTTGGCGGCTGGATTTGAGCAGCTTAGGCAGATGGCGACTGCCTGTCTGACAGTTATTTAGTACAGGGATTTGGCAAAGATAGCCAAACGGAAGCGGAAGCGGCCAACGCTTGCCGTGCCGCCATGCTCGATTCGAGTACATTAAGTTGTTGCCAGCTTAATGTGGCTGACAGAGACAGAGAGAGAGAGAGAGGCAGAGAGGCAGTGCTAATGAGGGAGAGCGACTGAGGAGGGGCAGATGGCAGCTAGCTTCTATTTTTGTTTGCGAATTATGCGTACTTAATTGAGCTGCAAATAAATTGGAAACTAATCAAGCAACGACTAAAAATAAAGCAAGGAGAAACTGCGGGAGGTGTAACGCTGAGGCAGAGATATTTGATATATATTATGAATTACATGACAGTTATTTTCCAATTTCAACAGCAATTAGGGTAGGTATCCCAAAGAGAGGACTAAGAAAACTTGAAATTGCGATACTTAAATTAAATTAAAATTGAAATTCTTAAATATTTTACATTCTGCAAATAGTTTCACTTTAATAAAAAAAAAAAAAAAAACCCACAGACACTTTAAAAGTTAATCCACTTTGCACTTTAGGTTTATTATACAATGATATCTGCCGTGAGCAGAGCCCGAAAATTTCCATATAAATCAAACAGTTTTTAATCAGCAATCACAAACAGAAATCGAATTCTGTTTAATTTGGAAAGTGGCTTCGATTTATAGTTATAAATATGTTAATCAGTCTGCCGACAGCGCTGTAAATTACATATATATATATAGGTATACTCCATGCAATATGCAAACAGCAATCATACTATGACAAGCTCACGTTTTGTCAGCAACATCGGGGCAAAAAAGAAAACTGAATAAAAGTTAATGATGATGCTTGATGATAAGTGTTGGTAATGGTCAGACGGATAGTTTAACTGCGGCAGTCCGCTTGACATTTTCATTAGGGCTACAGCCCACCTACGTCAATTGTGCCAACTCCACACACACACACACACACACACACACTGACAGAGAGCAAAATACCACACACACATACATCCACAATCACATCTACATCTACCTTTTCACGGCATGTCATTGTACATGTGCGAGGCTTATCATTTATTTATATGGTTTATTATTGTTGTTTATTCTCGTTGTTGTTGCCATTTGCTGAGGGGGCAGGGCAACAATAAGAGCCGGATGTCTGGGCTGAAGTGGGCTGGCTGTAGGCCAAGGGTTGTGCCAACATACGCCCAACTCCTCCTGCTGCTGCTGCTCCTGCTGCTTCTGCTGCCCCCGCTGCTGCTGCTTCTCCTGCTGTTGTCGTTCAAAGTGTCATTGTTGCCATTGAGCATGCTCTTTGTTTGATAAATAATTTATTGGTCGTGCGTCTGACAGAAATGATGCCACGTGGCATTGTCCTCTGATGGGCCGCTGAGCTGAAGTGCTGCCAAAGAATTATTGCACAGAGCAGCTCGAAAATCTGCTGCTGCAAATCCGTAAACCTTCAAATCTCTTTTGCCTTTTCTCATGCAATTCAATCGGAGCTTTAAAACTTTTGCTCATTGGCTGAACTTTTTCGCCTTTTCATCTTGTGTTCTTTATATCGACGTTATTCATTGTTCCCTTTGTCTATCATATTCACCTGCTCGCCTGCTCGCCTGCTCATCCGTTTGCGCCCAATTGTGCAGCAAACAAAAAGTTGATTGCATTTCACACGGCTGCCAGCGGAACTGGAGCCCTCTGCTGCTCGACCCAGTTAAGCACTTCGCACTCAAGTGCCTCCACACATGACTCTCTCTCTCTCTCTCTCTCTCTCTCTCACACACTCTCTTTATATAAAATACCAGAAAAATTGTAAAGCTAAGGCAAAACTTTTGCATAATGCGCTTGCACTTGGCCACGCTGCCTGCCCGCCTCGGCCTGCCTCGCCTTGCCGCTAGCCTGAGCTCCCTTGCCTGCCCCAATGCATAATAGATTTCAATGGAGTCAACATGGCGCAGAGCATTGGGCACATGTTGACCTTAGCTTGGCCCGGCCATATGCAAAAGGTTCATTGGCCATTGGCGGCCAGCAGCCGCCGCGTGGCCATTGTTGAAGCCCCGGCCCAGGTGGAGTTCTAGCCGTTGTCGACTAGTTAAAATTTTATGCAATGTTTATGAATTCGAGCAGCCGTCGAGGCCCAAAGGCACTGCCACATAAATTCTGCCACTGCCGCTGCCGCTGCTGTTTGCCCAACTTTTTTGGGGCTCATTTCAAATTTACAAGTTTTAATTGAAAAAAACACTAAGTGGGATTTGTGCACTGCCCCAATATGGTATATATTGTATATCTCTCACTCACTCACTCACTCACCACTCTCTCTCTCTATCTCTCTCTCTATATATTGCACTTGCAACTGCAGGACATTAAATCAACAAGTGACTGCGTCAGTTTCTGCCTTTGTGCCTTGGCGTGGTCTGGCACTTGGTCTAGGTCTCCTGCTGCTGGCCTCGGTGTTGGTGTCACGTTGCGGAATCGTTGCTCGACTCTTAATTACCGGAAGTGGCCCCACCTCACCCCACCCATCCACCTCTGGGGCCAGGTAACAAACTGCAATTAGTGTCTCGGCCACACCCACAGCAACAAGACCACGAAAGCTGATAGCTGACCAAGAAATTGCTTAGATATGTACTTGAGAGTGGCCCACAAGTTGCCATGTGGCCGGAGCTCGTGTTGCCACGGCTCGTGTTGCCCCACAGTGTTTACAGCTTTATTTAAGCCCGCAACTTGGGTATTTACAATAATAGGAAAACTTTCCACACTTTCCACTATTCAATTAATTGATGCTCAGACAGAACGAGCAAATGATTGTCAATCTATAGGCTATTTACAGGGTATGATTGGCTTAGGATATGCATGTGTCCTGCTGCTGCTTATTTATGTGCCACCTTATCGACGACAAATTGCGGCACCCCAAGATCTTGCCGCACATGTGTCGCATTCAGTTTTATGGGCAATTTCAATTATCTTCGCTTGCCGTTTAATTGCATTAATTAAACCAACACGAGATGCTTAACATTCATTACTTTCTGTGCGCGCGCATTTTATGACATCCAGCAGCCCAGCTGCATCCTTATCAGTGGCACTTGCCTCCTTTCTGCTCTGCTGCTGCATTTCCGGCGTTAATTGAATACAGTGAAGTCCACGTGCGAGCTGTGCGAATGCATGAAGCCAAAGAGCATATGAGTGGCTTCGACTGTGTGTGTGTGTTGGTGTATGTGTGTGTGCGTGTGCGTGTGTGCAGTGGCAATTACCAGTGGCAGAGCCAGTGGCAGCCACTCCAACGGTTTGTCAATTATTATTATTTATTAATTGATGGTTTTCATTCGTTTTTGCTTGTTTGTTTCATTTTTTTGGCATAAAATATTTGATTGATATTTCAATTTATGCTCTACATTATTTAAATGGAACAATTAATCAAACACAATCACTGGGTCAACTCAAAATAAATAGCAAGTCAGCCAAATAAATATATACAAATTTTGCATATGCATCAAAAAATATCACGCATACGCCATGTACAGCAGCGAGCACAGCTCAGAGCTCAGAGCTCAAGTACAAACAATAAAATACTATAACAAAACGCATTATCAAAACAATAAACAATTGATGGCATTTTACTTAAACCAACAACAACAACAACAACAACAACAGCGGCAGCGGCAGCAAATAGAAAATAGAAGCAAGCCGCAGAAAATCAATAAAAAAAAAAAAATAATAACAGAAACAAAAACAAAGCAAGCCACAAAGAGTATGAAGAAGAAGCAAGAAACAAAACGCAGCAAATAAATAAAAATTGCTTTATTTATTAAGCATTAAACAATAAATGGGATTATTTTTATCAGCAGACCAAAGAGATGTCACAGCACAAAACAAAAGAAAACAAAACAAAACAAAACGAAGCGAACCTAAAGAGACACAAGGAAAGCAAAGAGCTACTTAAGCTCTGGCAGAGCGAGAGAGAGGGGGAGAGTGGGAGAGAGAACACGCTAGAAGAAACACACAAATAAATAAATGCAAATCATTTGCCCGCTCCCCAACCATGTTGTCTAGTGTTGAGCTACTGATGGCCTCTTTCGCTTAAAGCTTTAAGGACAGCGACAACAAGTCCTGGACAGACCTAATAAGTAGCTGGACACAGCCACTCACAATTCATTTGAATTGTTGTTTTCCTTTTTTTGGCGGGTGGTTTTTCCTGTCCCCCTCCCCCGCCACCATCCATTTATTTCAGCAAATTTGTAACTGTCACTTGGACCCCAGTTCCATTTGCTTGATAGGCATAGAAATCTGTATGTTCCGGCTCATTGTGGAACCGGTTCGGCTTACGCTGAACTTTGTGCGTACAGGAAATAGGTAAAAAAAATGTTGCCACTTGGCTGGCAAAAAGGTAGCACACAAACTTTGGCAAGTGACAAATAGATTTAAATTCGAAAATGCTTTTTGTTTGTCGCTATTTTTTCACGGCGCCAATTCAATTGGAGAGGTGGGCCCAGCCGAGTGGAGCTGGAGTCGAGGGGTCGTGTCATGCAAAGCACTATTGACGGCGGTCGTAAATCTTGGCTAAAAGTGTGGAGGAGAGCGAAGCAAAGTGCGCTGCAACCCTCGTCAAGTGGGCACCCGGTCGAGAAAGGGCCACAGGGCAGACGAGCGGGGCAAGCGAGCTGAAATTTGTGTGCTCGAGTTTGAGCCGAAAAATCAGTTAAAAGCGATTTAAAACGTGCTGTCAAGCACTCGTAAAATTGCAAATGAAGAGTGAAATATGTAGTTCTGCATGAGGCCAATACACGTTCGCCAGCTTAAAAGGATAGTATATGGCCAGCCGTTCGTCTTGCGGGGAATTACAATAACTTTTACAGTTTTAGAACTTGGCTGCATAAGTTGGATTAAGATTGATCTGCTACTCAGATGAATCTATCACTTATATATCGATTTAGAACTGTGCTTAGGTGACTTTGTTTGTCTTTCTGTATCTAGGAATGATTTTCCTACAAAATATAAGAGCTTAGGCTAAGTGAATCCTGATAGACATGAAACTTAAACTTAAATTTTAATAAAATTTATAATTATGCTTTGATTCTCTACACTCTACACTTTCTCGGTACAGGTATCTTTTAGTCGGTCACTTACGACTCCAGCTGTCTTTTTTCTCTCGTTGAGCAGAGGCCGGCAAAGTGCTCAGCTGGCAATTTTAATTATCATCTTTAATTATTGAAAAAAAGTTTGTTCTAGGTAATTTTTACTTATTTTGTCTTTTATTTTTAGCAACTAAATACTATTTATATATCTGACCTCTAAAATTATGCATAAATAATTAATTATAGATCGTTGAAAATATTTCAATTTTTACGGGGAAATACGTTTGTTTAATTCCGGGTATTTTCAGAGATTTTTTCTTCGTTTCTGTTTTTGGAAAATTCTCTGAAGTGAGAATAAAAAATAAATTACTTTGAAACAATTAAACGAGGCACAAATGTTCACAGCTTGGCGCTCTGCACGTCAACCGATTGCATTTACAAATTAGCATTCTAATGAGCGGCCCTCGGGCCATGGCCCATGGCATGGCATGACAATTATGGTGCCGCCTTTTGTCTATGGGTCCCTCCCGCCTCTCCTCCAGTTACCGCACTGCACTGCACAACATTTCTGGGGAACAGACATGACCATTCGCTGTCTGGCGCTTTGGCCTTTGCGTGTTGGCCAATTCAAATGAGCCTCAATTGGTTGGGGTGTTCCACTGTAGCTTGCGCTATGCGAATATAGATTTATGAATGAAGCGACTGCAGCGACAACTAGGCCGACTCAGAGTACTAACATGCAACGCCTCCCTCCCCCCTCCTCCCACCACCGTCCGAAAGCTGCTGTCAGCTTCAACCTGGTAGCTGTTAGAATCGAGCCGTCTTTTGCTTTTCTTAGCTCCGCTTCTCCGCAATGCAACCCAAAAAACCGGTTACAACAGCAAAGGAGAAAAAAAAAATGTGATAAAAAATACGTAAAAAATTCTTGACTTTTGTTTCACATACATATATGCACACAGAACGAAGTTTATCTTTTGGCTCTCTGGTTCTCTGGTTCTCTGCTCTGTGCTGCTGCTGCTGCTTGTTTATAAAAATTCTTTGAAATGCACACAAAGAATCTCCCACACACACAAAATTACATTCTCCCTCTCTCTCTCACACACACATACATTCTCCTCCTCTCCCCGTCCCTCGCTCATTTTTTTCATTTTAATTTTTTATATGGCTTTTTAGTTGGCTCTGTGGCATTTTCTTCCTGCTCCGCTCGGTTGCACTCAGCGCAAAAGGAACGGCTCCATCACCCTCTCTCCCTCTCTTGCTCTCTCGCTCTTTCGCTGTTGGCTAGTAGCTGGGTTTGTTTAGAGTTTTGGTCGGTGCTTTTAAACGCAGCCAGTTTTGAAGTGGAAATGGTCCAAGCATGCATGTAAAAATGCAACGTAAGCCGGCCCCTAGAGCAAAGGGAGCTGCACATAGGGGCCAGGCCATGGATAGGGGCAGGGATTGAAGTTGATGTTGAATGTAGAAGTTGAAGTTGGGTAGGAGGCGAAATGAGAGGAAAGCAGAGGAGAGGCAAGGAAAGGGCAGCCCAGTGCGGTTGATGACTTGCGTTTGGCTCTCGCTTTCGGGCCCGCAGAGACTGACTGACTCTGGCGCTGACTTTGACTTTGGCACTGGTTAGACTGGCTGGCTGGCTGGCCTTCTGGCTAAACTGGGTCTGGATTAGGGGCACCTGAAAGCCCCGTGAACCCCCTCTCAGTTGCAGTCTCTCTGCGCTCGCGCTCTTTGACTTTCGAGTGTCGGTCGGTGTTTTCTGTGATGTTCGCCTGGTTTGCTATTGCGTTGCAGGTCGCTTAAAGCTGACGTTGAGCCGTTGATACAATATTATTGAAAATCAAATTGTCAGTTATGCGTAATTTCCATTTTATTTAAACATCAATTTCATTGCAAGGCAGCTTATAATGAAATAGTCGCGATCATATATCAAAGCAAATTTCGAGGCGCAAAAATTTTGTGTGAAATTCGTGAATTGGGACTCAAGAACGATAAATGTTTCAAGGACAGCCTGTAGCAAAATAGTTGACATAAAAAATACAGATATATACTAGATGCGCCGTCTTCAGATTGATGTAGTGAGTTGTGCCTCCTTCTGGCATTGTCAGTTAAGCGATATCGAGTGCTCACTTGATATTCTTGATGAGGGCCTTGGTGTACTCCGAACATTTGGCCTTGCCACCCAGATCGATGGTGCGCACATTGTCCTCCTTGATGGTCTTGATGACCGCACGCTCGATCTTGTCCGCGTGGGTGCCCAAGTCAATGTAGCGCAGCATCATCACGGCGGACAGCAGCAGGGCTGTCGGATTGGCCAGATCCTTGCCAGCGATCGTGGGCGCTGTGCCATGGACAGCCTCAAAGATGGCGCCATTGATGCCAATATTGCCAGAAGGCGTCAGCCCCAATCCACCGATCAAGCCGGCGCAGGTGTCCGACATGATATCACCATACAGATTGGGCATGACCAGCACATCAAACTGTGTCGGATCGTCGACGATCTTCAGACAGACTTTACTGATCGCCGCCTCCTCGTACTCGATGCCATTCTTGTCGAGCTGATCCTTGTACTTCTCGTACACCTCGCGCACACAATGGATGAACAGTCCGTCCGACATGCGCATGCTGGAGCGCTTGTGCACCGCGGTGATCTTTTTGCGCTTCATGGCCAGGGCGTACTTGAAGCAGTAGTCGGCGACACGCATCGAGGCGGGCCGCGTTATCAGCTTGATGCTCTGGACCACGCCATTGACCAGCTGATGCTCAATGCCCGAGTACTCGCCCTCGGTGTTCTCGCGTATGGTTATCACGTCCACCTTGCCGTAGACCGTTTCGACGCCATCCAGCGACTTGCACGGCCGTACATTTGCGTACAGGTTGAAGAGCACACGCAGGATTAGATTCAGCGAACGAAAACCCTTGCCCACGGGCGTCATCAGCGGACCCTTGAGGCCCAGCTTGGTGCGCTGCATGCTGTCAATCACCTCTTGGGGTATCGATTGCTTGCCGTCTTTATCGAGCGTGGGCGTCACATCGACGGCCTCGAATTTCAACGGTGCTCCAGCTGCCTTGAGCACCTCGATCACGGACGCCGCTATTTCCGGGCCGATGCCATCGCCGGGCATCAGAGTTATAACACGCTCGCCACTACCAGCTTTTCCACCCTCCGCACCAGCAGCACCGGCACCAGCGGCACCGCCACCACCACTGGCAGCTTTACCGCCGCTGGCACCGCCACCGCCACCTCCTCCGCCACCACCGCCGCTTCCTGGCTTTTTGCTACATATGTCCGACTTGGATGCCTGCGCCTGTGTGACCAAGCCGTAAAGCACTTCATCTTTCAGTGGTTCGCTTGGCTCGCGCACTTCTGGCTGGTTGGCCACACTGAGCACCACTTCGGGTGCCCAAGGCTCGCTCGGCTGGCTGCTGGCAGCTTCCGAGAGCGCAAGTGGCGTCTGAACGGGATATTGATCGGATACACTGATGTGACTCTGAATTTCAACTGGGGCGATTGCCAGGAGTCGTCTTTCGCGCTGCAGTCGTCGGCAGGCAGTTGGAGGTCGTCGCGCGGGCAGCTGACTGTCATTGGCAGCACACCGGCGCGAGTTTCGATTCGGGTTGGCCTCGAAGCGACTCTGGCATGTTAGTAGGGCTAGATGTCTCTTGAAACAACTAGACCTTGCTGCAATCACGGCTGATCTACGGTCGTAGTAGCTCAGGCCCGACTTGCTGCTGACTAACAGGCGCTCACCATATAATTTAGAGCAGTCAAACAATTGACGAAACATGTCCAAAACAATTTATAATTTTATAGGAAATTTTTTCAATAAAAAAAATATATATATAAAAAAAAAAATTCCGACTGTTTAAATAACAAGTTTTGACTGACAACCGAGTTTGATCGACAAAATGATTGAAGCTAGCCAGGGTTTAAAGCAGCAACATTTTATTTGCTTTGCGGGAATACCCCTGGCACGGTGCTGAGGACGACATTTTAAATAATTCATTTCATGGTGGCAGTCAACACTTGGCCAAGCAATTTGCATAGCTTTTAGCCAAACGTCTTATGCATTCGCTGGCTAGTTTCGCTTTTGTTTGGCGCCTCAAAACTTTGGCGACTGGCACCGCCAATAAAATGAAGAAGAAGAAGAAGAAGAAGAAGCAGAAAATGGCAAGAAAAATGAAAGAAAAACTTTCACAAATGCAAACACGCGACAAGGACAGACAGGAGGAGCGTCGCCTGGTAACCCTTTCGTTCTAGCGCGGAAATTATTTTCATTTAAGTGAAAATATTATAGAGACTCTAGCAGCTGCTGCCACAGTTCCTCCTGCTGCTGCTGCTGCTGCTACTCCTGCTGCTGCTGTTGCTGTGATTCGTTTTTGGGTTAAGAGTTAGCTAATTAAATTACTTTTTGCAACTGCAATTCCATTTGCCATTTGCCCAATTGCTTTTGGCTTTGAAGGTCGCGTATTTGCTTTACCGTTGCCTTTGCCATTGCCTTTGCTTTTAATTGAAAAACTTGCGAGAAATGGAAAGCAGCTCAGGGAACGGGCACGGGCACGGGCACGGGAATGGGAAGGGGAATGGGGGCGTTAGTGGGTTAAGGGATTGCCACAATTTTGGTGGCATTTAATTATAGCATGAAATTAGCTGCGAAAGGTAATCAAATTATGCATAGCTACCTGCGGGGCGCACCTGCAAACGTGCACGCCACGCCCCAACGCCCAATGGGCTATGACCGGCAAAGTTTTCATTTTTCAAGCTGTTGTCATTTGGCATAATCATATTTCAACGGATTAGCATAATTTAAGCATACAAAATATTAATAATGAAAAGTGAATGGCTGTCGGCGTCGAGTTCAACACACACCAACACCAACACACACACACACACACACACACACACACACACACAACAAGCAGCCACGCCCCCAACCACGTTGACAATAATATTAAAATTTTTCCTACTGTTCTGCGTTAGCCCCGCTCGATGCTTTGAGGGGGGCTAACATTAAGTGCCCCTGTGTTTTTATTTGTTTTATTCGTATGCCCTTATAGAAGGTATCCCTCTACAAAATGTCTGTTATACACTGTTATACTGTATATCCAGCTGTTATATGGCATGGCTATAAAACTGTCAATGGCCAATCTATAATATATTTAGCTTAATACAACTTTTTTCAGTATCTGTTATATATTGTTATACTATGTTTGCAGCTGTTATATAATATATTAATAATGTTAAATGTATAGACTCTGTGTCTGTTCTGTGTTGGCTTGCACTAAGATAAACTATTAAACTATAGAGCTGTTATACACTGTTATACTTTGTTGTCTGCTGTTATATGGGCCTATGAAGAAGCTACCATGAAAAAACATTTATATGACTATAAAGCAGGGATTACTAAACTTTCACTTGTTATATATGTGTCCTGTTATACTATTCACTTGACTGTTATATGACATTATAAAGAGTTGTAATGTACATAAGCATTGCTTTTATGCTCTTTTAGAGCGCATTACTCACTTGACTAGCTGTTATATACTGTTATACTAATATATCACTAAATATATGACAGTTGAATGAAGCTATCTGAGACACATCTAAGCTTTTCTAGTATGTGCCTCACTTAAGGCTATAAAACGCATATTTCCTTATGCCAGTTTCTGTCTTATCTTTGATCTAGCTCTGGCTCAGTAAGGGTATTCCATCTTTCCCACACTACATGCCATGATTATAAGCTGCGCTGTATTTTTTGTTTAAAAGCATTTATATTCATATTTGGTAATATATCTGACGCTCCCGCGCCTTTGCATGTTTTGTTTTTTATTTCTTCTCTAGCGTGGGGGTAGCTTTTTTATTGTATTTGCCTTTTAGTTGGTGTTGGTGCTAGTGTTGGTGTTGGCGTTGAGCGCCTCGCAATTGTTGTTAAATGATTGATGGTCTCTTGTAAAGGTCGCTCCCACACACACCGAGATACACATTACTTAAACAATATATTATACGATATGTATAAATATGTATATCGCTGTCAGCTGAGGCGCAACGCCAGGCTGTCTAGCTGGGCGTTAACTAACCACTGAACCGATCCGATAGCCACTCGGCACAGATAATTATTCGTTGTTGTCTGTTTGTTCCAGCGATAAGGGAAATACATACGAAATTGGTCTAAATACGCACCTGCAAAACATAGAGCAAACAGAAGAAAGAAATTAGTGGTTGGCAAAGGAAAAATAGTTCGGGGAATACTTCTAGGAGAAAACAATGTAATATATCTTCTGTTTGAGTGGCACACTAATATGTTGTACGTGCTGTCTATAATTATATAATTGTTATACACTGTTATACTCTATTGCTATATCTACTTATCATAAACATATCTCAAATTCACAAAAATTTATTTCTTTTCTTATAAGCAAAATATTTAATAAATTTATCACGATTTATGTGGTATCTGTTAAACACTGTTATACTCTATTATATGTACTTTTATTATTATTATTATTATATACGTGCAGTGATTATAACTTTTCCAATATAAATTTGGTATTTATTTAAAACAAGAGTTCTCATATTAAATATGTTATACACTGTTATATATACTATATTGACAGCTGTTATATAGACAGAAAACAGCAAGTACACATGAGAAACTACACTTGGGTAAATTTGCATTTCTTAGCACATTCTGGTCAAACTTATATAAGAAATCTATATGTAGAAGTACATATGTATATCTGGCTGCTCTTCTTCGTTTTCATGTTCGCCATGCTCGTGTTAAAAAATCAGTTTAGTGTGTATATCTCAAAGACGACGCACAAAAGTATTTTTAACAGTTTTTGTTTTCTGTTTACATTTACTTCATTTAATGTTTAGATTTGCGCTTAGTGTGCGAAAAAGAAACCAAAGTCAATAAACCGTCCAAATATACAGCAAAAAAAAAGGAAAAAAATAGGAAAAAGCGAAAAAAAAATATATATAAATATATATAAGTGTATATATATAACATATAAAGTCGAGTGTATATGCTTTAAGGGTGGAGCTGCTGAAAATTGAGGTGCCGAGAGTTTGCAAGTGGGGTGTGTGTGCGTGTTGTGTGTTGTGTGGTGCGTGTGTGGCATTTGGTAGGTGGATGCTTTGGAATTAAGTTAGACAAGCAAACAACACACACACGCACATACACAGCTATGACTTGGCTGAGCAAAAAATTGAAATCTGCTTGAGTTTCATGTTGTTCAAAAAAAAGGAGAAAAAAGAAACGAAATGAAGAACGAACGAAATCATTCAAATATTTGTGATTGTTGTTGTTTATGTTATTGTTGCTGTTATGATTGTTGTTGTTGTTGTTGCTGTTGTGGTAACAAGACGCCACCAACGCCATATTAACACTGGCTTTGCTGGCCATTTATGAAGTCAAATACAATTTGCTCGCCTTGCTGCCTTTCTGTCTTGCCGTCTTGCCGTCTTTCCGTCTTTCTGCCTTTTCATGTCGCTCTTTTGTGCTGACCAATTCAATGTTTGACTTTTTGTTATTCTCATTGTTGTATCTCGTCAGAAGTTGATTTATGTGCCCTTAGGTGGCAAATAATTGATTTATGCGTCGCGTTGATTGTGCAATACGACGCATGCAGAGCAAACACACACCAACACACACACACATACACACCTGACCGCCCAGGTACACACTCAGCTGATAGCAACAGAAATGGGAACTCTATCTGTAAATGGCAAATGTGAAAGCAAATATGCCAAAGCACTTAGAGGCAAAGACAACATAGTACGAGGTGCTAGAAAGTAATTAGATAAAGATAAAGCGAACTGAACCGATAGATAACCGACCAACTGGCTGGCAGTTAAAGACACCTTCAGGCTGGCCCATCTGAATCCGAATGTGTCCGATGTGTCCGATATGACAGCTGGGAATGCAGCTATAAGTATAACACTAATAATGCGAGCTGTAATCTACAGTGAGGCATAACTAATACAGATAGAGTTGAAGCGGAAATGCCTGACTGTAGGTGCCGACGATGCTGTCCACACACAGACAAACACACACACTTCAGTAGGCATTAACCTTTTCATGAGTATGAATCAAATGCCAGTGAAGAACCCAAAAAAAAAAAAAGAATGAAAGAATCCGTTGACGCTTGTATAACTCTCATGCCCACTCCACATACCCGAGTTCATTGGAAAACGACGATTACGCGGCACAAAAGACCATGAACAAACAATGAAGCCAAGCCGTGTAGGTAACACAACTGGAGCTGCATCATCGCCATCAGAGTAGGCGCAAGGGGTGTGGCATTGCATAAGCGAGAGACATTGACCAAACCGAATCGGCTAAAATGACTGGAAAATTGTATCAAACAATGTGAGAGAGAAGGCAAGGGGAGAGCGATAGAGGGAGACAGAGGGAGAGAGAGAGAGAAACAGCGTCTTCAGCTACACTTGCAAGCAACTCAATTGCTGTCTGCAAGTTCTTGCATTTGTTTGTTTGATAAATTTACTTGTGAAATGCTTAAAAATAGCTACAAGCAAACACACACACAGACACAGCTAGTCTCGGCAGACGCTGCAGGTACAAGCGTGAGATACAAATGTATCTACTACCTGTCAGTTAGCTATTGCTGCTGCTGCTGCTGCCGCTGCCGCTGCCTCTGCACAATTCACACGTTTTATATGCTCTGTGTACCTGAGCATCTCCCATGTATACCTACACAGACATACATGCAATTTGCTTATGTCTTTGTATATGTGAGCACTAAATATTTAATTACGTATACGCACAATCAGCCGTAGACGTAGTCATATCTATAACTTATGTTTACTGCGCTTTATGACTTCAACTTTATCTATCTGGCTGTCTGTCTGTCTGTGCTGCTCTTATCAATGCAGCCGCGCTATCTCTGCTGCTGCTATCTGCCACAACACCTGGCCAGGTAAAACAACAGCCCGTTGACAACTTCCTTTTGAACACACTTGTAGCTCGGCTTTTTAATTGCCGAACATGAAATCTGGCTCAGGCAAGGGCTTACCTTTAACCCAGAGGTTTGAATGAAACAAGTAAAAAGCTAAGCTACACATTTTTCTGTCGTTGCCAACAATTGTCGCTGCCCGAATTCTTAGAATCCGCCACGAGATGAATAAAGTGTCTTAATGAATGAATGTAGCAGTCGAGCGTGGAGCGTCGAGTGTCGAGTGTCGACAGTCTGCAAATTGTGAATGAATTCAAATGCCGAAATAATTTAGCTTAGTTAAAACAATCGCCCGATGTCAATCAGCAATCTTCAATCTTCAATCATGTCGATGACATCAGCAGATGCCAGAACTCCGGATTTCGACCGTCGTATTGAGGTCAAAAGTGTAAAATAAGAAGAGCAGACAGCAAATTAAAGAAATAAAATACAAATAAAAATAAAAACAAAAAGCAAAAAAACAAAAAGCAGACACTGCTAAGATTTCCTCATTGTTGTTATTGCTGCTTCTCTTTTTAAGTGCGTGTGAAATCGATGGACGCACAGGCCCAGGCATCGTTAATTTTAATTGAAACTAATTAACACACAACTATATAAATAAAAGCATACAAACAGAAGAAGAGGAAGAAAATTAGAGACTGGCCAAACGAACTTTTGGACTCTGACATAAGCGAAAGAGCTCAACAAAATGTTTGGAGCTTCGATACAAATGCAACGTTCAAGATAATCAATCAAATGGTGTAAATCTATTTATGCTTATGGAAGAGAGAGAGAGAGGTGGGGGGAGAGTAACTCTATTTCTACTAGCAAAAAAAAATGAGAAACAAAACTTCATTCAATTTGTCTCCCTTGGGCCAAGCAAAACTATTAAAGTGCACTTGATTAAAACCTTATATTTTTGGCTATCGATCAATTAAAAACTGCTTTGGCTCTGAGCTTAATTGATAACCTTTACCAAGCGAGCAAGGGAGACAGAGCAGCGCAGGAGAGAGAGCGAGAGTGAGAGGGCAATTCAATTGGGCTTAATGTTCAACTTAATTAATGGATTAGGCTCAAGTTGATTTTTGAGGCAAGCGAAGCAAAACGAGTTTAGAGTCAGAGATGGCTTATCAAGTGTGACAGCTCGTAAAAGCGAAGCTGTAGGAATTTTGTAATATGAAATTAACTATATATTAAATGGTGTCATTTATGAATTACCGCCGCCTCTTTTAACTATTTATAAAGAAGAGCTGCATGAAAGGACGAGGAGATAATGGAGGTACAGGATGAGGATGAAGGAGATAAAGATGACATGGAACAAGATTACAAGATTATGGGTTTTTTTTAAATATTTTAAGGATTACTTAGTGAGAGATGTCCATAATATCTGAGGAGGATCTGATGATGGATGAATAAATTTAAATTTATTTATTTATTTTAATTATTTTTGATTTACTGTGTTACTATTTATTATTAATATTTCTTTTCCATAAATTGAATAACCAACAATCAAAGCATAAATCTATACAATTTTTTAAAACTCTAAATATATATTTTTTATGTAGTTCTTAAACAGAAAAACAATATTATATATTGTATTCCTAAACATAAAATTTTACATATTTTATTATAATTAATATGATGTTATATACTATATACACTCATTAGCTACATGAAAGACTATTGAAATTTAAAGTCTTATCGCATTTGGCACAACATTTGCAAATGTTGAAAT
The DNA here is from genome assembly GCF_054131065.1 of Drosophila arizonae. Lineage (NCBI taxonomy): Eukaryota > Metazoa > Arthropoda > Insecta > Diptera > Drosophilidae > Drosophila > Drosophila arizonae. Next base: position 7,416,920 of record NC_142924.1, on the reverse strand, counting down.
ATTTGGCTTTGTTCGATTTTAATGACCTGCACATGCACAGAAAATGTTGTGGAATATAATATTTGTGAATTTTATTTTGGACAGATTATGTGTATGTTTTTGTTTTTGCTTTTGATGTATTTGCTTTTAAGATTAATGCAGCAGTTAAGCCATAATTAGAGTTGAGCGAAAAATTTGGCAAGCTAATTAGCATTAACAAAAATTCTAGCAAAAAAAAAAAAAAAAAAAAAAAGCGGATGTCTTAAATCATTTATATGAAATGTACAAAAACTATATAAGTCAGTAAAAAATGTTTGACGTAGCAACCAAATAAATTACTGCAATTTGTTAGCCTTTTAATCTAGAGAGGCCTGAAAAAATTATGACAAGCACAAGGAACTTTATTAAGTATCTTTTATCACATTTGCTGTTTGGATTTAGTGTGGATTATTTTATTTCACTTTTATTTTGGTTTTATCTCGTGCCTGGCAGACAAACAAGCGCAAGAGTTGCTCACGTTTTTGGCTTCTATCTACACAAACACAGAGAAAGAGAGAGAGAGAAGGGAAGAGAGATAGACAGAGAGAAGGAGGTAGTAGCTTGTAGTTCATAGTTTGCTCTAATTTCGAGTTGCTTAAATATTTAGTAACATGCTCATCGCCTTACAGAACATACAGAGAGATACAGAGAGATACAGCTAGAGATATGATTAGATAGGAGGACTTCCTGTTTGCTTTGAGGCATTGTTTCGAGCATGTAACGTGTTAATGCTAATGGGCCGTGTTTACGTACAGGCCAAAACCCTGAAGAGCTGAACAGCTAAAGCTATTTCCAGCTCATACGTACCTACATATCTTGCGCTCTAGTTATGTTTATACTAGGCAGCTACAGCTCAATTAGCAGTCGCATAGTGCGCGCAATTAAAATGAAATTGAATTTTATGTGTATTGCGCCCAAGTGCGTGGCCACGTTTACATACCAAACAGACACAGATACACAGATACGGATACGGATACATAAACATAGCTACAGATACATATTGTGTGCGCACTCGTAAATACCTGAAGACAACAAAAAAACAAGAAGAAATCCAACAACATTTATCGTATGCATGACACAGACATCAGATTAGCATCACAAACAGCACATAAACGTAAAAGTAACACACACAAACTGTTTGAGGACGACGGGGCATGAATACAAGGCGCAGGGCGTGGCAGAAGTTGAACTATGTAAACAGTAAATAGACGACAGACCGAGACACAGGCAGCGCCAGAGCCAGAGCCAAAGCCAAAGCCAGAGTCCGAGTCAAATTCATTGCTAGAGCTAAAGAACCAAATGAAGTTCGGCACACACTTAGGCGAGTCATTAAGAGCAACGACCACAGGAAGAGATACAGATACACAGATACCGAGGTACATAAATACATCGATATTAAGTGACACTACACGTACGCAGAGGCTGTGCTTTTGATTTGCAGACACAAAGATACTTTGCTACACTTATACACGATATATAGATACACTATGTATGACAGATGGCTTTTAGATACTAGAGATACAGATACAAATACATAGATACTATAGTCAGATATATGGATTTCTTTAGACACATAGACTATAGACTAAGCGTAGAGATTTAGCTTTATGACTATATGGCATGACTACCTATTTATACAATATATATAGAGAGAAAGATTTTTCAGATACAGATACATTTATTCAGTGAACAAGTAAAGGGCTCAGATACATAGATACTTTGCTCAGATATAGATAGACGAGAGATATATTTAGATCTATGCCCACATTATTTGAGTTACATATATAGATACTATATTCAGTATAATTATATCCTTTAGATACAAAGGGATCCGATATACACATGTCCCGCCAAATGCCAAGCAGATACACAGATACTTTGCTACTTATGTTACAAATTAAGGTTCCTGAATTGCCAAAACGCTAATAACAACTAAAACAAAGTCAAAGTCCGTGAAGTGAGCTCCATTGAGCAGGCGCTCATGTGGATAAATCTCTTGGAAAAGTCAGTAGACAGTCGACCGTCGAAGGTGGACGGCGATGCGGGCGCTGTGTCTTACAGATACTTTTTCCTTTGTATTTGTACTTGTGTTTATTTGTTAACTACCTGCGTGTGAGAAAAACTGTTCGCCAGGCAGGCAGGTAACAGCACAGCGCAGCACAGCACGAAGAACTGCAACATCATGCCATGCACACACACACACACACATAGACAAAGTATCTGAGTATCTATGCTTTGTAATTGTGCGTAAACGTGTAAATACCAAGTCAAGGTCGGTTAATCAATAATAATTATTTTTCACTCAATTACGCGCCGCGCTGCGTGAGCTGCTTTAGTTCGCATTCCTCAGATACAAACCATAGAGCTGAAGATACATTATGCTCGAGATACATATTGCCATAGATAGCTAGCTATACATAGATACATTATGCTTAAGATACAAACTTGGAATTTCTTATTGTTTTTTTTTTTTTTTTTTTTTTTTTTTCGTTGTTTTCTTGGCTCTTCTCGTGTCACTTCGTTGTTATCTTTTTGTTTGGCTTAGCGCCGAGCCAGATTCATGTGTGAAATATGCATAAACAAAATATGCCAACGCGATTTTCGAGTATCTCATGGATGCTGATTTGTATATATATACAATATGAATTTTCATGCGCCACAGCCTTCACACAGTTAGATGCGTGCCACTTGATATGCCCAGAAAACCAGAATAATAAATGACGACGCTGCCGACACATCAAGATACCAGATACAGATACAGCTACAGCTACAGCACCTAAAACTATAGATACAGATGCGAAATATTATAAATGAAGCTGCAGCGTGGGCAGCTCCAAAAGGGGCCAGGCAGAGGGGCCAGACATCCCATCCAGGCCGAGCAAAAGTTTTCGAGGCATTGCTCAATACGCTTCTAATTGCGGACGCAAGGCACTTGCTCATAGTTTTCTTTTGCCTTCGGCTGGCTGCTCGAGTGACAGACGGACGGACGGGAGGGACAGGGTGGACAGCGAGACAGACGGAGCTGCCCACTCGAGAGTCGAAGTCAGCTCAATGAATTTGCATATAGTTACAGATGCGCCTTCATTAAGTCAGTCAAGTGTGAAAGAGAGAGAGAGAGAGAGAAAGAGAGAGAGACCTAGACAGATAAAGAAGGCGGGCGCAAGAGGGCAAGCAATGTTAAGTAGTAGCTAAACTTTGACTGCAAGTGATTTACGAGACTTAAGCGGACTGACAGGCAGGCTGATTCTGAAGCGTGGCACAATTACAGGGTATATTAAATGGCTGATTAAAGATTAAATGAGTAGAGCGATTTACTTAGTATTATTATTTATGTATATATGGGTATATTATATGCGCTACTTTAGTTAGATTAGGCTAATGGCTTTGATTACAAAAATAAAATTTCATTACAGTTCTGTTAACAACATTAAGGAATGCCGATTAAGTGATAACAGAAATGTTATGTTTCTGTAAACATCATATATAAAGGTTCAATTGGAAATGTTTGTTTTATCTGCTAGATTATTGCCATATTTGAATATGTCTAGATAGCGTCACGAAATTCTAAAATTATTGTGTTATCTTGTCTTATCTTTAATAGAAACAATTTAAATTAAAGTCGTCCGTAAATAATAAATAAATTTGCTTCATAAACGATTTTAATTTATTTGCTTTACTTTAAAATTCTTAAACTGTGCATAAATATATTTTAACAGCTTGGTGAAATGTTTCAAAGTTGATCTGAAATTCATACAGGTTAAAATTAAAATGTTTCTATATTTATGGATCTTAAATACGTTTTTTATGTAAAACTGACTTTCAATACCTTCCTCTTTAATCTGGTTATTTATGGCTTGACTCTTGTTTATATAAGAATATTTATAGACTTGAGCCAAAGAATTGTTTCACTACACTGAAACAAATATATGTTTCTTTCTGACTTGCTAAATGAAGGTAAACTAATTTGATTTAAATTTCGGATTTGGTTTGTTTATTTTTAAATCTATAAAAAAAATTATTTAAAAGTGCTTATTTCTTATTTTAAGTAAAGATTAGAGTATATGTTTAATTCTCTTTTAGATAATATTGTCATTATGTTTCGAATCTCTGTTGATTTAAGGCATATGAAAGGGTATCTGCAGTGTGATTCTATGAGTGGCAGCACCTACCTTTTTCATTAAATACGCCACTCGACCTGATGTCGATGGATTCGAAGTAACTCTTGACTGATTCGCACTGCTGCGCTAAATCCTTGGCGCGCGAGTCCCGCTGCAGGCGACGCCGATGATGCGTTGCAGCGCTGTGTTGATGCTGATGCGGCTGGTGTTGATGCTGGTGTTGCTGATGCAGGTTGTGCTGCTGCTGCTGGTGGTGCACGAGCGAGTTGTCGCCGTCGGCGTCGATGCCGGCGGCCAGATGCTTGGCCACAGCCAGGCTGAGGCACAGGCCGAGGCAGAGGCTGAGGCAGAGGCTGAGGTGCAGCGGTTGATTGAAAGGATTGCCGGACATGTTTGTGGTTGGTAAATTCTTTACGGTATTTGGCGAGAAAATGCAAACTGGACACTTGAGTGTGACACCTGTGTATGTGCGTGTGCGTGTGTGTGTGTGTGTTTGCTTGGGTGTGTGTCTACGATTTTAGGCAGCTCTGCTGCATGTTGCACCAAACAGCTGTGCGAACACCAATACACTCACACACAAAACGAAGAGCGACGACAAAGAGCGACAGAGCGCAAGAGAGCGGCACTTTTTCTTATTTTCTTTTTGTTGTTGTTGTTGTTTTGCACTTGCCGGTTAGGCCGAAACAAAACACGCACACAAGCAAAGCACACGCAGAGAGGGCTGTCTGCGTCTCGCCTGCTGTTCTCGCTGTTGTTGTTGCTGTTGTTGTAATAACAGTTGCGAATATTGTCGTTGTTGTTGTGGTTGTTGTCACTGTAGCGTTTTGTTTTAAACTAAAATACACGCACGTCACACACTCTTTCTCTTTCTTTCTCTCTCTTTGCTGTTGCTTTTTACTTTGCCAAGATTTTTGCGTGTGGTTAAAGATTTTTTTTAAGGAAGTGCGCCTACAAATGCTTCATGACATAACCGTAATTAAAGCAATCTACATGCACACATATGTATGTAGACATAGATTCCGCTTATCATCAATAGCAGCAGTTTAAAGTTAAAGATAATGCACAACTTGGCTATAGAATTCGATTTTCATTTGTTTGCTCTATTCTATTTTTCTTTGTATTGCATTCGCTCAAAGCTGAAATTAATTGCATCTATTTGAATTGCTTTGCATTTGCTTGTTGCTTTGAGCAATTTGAACGTTTCAATTCCACTCGCGTTTGGCGGCTCTTGGCCAAGTATTTTAAATACGTTAAGACGTGAATTCGATTTGGGATTTCGTTACGGTGGACGTTGCTGCGCGACGACACGTTTAAACACGGCGACGTTTCGTTCACAACTAACTGTTTCTTTCCAAATGCACGGACACCATTTAAGGCACGCACACATAGGCAGCGCAGTCACACGCATACGAGCGCTCTCTTGCGGCTGGTGGGCTCTCTTTAGTGGTTGACTCTCTTTCCGTTTGGCGGGCAACAACAGCATCTGATCCAGATATCTCCCACTGATCTGACTGCTTATATATTAAATATTTTCTTAATTAATAATTACATATTTATCACTGCCAAATATTTATCAATAAATATTGTTGTACAGTTGGGAGTAAATTAAGTTGTTGCTATTGCTTTGGCTTTTGTGGATGCTTGCGACAAGTATTTGAAATGTTTTGCTGTCTTGCTTCTGACTGTTAAACTCAAAATGGCACTGTTGTGCGCTCTTAGCGAGAAGAGCGCAAGAGCGTGCGCTGCTAATATAAGCAACATTAAACTGTTAGCCGAACAGTGGTGCAAGACAGCGGCAACAATGAAAGCAAATCATTTGATATGTTGCGAAAGAAAAATGTAAAAAATAACAAAAGAAATAACAAAAAAAAAAATTAATTAAATATATGTAAGACCTAACACATTTCTATCAAATTTTCTTGGGTTAAGAAACGGCTTCTAGGCATTAAATTTGATGAATATTTTAATCGATTCGCACGACACTTTTATGTAGCTGATTAGCATAGAAATAAAGAAGGCAAATTGAGCTTTGATCGGCTACCAAATCAATCTATGAATCTGATTTTGTTTATATACACATACATATGTATGTATGCATGTATGTAGCTAAAACATTTCCTTTCATCCATGCCGCTATAAATTTGCATGCACTCAAATCGAAAATCAATCTAAATTGACGTTTGATTGAATTCGTATATACAAAATATTTATAGCTTCAACGATGAGCTCTTTGAGCTGTTATCTCTATATAAGGTCTAAGCAGGTGCAGTTTGATTTGACACCTTTGGAGCGTGTGGAAGTAATGTTGACTAAATCTCTGCAGCTATTTAATCAGCTCTTTCATCTTGCCTCCTAATTGTGTGTGTGAACTGTTATCCTTAAGCCTGCTTAAATATGCGATCGTTTCTCTCTGTCAGCTGGACAGGCCTAAGCCTGTGTTAACTGTTCAATCAATGTTAATTTCTTTAAGAGCCTGTCATTCGTCAATTGCTCTTAAATGCCTGAACTATTGCCCTTAGCCGCACAGCACGCGTCTACGAAGAGATTTTTCTATTGTTTAGAAACAACAATGCGAGACATATTGTTGTTGTTGTTGTTGTTTTCTTTTTTGGCAAGACTTTCACTCAGGCCAAACCATGTTGGCCTGTTAGTCAGCACATTTTGGTCCCGATCTATTTCTTCATTAACAAGAAATCCGAAAAACAAAGAAAACTTCATGGTGGTCAAAAATTTATCTCCAGCTGTTAGGCAAACGCCTTCATTGGCCTTGTTAAGCAATGCCAATGGTACGGTAAGAAATTTAGATATTTTCAACTCAAAGTGGCGCTATATACACAAATACATATACATATATATCTATATTCAAATAATCCTGGCATGAGTCATGCGAAGCGGAAACAGAAAACGTTTCACGATTCAAAACTGAAGGAAAAAAAAAAACGAGATCGAAAAGGTGAAGTCGAAAATTAAACACCAGCACATCGTTTAGATAAAGTTATAAATTATAATGTACGAATGATCAGGAAGAGAGTAGAGAGAGAGAGAGAGAGAGAGAGAGTGAGAGAGCAAGAACTCGTGATGTTGAGAGAGAGGGGGCGGAGAAAGAAACAGTCAAAGTCTGTGTCAGTGTTGCGCTGTTGAGCCTTTTATCGGCTAGCTTTTTTCTAGATATAACAATTTAGCTTGCTCTAAGATTTTTGTCTTATTTTAAAGCTTTTGTGTTTATGAAAGTTAGTTATTTAGTTGTTGTGTTTAAAAAATATATTATTTGAATATTTTGTCTATATGGGCTATATATTATGGGATTTAAAATAATTTTTTTTAGTTTAATTATTATACTTTTTTTTTAATTTTTTATGCAGTTATTTTTTGTTTACATATTGGTATTTCTATTAATTTGTAAAAATATGTCAAGCAATTTTATTTCAATATTAATAATCGTCTGATCTTCAAAACATATAATTTAAAAAAAGTTTTTGTTTTTATTTCTGTGAGCTTCAAACTAATCTTTATAGTTTTATTTTTTATCTATTTTGTAGACAGATTTTATTTTGTTTATTACTTTGTATTTTATTGTAATTTTCTAGCCTTTTTTCGTGTGCTGCCCAAAAGGCCCAAAAGGACAACACTGGCTCCAGCTGAAAACCCTTTGAGTGAACAGTTTTGAAATTTCAGGTTCAACCCACACACAACAGCAAAAAGGTACAACAGGTAAAGGTAAACTATGTGTGTGTGCGTGTGTGTGTAGAGCTGAAATTAAACGAATTTAGGCAAACGGCATCTATAAATTATGTTGCCTGGCGAAAAAGAAAACAAATGTTGATCTCTGAGAGGCCAAGCCGAAGGTTAGGCAAACAGAATTATGTTGTTGTTGTTGTTGTTTGCTCTTCTTCTTATTCGATTTGTGGTGGGGGAGGGGGGTTCGAAAAAGGGGAGCAACTCAAATTTCGTTTAAACGCTTGATTTAGTGCAGCAAATATGGCCAATGCCGAACGCATTCCAGCGTTTTACACTTGAATTGAACGGCGCGAGTGGGAGAGGGAGGGAAAGGGTGTGTGTGAGCGGGAGAGAGAGAGAGCGCGAGGGAGCTGAGAGCGGAACCGAGTGGCTGCTTTTATCCTGCGGGACTGCAGCCGAAAAAAAAACACGTTGGTGGCATTTTCTGTGTTTGTGAGCCGCCGACTGGTTCAACAGGTTCCAGGCCTAAGACGAACAGAGAGGGAGAGCGACAGCGAGAGAGAGAGAGCGAGAGAGAGCGTGCGGGATTCTTGAGCAGACCCTGGCCCTGACTCTGACTCTGACTTGGACTCTGTCTCTGCCTCAGCCTCAGCGTCAGCCGCTGGCTGTGGCAACGTTTGTGGCATGCAGCGTTACTCGTTTCTCGCTCGTTTTGCACATTTTTGAATTTTATTTTAATTTCTTTTTATTATAAGTATTTTAGTTTTGCCCGTACCCTAGAACCGGGCAACGTTTTCTTCTCTTTTTGCTTTTCTGTGTGTGTGTGTGCTTTTTTTTTCGTTTTGTTGATTTTTCATTCACCAAAAACTGGTTCGACGTTTTGCAAGTTCTTTTTCGAGCTGTTGGGGCTGCTGGAGCCGTGGCTCAAGACAATGTTTGGTCTCAAGGAAGTTCTTGTTTGCCCGCTGGAATGTGTGAAGTCATCGAGCAGCACACACACACACACACACACACAGATAGAGAGTGTGTGAGAGTATATGTGTATATACACACTCTTGCATTTGAATGCCAGCGAGCTGAGCTCTTACATTTTTAAAGACCTGGGCGGCACTTGCAGTCGCAAGTCGCGACTGAGGCAGAGGCAGCGCTGGCAATGCCTTCGCATTCCTGCTGCCACACTTTGAGGGCGTCTCGCTTTTCCAGCGAAAACTGAAAAATCAGTCAAACAGACAAGCAGACACACAGACAGACGCCATGGCAACTGCAGCAACATTGTTGCAATCATTGTTAGAGAGAGGGCCGCAGTCTGCTTCTTGTTTATTTGCCATAAAAATTTTTTACTCAAGAGATAGGGTATTGCAATTTGGCATATGTATTAACTGGTGCCTTTTTGAATTTGGAAAAAATTATTAACTGATTTTGACGACGTCTTCAACCAAAATTCTTAATAAGCATTGTAAGAAAAAATTTGGAAAATTAATGTAATTTTTGTTCGACCATCAACTTTTTTTTAAAATTAGATAGAGTATTGAAATTTTACATAGATGCCTATTAAGATATGTACGAATTTCGAATAAATGGTTTTGCTCTATTGATAACGCCTTCTGCCTGCGCCCTTAAAAAACATTGCATTAATCCATATTAAAGGACCTACAGTGGTTTTCATTGACATTTTAGCCCATAAACTTTTATTAAAAAAAGATAGGGCATTAAAATTCGGCATATGTTTTCCTCATGGTATTTATGATTTTCGAATAAATTATTTACATATTTCCAACACGCCTTCAGCTACTACCCCTATTAAACATTGCAACTAAAATTGATCAAAAGACTAAAGTGGCTTTAATTGAGTTTCTTTTGGCATAAACTTAACAAAATAAAATAAAGATAGAGTATTGAGATTCGAGTAAAATGTTCGTCAAGGTATTTATGAATTTCGAAAAAATTATTAACTTGTTTTGGGCACGCCCTCAAGCGGCGCCCATATAAGTCATTGTAACAATCAATGCCAAAGACAGGCAACACCGAGAGAAACACATGTGTGTGTGTGTGTGTGTGTGTGTGTGAGTGAGTGTGAGTGTGCATGCCAATTACAAAGCAACTGCTACAACGTGTAATTGTAATTCTATTTCATTGCAGGATATTGGATCTTTACGCTTGATTTGGCACATTGTGCCAGCAGCGAGGCAGCGAGGCAGTCAGGTTGCCCACCTGCCCCATCTGCCCCACCTGCCCGCACAGCCATGAAGCGCTGCATGGCCAAGGGCATATCAAAAGTGGTACATCGTCTCGCTGATGCCGCTTCTTTCATTTTCTTTTCTTTTTGCGTCTGACAGCTACTTGTCAATGGCCGTGATGAGTGAGCGCCGCACAAGCCAAGCGAAGCCAAGCCAAGCCAAGTCAAGCAAAGCAAAGCGAAGCGCTGCCTCATCCCCCCTTGCCACACCTGCCGCTGGCGTCATAGACCTAGCTCGTTTGGCCCTCTGCCTGCTCCACTCACATCTATCATGGACGCATGGGGCATGGGGCATGGGGCATGTGGCATGCAGCATGTGGCATGGCTTTGCAGGCAATGGGGCAACATGACAACGTGTCATTGACAGATTTCAACAGAAATGCGCATGAATGAAATCGATTTTTGCCCACGCCCCACAGCTCGACGCGAGTTCAGCAATTAAACCTAGCTATGACCAGAGATATACATATCTGGCTGCCATAATTAAAGATATACACTCGGTTCCAGAGTCTTATCTCAAGCCTAGATAAGTTTGCTCTTTAACGATCAGCTCATAATTTCTGCACCACTTTTGATTGCAGCTCTCGAATGACTAAGCGCGTTTTGGCTTGCAAATGCCGCTTGGCAACAGAACTTGCTGCAGGCCATTAAATACAATAACTTTATGTATGTGTATATACATATCCATATAGACATGTCTGTATGTATGTGTGCACATATCGATTCTCTCGATCCTCGGGCCAACAATCGGCTGCAATCCGGGCCTTGGCCAAGGCAGAAATTAAGCGTCCAACCGCGAGTTTACACATCATCATCATTATTGTTGTTGTTGTCGTGCTGCACATCCTGCAGCTCGCCAAGACGTTGCAGCAACGTGTGCGAATGTGTTGCACAATAAATAAAAATATTTATACATGAAACCCTAAATAAAGCATGAGCGACAAAGATGCGAACCAAGTTGTCGCCGTTGGCCGCTTGCCCCATGCCTCATGCCGCATGCCTCATGCCGCATGCCCCATGCCCCATGCCGGTTGCCAGTTTGCCGGTTGCTGCTGCCGCTGCTGCTGCTGTCGTGGCCGCTAGCTTCAGCTCCCAGGCCAAGTGGCAAAAATAATGTCGTGGCATCTGCATCTGCAGCAGCAGCTTTTGCCTACACGAATTGGAAAAATAAAAAACTGTCGTTGGCCAATGCAACAAATTTTTTATTTATTTAGCTTTTTATTTGTGCAACTATTTGATGCTCTTTCGCGAGTGAAACAAGAAAAAATTAAATAACGCAAGCTCGAGTTTGTTTTAATAATACAAGGGTAAAATATTTAAAAGAATTAAAAGGTATATATTTTTTAAAGGCTTTAGGATTATCAAAAATATTTTTCGATTTTCGGTTTTATTTTACAAAATATCAAAGAAATACTTAATAAAATCTTCTATATTGCAACTAATTTAAATAATTTTTTATTTTTTGATATTTTATTTATTTTCTTATATTGGTATTTTGGTATCATTGTATTTTAATTGAAACCAATTTTTTATTTATATATCTATCTATATTGCATTTTAGTGAAATTATTTTTCATTTAATTTTTTATATGTATTTTTAAATATTTTATTTATTTTCTTATATTGGTATTTTTGGAATATTTCATTTAAGATCATTTTATTTGAATTAAAACAAATTAATTTTTTTTTATTTTATTTAAATTATTTTTTATTTATTTTTAATGTATTTTTAATTTTTTATTTTTTTTTGCATTTTATATTTTATTTATTTATGTTGCGTTATATATATATATTTATATTTTGCCTTGTATACCCTTCTATGCCACGACTTGCATATTTACACTCACAGCTTTTCTAATTTGCTTTGCACTTGTAGAGCATTCCAGCGTCGTCTTAAACACCTGTCTCAGTTTTAAGTTTTTCTCTTCCTTTTTGTTTATTTTTTTGGTTTTGGCATACCTTTTGTATCGGCTGTGGCTCGATGCTGTTTGCCTCGTCATCATTGTCAGGCGTCGCAGGCCAGCATCAAGAATCAAGATCAAAGCAAAGCCCACTAACTACATCAGAGGAGATGCTCAAACCGTAGCTGATGTTGTTGCTGTTGCCGTTGCCGAGGCTGGGGCAGGGACTCGGTAGCTGCCTCCGTTGTGGTTGTAGCAGCAGCAGCAGCAGCTTTTCTTGTTGTTGTTGTTGTTGTTGTTGTTGCCGTTGCATAGTCAAAGTAAAATAAGAAATAAATCAGTAAATTGGATTGCTTTTTTGCGCTGCGCTCGTTCGCTGAATTTTGCAATGGCAAACTGCAGTTGGACTTTAAGTCATCTCTCCCTCCCTCTCTCTCACTCTTCCTCTCTCTGTTTCTGTGTGTGTGTGTGTTTGTTGCATGCTGGAATTTTCTCTATGCTTATCATTTGCAGGATCTCACCTGTTCAATTCATTATTTTCTATAAATAAACGACAGACGGCCGCAGCCCAACAATTTACATGGTTCCGCGACTCGTTCGTCGTCGTCTCGTCGGCTAGGTGAGGCCAGCTCAGTTTTACCTGTAATTAAGTCAGTCGCATAACTGCAGCCAGTGGTGCATTCATTTTAATAACTAAACTCGCACCACAGTTCCGCTGCCCCAAAAGGTCAGCCTGCACTGAAATTCAATATGTGTCCTTTTTCTTCTGATTTGGGCTCAGTCTTTGGCTTCTGTGGTTGTTGTTGTTGTCGTATTGTTGTTGTTGTTGTTGCTGCTGCTGCTGCTGCTGTGGTGGCCAATTTTGCGAATTCGTGCAACGCTCTTCACAGATCTCGTGGATCTTGCGAATCTGGCGGATCTGTATCTGTATCTCTGCCCTGGCGACGACGACGGCAGCAGCAGCAGCATCAGCAGCGGCGGCGGCGGCGGCGGCTTCTTCTTTTGCCGCGGCATGGAATTTGGTACATCGAGCATTGGTTCTGCGTTTATTTTTGCTTTTATTTCGCCATGTTGTGTGCCTAAATATTTTTGCGGCATCTTGTTGTTTTTGTTTGTTGTTGCTGTTGTTGTTGTTGTTGTTGTTATGGCTGTTGCTGCCCCTTTTCGACATGCCACACAAATGTGGGCCTATGATAACATTGTCTTCGAGTTCGAGTTCAAGTTTTGGTAGCGCAGCGCGTGAAAGTTGTCGTGCCAAAAGGCCTCACAATGTTTATGTTGTACAGTGTATAACACATATGTATGACTGTGTGTGTGTGAGTGTGTGTGTATGCTTAATGCACTTCACTTTCCAGGCGTGCGTTGTGAAAGCCCAAAGCATTTTGTAGGTAGATCGCTTGAGCTCTGAGCTCACACACACACACACACACACATATACACACACACAGAGAGCATTTTGTGATCCATTGTTTTATTTATGCTGAAATTTCGCATTGTGCGCGATTTATTTATACACTACTGCTTAGAGAATTGGGTACAATGATTGCTTAAGCTTGTGGGTTAAATAAATAGAAATTTTATGAAATTAACAACTTTCAGCTGAAAATTTTGTTATGCTGCACATATGAATATATATTTATATTGTAGCTTAAAAATTTTTATAAAAATATATTTTTGTTTAAAATAACTAGACAGAATATTTGTAAGTAAATATTATATATATATACATATATATATTATATTTATAAATTATATTATATTTTTTCTTAATCTAAAAAGGGTTAACTAAACAAAAAAAAATTATTATAATAATAAGCAAATAAATCATAAACTTATGACTTAACATTATTATTGTTTTTCTATTATAAAATGTTTAATTTATTTAGGATTTATTTTAATATATATTCTTTTTATATTTTTGATGGTCTTTTATAAGCGTATTTCATATGCGACTTGCTCGATCAACATTGCCCCGCACAATTTATTATAAATGCTTTATCGCAAGAAACCCATCTATGCATAAGTCTTAACATGTTCCAGAACCAACATAAATAAAAACCTTCATATACATTCGGTTATTTACATTTCTTTGTGGTGTTTCCAAAATATTTAAAAATCTTTGAATGTTTCAGCAAAATGTTGTTTATTTATTTACCACTCTGAACTCGCTTTAAATGCATAAATATTAAAACTAGCCGCCAATCGCCAAATCGAAGAGTGTGGGAGGGGTGGGGGGAAAGAAGGAACTGGCAGCAGTTTCGTCTGTCGAAGCTGTCAAAAGTCGCCATAAACTTGATGCTAGAAGTTTGTAGCGAAAACTTTGTGATCCCTGCGAAAAAGACGGTCATAAATTCTATGAAAATTACTGCGCACATGAAAAAAAAAAAACAGAAAAAAAAAAAGAAACGTATAGAAAAACAACGGAAACAAGTTTAATAGTAGTTACCACCAATGGCAGCAGCAGCAACGGCCGCAGCAGCAGCAGAGGATTATGTAGGACCATTCTGGGAGTTGGGGAAATGCAGGAGGAGCTGAGCAGCAGTTGGAGCTTAACAACATTTTGAGTTTTAGCTGCCAGCTGCAGTCGAAGAAGCCGCAAGAAACTGACTGCGCGCAGAATAAACTTTAAGTTTGTCATAAAACGAGCGAGTGTGCACATGTGTGTGTGTGCGTGTGTGTGTGAAAACTTGTTAGGCCAACTATAGCTGATGACTGCAGTTGCCTGATTACGCATACGCCGCGTGGCAGCAGTCGAACAAGGAATGCGCATAATAATCAAATGTGAAGCAACCAAAAAAAAAAAAAAAAAAGAAGCAAAAGGAACTCTGTATCTGTGTGTGTAATGCACATTTATGGCGTGGGAAACAGCGGCAAAAAATGCGCGACATGCTGTTGAATGAAAGAAGCACAAATTAAAGCAAAAGCCACAAAAAGCAAACGCGAAACAAAGAAAGCAACAGAACAACGCAACGGACGCTACTTCGTCTGGGGGAGCTGGGCATGAATCATCAGAGCGCCTGCATTTGCCTGCCAGAACAGAGCAGAGCACACCAGAGAGGAAGAGAGAGAGAGAGAGAGAGAGAGTGAGTGAGAGAGATGGAGCTAAACTGGTTTTTGGCACTGGAATGCAGATAACTTCTTGGCCGTTTGTCTTTGGCTTTCGATTGAGCTTCAAGTGAACCGCTCGAAGCTCTGCATATTTAATATTACACAAAGCTGCGAAGACGGCATAATCCACGCAAGCAGCAGACAGATTGAGGGAGAGAGAGAGTGTGCAAGAGAGAGAGTGTGTATGTGTGCACCACAAATTTTAATTAACCGAAACAATGGCGGCATCCTTGCATCAAAGGCCAAAACAACATAATCATTGGCAACCGCAGCTCCAGCTAAATGACCACGAAATTGCCCAAAGGAGTCGGAGCAGGAGCAGGAGCAGGAGGAGGCGTTGGCGGAGGCTGCGGAGGTGGCATGCCACACTGAGTGCGGCCACTGATTGCAATTGCATATTGATTAAGCACCGCCACACACAGCAGCTGCTGCCCCATCGGTATATCTTACTTACATTTAAATCGTCTCTTTCATATTAAATGTCGCACCTTTGCACGTGCAATGCGCATTTATTACGTATACGTTCGCCAATCGATAGCTGACACGATTGCTGCTGCTGCTGCTGCTGCTGCTGCCAAGGTCGTGCACAAGTGCCGACAAATGGTCACCGAATTGGCAGACAACAAACCTTGAAGCTGCGACAGGCGCCGCAAATCCAATTGCGTCATGTGGCAAACAAGGATGCCCCAAAAGCTGAACAACTGACGTCAACTTCCTAGTTGAGCTGCACTTTTTGAGTGATAAATGTTTTTTTTTTTTTTTTTTTTTTTTTTTTAATGGTTATTTTGTTATTCTTTTTTGGCTTTAGCTTTAGCTCTGCCAAGTGGCTTAGTGTTGTTTTTTGCAGTCAAGTGTCGTACTGCGTCGTGGAAGATACAGTGGTGTAGTCCTGTGTGAAGCAGTGCAATGTGGAGCAATGCCATGTAGTACAGTGTTATTTTATGCATTGTGCTGCGAATCGTTGTGCCATTTAGTGTAGGTTAGTGTGAGCTAGAGAAGTTTGGTGTAGTTTTATTAGAGTGTTGTATGTTGCTTTGCTATGAAGGGCAGTGTAATGAATGTATACTTAGTTTACAGGAGTATAATGTAGTATGGTATAAGTAGTGTTGTGTAGCGTAGTCTGGTGTAGTGTAGTGTAGTGCAGTATCGTATTGTAGTTGTAGTGTAGTGTGTTAAGTTTAGCATAGTATAGTGTTGTGTAGTGAATTAAGTTTAGTGCAGAATAGTGTTGTGTACAGTCATGCAGTGCTGTCTAGCAGAATAGTGTTGGATATCATATTAAAATGTTGTTTAAAGTCATGTAGTGCAGTATATTCTGGTGTAGTGATATATTCTGTGGTGTAGTGTTGTATAGTGTTGTGTGGCTTAGTGTGATAAATTCAAACTCCAACTTCAAACTTTGTAGTATAGTGTAATTCAGAGTATTCGATTTAAACCTGATGTTTTTTATAGTACCACGTAGTCTAGTGTAGTTTAAACTACTGCACTGTTGCTCAAAATATTGAAATGTAATCTCATAGACTTTCACAACAATAGCCTGCAGTACAGTGTAGCCTATGTGATCTATGACTTGATTAATTTACGAGCTTACAGATGAGTCTTGTTGCAAATTGTGTTTAATTGCGTCACGTTATGCAAAAGTAAAACATTAATCAAAATGCAAGCGTGCAATTCAATTGAGTAAACGATATGTCTGGGTAAACTAAACGTTAGCCATTGCTCTACAGATACACTGTAAAAATAGTAATAGCTGATGTAGTATATTGTATGTTATCGATAAATCTGCATACTTTAAGCTAAGATTTAAATAATTGTTATAAATGATGTAGTAGAAGATAGATATGTTTTCAATATTTCTTTTTTTGATCATTAGTTTCTAGCTAATATACCCCATATATACCGCGTAAAACTAGTATATAATATATTTTGCTTATTTGTTTATAAAATGTGGCGCCAACAGCCGTCGGCGTCGAACTGTCGTTTAATGAATTGCGATTGTAATCACATTCGATTCAACATTATAGCCCAAAGGTATTTGAGAACAATTCTTCATACTCGTTCGTTCAGGTGTTGCAAGGGAGAGTATATGGGATTAGGGCTAGACTTATGAAATGTGGAATATATGCCTATGTGTAGCTTCTGAGAGAAAGAGTGGGTGATCCTCTCTACACATCGATCAAAGATGAATATGCATAGTTTGAAGGTCAAACCAATGTCAAAGTCAATTATAGCCTCTATAGTTTTATAGCTAAATTCAGCTTGTTTTGATCACCGAGACAGACATTGTACAGATTCAGACCAATATATAAAGCGAGTAGTGAGGAAACCGTTATGCCCCACTGGAAATTTTTACTTATTTAAAAAAAAGAAGAGTGTTTACAGTCGTATATTGCAAATGTTTTTATTGCATTGTAAATTGCCGTGCAAATTGCAATTAGCGGCAATTCGAGCGCATTTGCATCGTGACAGCTATACATATAGAAATATATATATACATATATATACATATATATTTGTATATATCAAGTGAAATGGCCTGACAAAGACTGACTGAGTGACCTACTGGGCAAACAGTTGCAGTTGCAGTTGCAGTTGCAGTTGCAGTTGTTTGCTTAATGAAAGTAAGTGCCATAGACAGTTTGCCACATGCCGCATGCCGCATGCCGCATGCCGCATGCCGCGGCCTGTGAGCAGCGAAAGTAGCTCACTCTCACAGCTCAGTCGGCGCTGCACTTAATGGCTTTATTTGCCCAGCCTGTGGAGCAAGAAGGCACGAGGCGAAAGACGGGAGGCGGGAGGCGGCTGGCGGGGCAGCGTGGCAGCCCAACCACTTGACAGTTGTGCAATAAAATTGCAAAATTATTGCGTCGAGCACTGGACGCTGCCCACATGGTTTGGCACAGCATGGCATGATTTATCAAACAGACAAACTCGCACGCTAATAGAATTTATATAAGCAGGATCAGCCCACACACATATACATACATACATATAGTGATATATATACTCATTTTTTCGGGCAACCTAATTGATAAGACAATTTCGATAAGCACTTGTCAAAATGTTTGGCTAACAAATTTACACACGTCAATCAATTGAAACAACTCTAGATCGTCTACGACTAACACTAGTCACTAGTCGGTTTGCTTGAGGGTTCATTGAAACAGTGAGTGAGTGAGACACACAGAGAGAGAGAGAGAGAGAGAGAGAGAGAGTGAAAGAGAGATGCGCTGTCAGCTGTTTTTCCGCATTCCATAAACGTTCTCTTATTTATGCGCATCGCTGATTGAGCTTTGACTTTGACACTTTATGGCCACTTAAAGCGCATCAGTTGCCACATTGATCAGGGCTTAGATGCAACTATCAATTATTGTTTAGACAACACTCCATAGAGGAATGGCGGAGCTGACTGTCCAGGCAGAGCATTGTCGTTCATTCATATAGATTTATTTTCCAGCTTGACAGGGAGTTCATTTATTAAGTTATCAAATGAGTTGCTTAGTGAGCTAAGATAGTTACAATTGATGGTACAAAGTCAAGTCAGTCGGCTGAGTAATGCATTAGCACTTTATGCAGTAATAAATTAGTATGACTTGACAAGTTATTGATTATTAAAATTCTGTAAAATAAAGGCAAGCGTAGTTAAAGCAAAGCTTAATAGTAAAAATACTTGTAATGCGTATGTGCATGGCTGACAGAGTAATGCATTAGTGATTGATGCTGCTTGATGGTTTATAATCGAAGAATTTTCTAGCACACATGCTTTACTATTATATTATTATACTATTATACAATTTATTATTGCTAGTATGTCATCTTGTCTTTGGTATTCTCATCTCTCCATCTCATCTGCTGCATCTCATAGAATAATGAATTAATGATTGATGCTTTACTGAATACAATTGTTGGAGATGTCTTATTATGTTTTGTATGCAAGAATATACAATATATATTTTAGATAATTTAAATGTTTTTTAGATACTGGTGAGTGTGTACTTATGCAGTCTACAGTCTAATTAATTATTGATTGATGTAATAAAATTAGTCTTATTTAAACAGATTTTTTAATATGGCCAGAAAGTTATATATGTAATATTTAGAAAGCATTATAATGCTTATTTGTTCACTTATCATAGAGCATATAAAATATTTGTACGTCATAAGTCCACAATCTAATGCATTAGCGCTTGAAGCTGTTCACAATAAAACTATAAAAATTTTTACTATGCCACAGACAGAGATTAGAGTCTATTTATTTAGTAACCAACTCATGTACGAGTAAATATGTTAATATATATTTGTATACGATTATCTAACTCCCAGCCTTATGCATTAATGATTGATGGGATAATGAAATGCATTTGAGGACTCTATATAATGCATTGTCAGTTAGACTCACCCTTTTATTTGTATTACAATTACATCCAATGTAAATAAACTTCAACTTTACACAAATAATATGACTTTAATGAGCACCCGAGGCTGCTTCTCATGCATAAGCAAATTAAATTGAGGCTCTGCTCTTATTATTTGCTGATTGGTAAGTAGAAACCAAGCTTAACTAAGCCAAAACTCCTGCTGCAGTATCAATATCAGTAATTACCCATCTATCAATGAATTATTCAAGCTTTCCCTTCACGAATATTCACATACACATACATATTGTATATTTCCATTCCCATTTCCCTTTCAACAGCCACAACTCCATTCAGCACACATTTTCGACTGCTTTAACGCTGCACGCAATATGCAAAATGCAAATTGAATTTTAAAGCCACGTTTATTGAATCGTTGGCTCATTTAAATTTTAAAGTTAAGCATTTGTATTATGCGTTAACCCGATTGCCAGCTGCTTATCGCACGCCGCGCAACAATCATTGTTATTATTATGAGCAATTAAATTCAATTCGGAAATTGACGAAGTTTTTAAAGCGCATTAACCCACATAGGAACCAATAGACTGAGAGTGAGAGAGATGGAGAGCGAGAGAGAGTGCGACAATTTGTTTATCTGAACAATCGTTAGTTATGGCTTGGATTATTTACAATTGATTTTATTTGTATGGCATTCATTCATAATCATTTTGCTGCCGCAATTTGTGGCAAGCTCTTTAATTTGTTAACAATAGCCGCAATCATTAGAGTTTGTGTCGAGCTGTTGGCAGGATGCAGCATGCCGCAATGTGAGCGACAGCCTCTGCATATCAGTTTATCCGTCTGCACATCAATAAGTCAAGAAGTCTGTCAGTCAGTCAGTCTGATATTCTGTCAGTCAGTCAGTCCCTATCCTTTGCCATGCGGCGCTGCATGCTGGCACAGTTTCCACAGCGCTTCATTATGCGCATTTCCTGTTGACTTCATCCTACCTTCCCCTCGCAGCTTTCCTTGCTTCCTTTCTTGCACCTGCTGCAGCTAGCACAGGTCGGCCGACACATGCCTGGCATTCTCTGCCCCTGCATTCTTGTGGGCGTAGAGCTCGGTGAGTTCACATGCCACAACAATGCCGCACTATAGAATAATAATAGTGAGTGTTTTGGCTTCCCGATGGGCGGCAGCGCCAGTGGCTCCGTTGACCCCATCACACACACACACACATGCACACATACACACATAGCTATGTCAAAAGTTTTTGACATGCTCGTATACTTGACCTGCCGCCCAGGCTGCAGCCCCCTAATGGTTGGCATTGTTATTGCTGGATTGGGCCTCGCCTCGCCACGCCCCGCCACGCCTCATTTCGCTTGGGGCGGCTATTAAACCGTGCTCTAATTTTGACACCTTTATAATTAAAAGTTCAGACTGTTTACACATATCACGTGCTAAATGGAGCCAAGGGGCAGCAGCTGCAAATTGCATTTGAATAATGAGATAGCGAGCGGAAATACTCGAGTATTGTACGGATTGACGCATTCGCACTCATACGTAATCATAGCCATGTTAGTACTTATACGTGTAAATAGTCTAACTTTGATTAGTGCTTGCATTACTACTAATCCTTATACTAAGTCTTAGACAATTTACACAACTAATTATATTTCACTTGTACTAGCAGCAATGAACTATGCAAAAGCTGTGAATTGTAAAATTTCAAATCATTCGATGCGAATATTTTCCTTCCGGCATATTTTCCCCTATTTCAATTGATAAGCAGCACAAATTCCATCGAACTGCCCAAGGCGCACTAAAATACAACTTTTCCATGTCCGTTATATATCTATACTATCTATCTCTATAATTATGGCTAATGGAGGGAGGCAGCAGAAGTAAACAGAGCCAAACTCCCATCTAATGCAGTGTGTTCAAGTGATTAACCCAATTGATGCATAAACAAAATAGCAGCAGCAGGAGTAGCAGGGGCAGCAGGAGTAGCAGGGGCAGCAGGGGCAGCAGCAGGCAGTAGGCTTTGGCCATTTGGGCATTTGGGTATTGTTTATAAAGTTGGCGCAATGAATAAAACGAAGCGAAGTAAATTAATTGCGGCCGCCAACGACAGTTGCAGCGGGGCAGCGCTGCCCGGCAGGTGGTCAAAGCAGTGGGCGGGCAGTGGGGGGCGGTGGCTCCGGGTGGCTGTGATGGGTCGCCCAGGCAGGCGCCACTCTATCGCATTTGTTGTTGTTGTTGTTTTTGTTGCCCAAAGCCAAAACAACAAATGAAAATAGAACTTTAATTAAACGCAGTGCCTAGCGAAGGGGAAATGGTCGAAGAGAGCATATTGTTGCACCACCCGCACCGCCAGCCAGCCCAGATATGTTCATATGCAAAACAGCGGGTTGTCTGCAACTATTTAAAGACGCCCTCTCTTGTTCTTGCTCTCTCTCTCTCTCTCTGTCTTTCGCTCTTTCTCTGTCTGCTGCTGCCCTCATTCTGCAAACAAATAGTGTATAAGAAAGCGGAGTGTGGAGAGAGGGTAGGGGCGGTTGCTTTAAGCCAGGACGAGCTGAGAATATGACAGTTGATAGCCCAGAGGCTGCCTTGGATCTAAGGTTCTTGTAGTTGTTCTTGTCGTGGCTTACACACTGAGCCAGAGCGTTGCCTGCATTTAATAGTCTCAACACACACACACGCACACACTCACACATATGCATGTTCCATAAGCTAATGATAACAGAAATAAAAATAACAATGAAAGCTCTGCACGTAGCAAGAACTTGAGGAGCCCGAACAGCTCAGAGCTTCACAGAAATAGCTGTCTCTCATATATATTTATTTTATATAACTTTAAGATTATGCCAGGAATTAATCGAATTTGGCAGCCAGCTGGAGTGGGAGGAGCAGCAGCAGCAGGACTCTATGCTTGTAATTTAATTAGTGCAGACAGAACGGCTCTAACGACGAAGGACAGCCGCATCTGAGTGACTGACGGAGTCTATTAGAAAAAAAAAAAAATAAATAAATAATATAATTAATGAATTCATCAGCTGAGTGCTGAGTGCAGTCGAGTGGGTGGGTGGTCTGACGGCCCAGTTATCTAGCTGCCACAAGTCCACAAAGTTGGCCAAAACTAACTCGGGCACTTTAACTGATATTAAGCCATGCACGAATCGCTCAAGTGGGCGTGGCGATGCTGCAAGTGCTGCACTTTGAATTGCATTTGGATGGCAATGTTTGACTTAAATAAAAATATATATATTTTTCAGAGAGGAAAAGAGAGAGGGAGAAAGTGAAGGGATTAGTGGAGAAAAAGATAGAGAATGTGCGGGTGCGGAAGAGGGAAAGAGACGGAGCGAAGAGGTATACAAAGAGTGAAAGAGAGAAATATGAAGAATGAGTCACAGATAAATAGAGATGCACAGCAAAAATACAAATAACGAGAAAGATCAAGAAAAAATACAGAGTGGAAAAGAAAGGGAAGGAAGATCCGATGAGACAGAGAGAGGGAGAGAGAGAGAATGACAAAGAGAGACACAGAGAAAGAGAGAAAGTAAGAGAGAAAGAGTGAGAGGCACAGAGTCAGAAAATGAGAGGAAGACCATGAAAATAAAAAGAAATAGAGAGATTGAGCGAGAGAAGGTAACGAATTGAAATAGATAGAGGGAGAGAACGCGGGAGAGAGAGAGAAATACAGAAACAATATCTCTTTCTGGGAAGATAAGAAGAGAAAGAGAGAGAGAGAGAGAAAGAATGACACACAGAGGAAAGAACTAGGACGGTAAGAAACGAAGAAAGAGAAAGAGTGAGCTTGAGAAATTTCTGTAGTCACAATTTTGCCTATAGATTATATACACACATCATCACGTCATCCTCTCTTATATATATACATTTATAGTCATGTATGCACTCTTAAAGCTGTTTGCTTGCTTTAGTTGGAGTTTCCAAGACTTAACTCGCTCGAAGTCACTTGAAACTTTCGCCCATTCACTCGCAGTTTTCAATGTTGGTGAATAGTGCGAGGCACGCGAATGGAATTTCCCGCAAAAATTTAGTATTTTCACTTAATTGTATTCCTTTAGAATTTTCGGCTGGGCTCCTGCTGGGCGACAAGCGTCTGCCAGTTATGGCATTTATGACGCATACGCCGCGTTTGCCGCGCTGCACCTTGAAAATTCAGCTCTGCTGGCCTGCCCTGGCCTGGCCCTGGAAACTTTTGGCCCTGCCCCAACAACCAGCTGCTCGTGCACAATTATGAAATGTGCTCTCAATCTTTTTTCTTGTTTTCTTTTTTTTTGTGGCTCAGGCAAAACTTTTTTGCCACATGCCATAAAAATTGTTTGGCAGCAACGAGAGAGCAAGGGAGAGACAGAGAGACAGAGAGAGAGAGAGAGAGAGAAAGAGAGAGTGCCAGTTGGCTTGCTCTCTCGCTCTCTCTGTGTTGCAGTTGATGTGGGTCAGTTACGTGGCCACAGGGGCCACAGAAGTTTGGTCGGGGTCTAGCTGGCTCTGGCCTGGGCCTGGGCCTGGGCTAGGGAAATGCAATTGAAACCAAGGCTGAGCCGCAGAACTTTTCATTGAGTGTTTTCAATTTCGATGGTTTCGATTTCACACGCCTCGAATGCGAAACCCAATAGCCCGCAGCCCAACACGCATCAGCATAGCTCGGCTTCAGCTACACGTGCTCAATGCGCATTTCAATTGACTGGGCGGGGCATGCCCCATGTGGCAGTTGTTTGCGGTCGTCGCACACACACACACACACACACACACACACGAAAAAGTTGAAAACAAAAAATATTCGCGTTGAATTTAATTTTAGGCCTCGGCCTGTGGACAACAACGCCTAATGTGCGTATTTATAGGATACATAATGTATATGTATGGAGAGTGAGAGAGAGAGCGATATATGTATATGTACACCTAGTCGGACAATGTGTTAATCTGGCTGTAGGCGTTTGCTTTTTGCCCACCAAACGCTTTTTTTTTCGCAGTGATTTATAATGTCAGGCATATCGAGGCAGTGTAAAGATCTCTTAGGCATTATGGAAACACTTTAGCCAAGGCTAAGAATTATGAATAATACCTATTAATAAAGTGGGCTAAAGAACTCATTAGCTATCCAAGAATAGGCCATTAAGTGAGTGCAGGCGCTGTATTTATAAGACTAAATGTATTCAAAAATCACACAATATTTAATATTTTAATGAGCCACAAAGTTTATTACTTATTTTCCAATTGGAATATTCTGCCAATTGGAACGTTTTCAATTAGTTGTCGTCGCCTAGGGCCATTGCAAGCTGCTCGCAGTCGTGCGACAGGCAGATGGCACTGTGGTGTTGCACATTTGTGAGCTGGGCTGGAAATAGGTTGAGCCCGGGCATTCGTACAGGGCGCCATACCAAATGGTGTTGTACACATAACAATTGACGTATCTAAAATGGAAAATGGTCGATAGTTGGTTCATATTACAGTTAGTGCATCATACGCACTGTTTGCAGGTGGTTTCGAGCCTGTTGCCATAGGGATAGCGGCCAGCCCTTTGGACAGATCGGCAATAAGTATTCGCATCGATGTACAATTCATTATCCATCAGGGGGCAGGAGGCCTGGCCCTCAGTCAAAGCAGAGCCGCAAATGTTGGGATTGTTCCTGTTGCACACCAAGTAGGGGGCGCAGCTGCCTGTGATTTGTGATGGCTGCTGCGTGCCGAGGCACAGGGCATAGGTGTGAACACCCAGGCAGGCAAAGACGAGGTTATCACTGCATATGCCACATTCAGTGCACGACACTAACGAGCTGTTACTCTGGCAAATGGCAGCCTGAGCCGTGCAGAAAGTACCCGACGGACAGCTATTCACTGGCTGAACTAGTATGTTATTTACACAGAACATGAACTGTGTCTGCGACACACAGGCCGCATTGGATAATGTGGAGCACACATTGCAATCGGCCCGACAATCCAGGACACCCAAAGCCAGCAGCAGCAGCAGCAACACGCGCAACATCTTCGAAGCTCGAACACAACTGCAGCGTTGCAAGGCAACGTCAGAGCATTTAAGAACTCAATTTATCTTATCTCCCAATCATAAAGGCATTAGAGAAGTCTTTTTGTTTTTATGTAAATCTGTAGTTCTTATTGCTTAGTTGCAAAAGATTAGTTTAAGTTGTACAATTACAAGCGCTGTTAATAAAAGTTGCCGCCTAAAAGCATGCAATGAATATTTTACTCTCAAGATTTTTGGCTCATGAGTGAATTATTATTGAGTAAATTTAATTTTTAATTAACAGACTGCAATTATTTGTCCATGATTTAAAATTCATTTAACTTGTTGGCTGCATACAGAATTTTATTAAATATGTGCCTTTAATTGCAATGGAAAGCAATCATCGTTTCATTGCAGCAAGAGCTGGCAATAACATCCGCCGCCTGAGAGTATGCAATGCAAATTTTACTCGCAATTTGCTTGCCTTCTGCATTGAGTTATTATTACGTATACATAATTAAGCATTGTAAAATGTGGAAGATAAATATTTAAAGATTATGAAATCCACACTGTAGCCTACAAGTAGACTAAAAGTTGCAAAAATGGACTTAAACATTTATACTTAAACCTTTTCCTGAGACTGTAGCTGGCAACATTCCAAATCATATGTATTAGATAAATACAAAAAAAAAAAAAAAATATATATGTATTAGATAAAAGGCAAAAGAAACTTGACAGCTTTCGAACTTTTATGAAACATGATTAAGTATATTATTTCTATGAATTCATGTATAATCGAATTTTTATTCTAGCTCTCAAAGTGTTTGGTAATACGAAAATCTCTATAGGTTTCCTCCTACATTCACCTTTCGAAAGCCTCTCGCAAATGATATAAATATAAATTTTGATATAGTAAAACTGGTTGTTTTGGATTTTTGTAATTCAGTACATTTTATATTTATAGCATTTTATCGCAGTTTCAATGAAAACTTAAGTATTAAGGCAGAAATTATGAGACATGTTACAAAATATAAATTCCCAATTTATATTTGTGTATGGATATTCCTAGCGGAGCTCAACTGTTCATCATCATCTTCCAGTTCATGATCATCTTTCGTGCGTGAGTGTCTATGGGTGTATGCGTGAGACAGAGACGGCGCATGTGCGAGCAAGAGGGATGCAATTTGATGGTTCCGTATGCGCGTTTCATAGTCATTTACAAAGTAACTTGAGTATTGAGCAGGCGATGCTGTAGGCCGGTGTCCACGTGTGTTTAATAAATATGAAAGAAAAAGCGTGACAAATGGGGCGCGTGGTGTGGCGTGGGGGAGGTGGGGGTGGTCGATTGCATTCTCTATGTGGTTTCCTTAGTAGTGGCCGAGATGCGCATGCGCATTATAGCCATAAGCGGGCACAGCAGCGGCCAGAGAGCCACCATAAGCCACAGCTGGGGCAGCGGACACATGGTGAGTGATGGCAGGAGCGTGGGCAACCAATGGGGCAGCATGGACAGTGGGTGCGGTCTTGTGAACGACGGCGTTGAAGCCGTTGTGATCGTCAGCGGTGTACTCCACGGTGCGCACGGAACCATCAGGCTCCACCAGAGAGTACGAGCCCTTCACAACATCGCCGTCGCGCACCTCATGCTGCGACTTCACATCGCCAGTGTGCGTATCGGCGACGCCATAGTTGTAGTGATACTTGGGATAGGCCTGCCAAGAGAGGAGCCAGAGCATGAGCAAGAGTCCTCTCGCACAGCTACTGCGAAGCACTTACATGATAGTCGATGCCCTCATCAGGGTGTCCGTGCGAGGCGTAGGCCAGAGCAGGACCGGCGGCATAGAGACCATGACCGCCATGCAGGACACCGGCGGAGGCGGCGCTGACGACAGCCAAGCAGATCAAAGACTGTCATACATACAAATAGAGCACAATTATTATAGCATAGACATATAGACACTGGGCACAATACTGCGGGCTGGCACTGTGCAAGCGCTCTCCCTCGCACTCACTTTGATGAAAGCCATTTTAAGGATACGAAAGTCCGAGTGGTTTGTTGCGTGTATGCGAGACGTTGAGCTGGATTCAACTGATGACTAGAACCAAGACGAAAGCCGCTTTTATAATACACCAGACAACGCCCGAGCGATCAAGCCAAACGACACACGAGCAACGTCAAGCCGAACGAGTTAACGAGCGAGCGAGCGAGTGAGCGAACGGTCAACAGCGGCAGCAGCAGCGACGACGGCGGCGTTGGCAGCAACTATTGCTATTTGCAAGTGAAGCTTAAGAAGTTGATATAGCAGCAACAGCAACAGCAACAACAACAACAACTGTGATGACGATAGCAACGTCAACGCCGACGTTTGTCTGTCTAGCAATTATTTTATGCTCTTTTTGAAAACGAGAGTGAAGTTCTGTCAGCGCTTTGAGTTAAGTAACTAGTGTATGCATTGTTGTTGTTGTTGTTGCTGTGGCTGTTGCTGTTGCCAATGTGTTGTTGCTGTTACTGTTGCTATTGCTGTTGCTGTTGTTGTTACTGTTGCGGCTGATGCTGTTGTTGTCACTATTCTTGTTGTAGTTGTAGTAGTAGTTGTTGTTGTTGCTGTTGCTGTTACTGTTGCTACTGCTGTTGCTATTGCTGTTGTTGTTGCTATTGCTGTTGTTGTCGCTGTTGCTGTTATTAGTGCTATTGTTGTTGTTGTTGCTGCTGCTGTAACTTATGCTGATGCTGTTGATACTGCTGCTGCCACTGTTGTTGTTGTTGTTGCTCTTGTTGTTGCTGTTGCTGCTGCTGTTATTGTGGTTTGTATCTTAGCTTTGCTCTGCATTGCACATTAATGAATATTTGTCAGTTAATGCACAAGAAATACGACTAAATGTTCATTGTTTTATATATTTTTTATTTAAATATAAAATTTAAAATTTGTATGATTATTATTTACAATGAATATTTTTTACATAACTTACACTTATTTACATTTTGATCAATCAAAGTAAATTAAAAAAATTATATAAAATATATAATAATACATATGATATTTTTAAATCCACGAGCTTATTTGCACTTTGTAATATTCGAATTAAAAATTTGGCGCCATTTGCTGCCTTAATATTAAGTTGTAGCAAAAAAATATCGGGTGAATACTTTTAACCCACACTGTAAATACATAAAACTATTTTTAAAAAACCTTTTATATACACATGTAGCCAGGAATGGCAATACTCCATACTCAAAATATGAATAAAAACCAATCCGGATTTTGGAATAACTATAAGAAAATATTGTGTATATCATAAAAATATCCATATGCAACACTTAATATATATGTAGATAGCTTTACAGCCGCTGCAGCAGCTGTTGTAGCTGGACAGTGTGACGGCTAGACTGGACGGCCTGACAGCAGCGAGAGACCCAACAATGACAATTACAAATTTTGCGCAAACAACGTGTTTATTCTTGCTGCCGTTGCTCCAATTGGTATTCGAGTTTTGCCATATTGTTCGTTTCCTTTTCATTTAATTATGCAGGCCGTGCAGTAATCGCTTGCGTCTCGCTTCGCATTAGATCCGGTCTATGCGAAATGCATCAAGTTAGAGGCTGAGAATAAACGCGCCCCACAGCTGCAACCGGATTCGTGGAAAAGACCTACCTGAGAGCGAATCGACTCCCTCGTGATTTTGTCTAAGACAGATGCTGTCTGATGTCTGCTGTCTGCTGTCTGCTGTCTGCTGTCTGCGATTGGGTGTTGCTTGTAAACACTTCAAGCTTGGCCATATACACTTTTCTAGCTGCGGGTGCTTCACGCTAACAATTGTTGACTTAGTTACGATTGCGATTGCATGGCAACCTAGGCTCTTCGCCTACCTGGCGGGCTCATCATCTCCACAGAAGCTCCAGCAGAGCTCCAAGTTGATGCCGAGTGCACACAAAGCAAACACAGATCGTTGCCTGTGACTCGTTCTCTCGGCGAGCATAGAAATGGTTTATGGCCTTTTGAGCAATTGTATCAGATCACTCAGGTAGTCTGAATATGTATGAATTCAAATAATTATGTATAAATTATAATGGGTAAATTATTGGGGCATTAAAATGTTATTTTATTTCATTTGATTTCTTCAATTTGAATTTAACAATTGTTCTTCGTTTTATTTCCAATTAGTTGCTGGGAATTTTTAAATTGATTATTTGGTCTACTACGCAGTGACCTTGAGCTGCGGCTACGAATGGAAGTGAAACGATTTGGACGAATTGAAATGCCACAGAGATTGACCACAGTGCCGACAAGATTAAAGCTTAATCGTTTTCAGAGGTGTTTTACGGGTCAATAACAAAACGCCTTATGGGTGTGTTAGTACGTATATCCGTATCAAAATCATTTATACATAATTGTTTTGACTCATTGTTCTGGTTGTTGCTGTTGTTGTTGTTGTTGATGATGTGAAAATGAAAGTGAAAATGTAAATGAATCTGAGCGGGCAGGCAAATGTATATTTGCCATGTCTCAATTGTTGGGTTTTTGTGGCATGCCGCTTCTTATGATCTGTGACACCAGTGCACCAGTGCACCACTGCACCACTGCACCACTGTTGACGTTCTCGTTTCGTTAACCACAGCAACAATTGTTGGCAATCGCTTACACAACTGACGTGTGGCTGCGGCTGCAGCCATAATCACAGATTGAGGGCTCTCTGGGTGTACTTTGACACCACTTGAAGTTATGCTGCCTCTATGTGTGTGAATGTGTGTGTGTGGGTGGGTGTCAACACCAACAGCAGTCAACCTAGCTGTATTTAGTTTGCCCAGGCACAGCAACAAGCTGAAGTTGGCCTGTCCAGTGCGTAAAACGCCCTGGGGAATTGGCCAAGTTTGAGTTGCTCTCTCCTGTTTGGCCAGCTAGCTGACAGCCAGCGGGGACTTTCAGGATGATCCTTATTGCGCCATTGATAAGAAAGAATAAACTCTAATGGGCTGCGAATTATTCTAATCTTAATTTGGATTCAGTCCAGCTGCTGTACAAGGCGCGGTTAGTGAGGCCTTGAGAGCGTCAACAGTTTCTTACAGTATATGCTCCCAAAATGACTCATAGTAAGCCACAAGAGTTAGTCAAATGTATTTCTCTCGTAATACTGGCTACCTGCTGCTGTTCTCCCAGACTGTGACTGTAAATTGCTTCCGGCATGGCATATTAATATTGAGCAATTGAGGTGAACTAAAAATATATATATATATTTAAATTTGTCTAAAAGGCAACTCTAGTTTTTTATACTCCCCGCAAGTATCATGAATTCAATCTAACTGCATCACGTAACACATCGCCCCCTGCAAGGAGCTTTAAATAGGGGAAAAAAGCAAAAAACAAACAATCGTGAGTCAATTTGAATTCGCTTTCTTGCATTTGCCTTCTGGTAAACTCGATCAGTTTTGGGTGTGGCTGCAGCCTCAGAGATTCAGTGAATGAAAATGGGAAAACTAGGCAAAGCCAGTTGAGAGCAAAAGCGCCTATCCAATGCAATTGTGGGTTAGTGGGTAAATGAACAACAATGCATGCCAGCAACAGTTGCTGTCGCTAGAGTCGCTGTGACGTAGCAATTGCATTATATGCTTGCCATGAACTGGTTGGCGGACAAAACAAAAGACTTGGACAACAAATTTCAAATTCCAAAAAAAAAAAAAAAAAAAAATGTAAATAATTAAAAATAAAATTAAATATTACATATTCACATCGTTCCCATCGTCATTTTGTAGTAAAATTAATTTGTCGTAAAAAAAATAAAAATAAATAATTAAAAATAAAATTAAATATAATAAATATGCACATATGTTTCCATCTAGTATATATATAATTATATACACATACATAGACTGTTCAAAATTAATGAGTTTTAAAATAGTAGCATGAGGAAGCTGAGTTCCAATTCAAACTGTTTTTGCTTCATTTATTTTTTATTATTAATAAAATTCTAAAATCAAACAATAGACACTAGACAAAGCCACACACCTCAAAAAAATGCTCTTTTAGTTTTGTTCACGTTCTCGAGGCGTTGGCCCCAAATTGATGCCGTGCTGAGCTGCAGTTCTACGCTATAATTTCGAGCTACACTTTCAAATTTTATGATGTTTGCATGCAAAAAAAAAAAAAAAAAAAAAAAAAAATCGCAGCACTGTGAGAAACTTGGGCATGAACGGATTGCATGATTAATGGGCCATAGCTAATGACCAATGACATAATGTAATGACTTAAGCTCTGTCACTTTGGCACTTGCACTGCCCTCAATTAGTTCAAACTAACTACAACAATTGCAGCAACAATCCGTAACCCGCTGTGGCAAGCAGCGTCGCAAATCGTGTCAAGTTCAGTTCAACCGCTGTGGCATCAAGTTGGCATTTTGCAGTCAAAAACTCATCCATAAAAGAAAAACACGAAACGAACTCGTTTCTGGGCCAGCAGCTGGCCAATAGAATTGACTTATGTCTTGGTATTTCTATAGCTATCATATGCTTTACTACTCAATGGTCAGTCTGTGGCAAAAAGCGGGTATGTTGGTTTCCAGATTAAACATGAAATAGTTGAAATAGAAGAAGTTGAAAGTAATTTAGTTATAACTTAGGATAATCACTCAAATTCACTCAAACGGATAACGGATAACAGCGCTTACACAGAACTGTTACTTAACAGTCGGAGCAACGTGGCTGCTCACTGTTGTGTTGCGCATGTTAGAGTATGCGAAGTTTCTCATTTCATTTGTCAACCTGGTTAAGCAGTTGCTTGGTCAAGTCTCGTCAGTTGCCAAGCCCCGTTGACATTTTGCAACATGACCGAAACGAGTTACGCACGCTTACGCACGGTGCCGTTATATGAATGAAGTGTGGTTGGCTGAGAGCGTGGCATTTTATTATTGGCCATGGCCCCACTCGTTCACAGTCAAGGCAAACGCAATCTCTCAGGCAGTGCAACTGATTTCATATGGAGTGTTGTACATATGTTTTAATTAGATATTAAACTTTGGCTGGGGTGAGCATTGAATTAGTTTAGCTTAATAAAATACTAGCAATTTAGCAGATTAAATATGAGCTGCAGGCGACTGGTTACTGAGGAGCTCTGTGCTAGATAAAAAAAAAAGGATCTAATATGCTGAGAAACCGGTACATAAAAACAGCCGAAGGCAGAAGTACTGCATTCTCTGAACAGCAGAGGGATATGATTGGATAGAAATAGGATAAAATGAGGTTAAAATTTGTCTGGAATTGGTCTAAATGTCCTGCAGTGCCTAAAATAGGCTTCAATGAATTTAAATGAAAAAAATACATATGTATGTATGTATGTACAAAAAAAATAAATACTTAATCAAAACTTTTACAAATACTATATACTGGTGTATGGCTTAATAAAAGTTCAAAATATAAATAAAATGTATATATATAAAATAAATGTGGAAATAAACTGCGTCGCCTGAATGTATGCAACAAAATATTTACTTAAGATTCATTTTCGCTAATGGTTATATTAAATAATCTATATTGACAAAAATGTTGTTAAATTATAAACAATATAATAAATGTGAATAATCTGAATTAAGCATAATAATAACCCTAGAATAAATTGAAGGAGAGGTTATATTTAAATGCCTTAAGAGTCACATACATGTATTATTTTACATATGTACATACATGCATATAGTGTATACACATTTATGTCCATATTTTTATATATCATAAGTTCAAAATTGTATCTAATTTGAACATAAGTCAAATTCTTGGAACTAAGCATTTCTCCTTGTAGACAGCTCGGATGAATGGCACTAAGAAAGTGAGCATGAGATCTAGTTGGAGTACCTTTTTTATGGGCAGGTGATAAGACAAGCAAACGTTGATGCTGCCCCTGGCTTATCTAAATTGAAGTTTCGGCAAGGTTAAGCCGAAAATTGCTGCCGAATTTCGTATTTAAGCAGCTGGAGTCCAAGAATGAAGCAATGTGAAAATGTCTACAACTGAGGTGAAACTATTTGGCTGCCTGCTGCAGCTGCTCTGTCTGGTCGCCATAGCCAAGGCAACCTGTAATGTGTGCAATCCGGTCAACAACATGGCCTGCTATTCGTCTAGCCAATTTCAAGCTTGTGATGCAAATGGTTTGCCCTCTCGCCTACCCACCAGCTGTCCCGCCGGCTACTCGTGCGTGAGTGGTGCGAGTGGTGTGCTCTGCCTGCCGAATAACAGCACCACCATAGCCGACTGCCAGGACTGCAACAAGTGCGATGCTAACCTGACCTTTGCCTGCACCTCGACTAGCACCTTTGCCCTCTGTCTGGGCACGACCACGCCCCAGAATTCAAGTGGCAGCTGTGCGGCCGGCTATGTGTGCAACATGAATGCCACGCAGATCTGTGGACTGGAGACGCAGGTGATGCCCACCTGCTCATATGCAGATGATCCCACAACAACAACAACCACCACAACAACGACAACGACAACGACAACACCGGCGACAACAGCAGCGACAACAACAACCGCACCTGCTACGCCCTCGCCGGAAAATCCCAACACCTACTGCTCGACTATCCGAGCCCAGGGCTACTATCCAGCAGGCGATTACGCGGAGACAACTTGTAGGCAGTACATCTATTGCTACCTGTCAGGTGGCGTTTGGCGAGGACAAAGATACAAATGCCCAAGCCGTACGTACTTCAGCCCAACGATGCGAACGTGCGTTACCGCAATGCCTGCGAACTGCTATACACCCACCTTCACCACCACAACCACCACCGTGGCTCCAACCACTAGCAATCCGGACGCCTATTGTGCCAAGATGCAGGTCCAGGACACTTTTCCCGTTGGCACCATTGCCAGCAGCACTTGTCGCCAGTACGTCAGCTGCTTCCGGCTGGGCAACAACTGGCTGGGCCAGCTGTACACCTGTCCGGGCAACACCTACTACAGCAGTGCCACCAAGAAGTGCGTAACAGCGCTGCCCGCCACCTGTACGAGTGGCATAGCTAGCCTAAGTCTAAACGGTGTAGACCTGGAGTAAGAGTTAGCATATGAAATGCTTTTAGAGGTGAAGGCCCCAGTTTCCATTGTTTATTTTTAAGTTAGTATTTTTTTTTTATCTCAGAAAAAAAAAAAAAAAAAAAAAAAATCTCAGAATGAAAGAAAATAAAATTAATAAGAGATATAATCATTTTTATCATTATCATTGTCCTTGAGCTGTATAAAGTTATTATTATTATCATCATTATCTCTTTCATTAAATGTGAATGTGAATGATCTTAGTCAGGCAGTCAATTTTAATTTGCCGCCTGAAAGTATGCAGTGAAAATGTTCTTCGATTCCATTTGTCTATAATGCAACCATCAGTGCGTATACTTAATTCTTCGCGACAGCACCCTATAAAGGTCGGTATTTAAACACATCAGCATAATTATAAATAAAATATATAAATATATATTGGTATATATATTGTGTTTTTTTTTTTTTTTTTTTTTTTTTTTGTTTGTATATTTATTTTAAGCGCTGAATCTGTACAATGCACGTTTAGTACCTTAGGTTCTATATAAATATATATTGTGTGTATTTAAATAAATACGAGTTAAACGTAAACAAGAGATCTATAGTAAGATATAATGTATAATGCATACCTTCATAAGCTGTAAACTTAATGGCTATCACAAGCTGAAAACATCTTATCTTAATAGAAGTGAAATTCGTAGAACTAGTGAGTATGCATAAAAAAAATTTTTTTTTTGTTTTTTGCTTTTTTGTTACCCTCTTAGCTATTATTTAAGTTCAACTTGTTAATGCTGTACATTTATCCTTGCAGGCAGCCGGGACGAGTGGCTTTTACAGTGCCGCAGCACCGGGTCCAGCCATTGAAGTAGGGATTCGCTGCTGGACAATCAATAATGCGACCCACCCATGTATTTATATAGAAACGACAGTAGATGTAGCTAAAGTAAAGCAAAGAGAAAGAACATATATATACACAGGTAAGCATATATATTTATGGAAAGTAAGCTCACCTGGTGCACACGGTGTCATTGGGAATGGCATGGATGGGAATACCCTTGAAGGAAGCACGGCAAAAGGCGTCTGGGGACAGGGCGGTGCTCTCTGTTGTGGTGCTAACTGTGCTGATTGGCTCTGTGGTTGTCGCCTGCTCAGCGCATGTGGCACTTGTCACTGCTACATTGCCGCATATCTGCGGCAGATAGATGTTGCACACCAGATCGCCAGTGCAGCTGGACGTCAGGTTCGAGGGCCGACGACCGCCCAGGCACAGGGCAAAGGTGCGTGGCCCAGTGCAGGCAAAGACGCCTTGTTCATTGCACTCGCCACAGCTGCCACAGGCTCTAAGTGCTGGGCTCTGGTTGCAAATCGTCGACTGGCTGGTGCAGTAGCTGCCCGCCGGGCAGGAGTTGATGGGTCCAATTGGCTGATTGTTTGCACAGAACTGAAACTGGCTTTCCGAGATGCAAGCCACATTGCTGACCGAGTCGCAGACGTAGCAAGCAGCCCAAGCGTCTCGGCTGCACAGCGAAATCCCAAGGAAGACGACGAAGAGCAGACGCCGCATCTCGAATTGCAACTGCAATGTAAGCTAAAATGCAGCAGCTCTTAAAAGTCAGAAGGCGATTGCATTCTGGCGTAATCTGATTGGGGGAATAAATATCAGTGTAAAGTCTAGTTGATCTTTATGGCCTGCTGATAAGCAGTGCTGCCAGTTTAGCCAATTTCAGGCTAGATCTAGGCTATTGGTATTAAACTCATTGAAAAAGAGCAAGGGTGTGAATGAATTGAGGCAGACTATTAGAAGTCTTAGTACTTAAGAGAACTATTGAACTATATACAGAAGTAAATGCTGTCTATGCCATCTAATAATTATAAATATTAATGTACATAAATTAGCAATAACATATGTATTCTTGAGCAGTGTAAACCGACTTAACTATGCCTGTTTTTTTGTCTCTATATCTGATGGTATATTTGTCTGTAGAGAGCGAGAGAGTGAGAGAGAGGGTGAGAGAGAGAGTGAGAGAGAGAGAGAGAGAGAGAGTGAGAGAGAGAGAGAGAGGGAGAGAGAGCCAGAAAGAGTGAAAGAGAGAGACAGAGAGAGTGACTGAGAGACTGAGAGAGAGAGAGAGATAGTGAGAAAGTGATAGAGAGAGAGAAAACGAGAGTGTAAGAGTGATAGAGAGAGAGAAAGGGAGAGAGAGAGATATCTGCCTGTCTACATTCTACCACACAGTCAGTTTCTCAGTCTGTCCACATATAAAAATCAAGAGACGAAGAATAACTACAGAAGATCACTTAAGTTGTTTATATGTATGCAGTGCAGCAGTTTTCATTCGGGTAAAGCGAAGCCACAATGCTGTAGAGAGTGTTCCCATTGGTCACTTCGAGTTCGACCGGCACGACCTCTACCTGCCGTCGGGCTCAACATTTGAGCGCGACTAAGTGTGTGAGTGAATGCCTCCCTATATATAAAGGGCCGCAGCTACAGCATTTCTTCAGTTGCCCAGGCCTGGTGGGAGTCAGTCGTGCAGTACAGTAAAGTGAAGTGAAGAGAAGAGAATTGGGTGTAAATTTAATGATCGTTTAGCTAAGTATAATTTTTGGAGGAAATACTCAGAAGAAATATTTAAAGGCAACTATTAGAGGAAATAGAGATGAGGAGACAAAATATAGGCCGAACATCCACTATTACGTGATCCGCGTTTTTTGATCAGGTGCTGATTCTTCTAATATTATAATTATCACTGTAATCGTCATTATAATCATACAATATTTTATATATATCACTATCATTATTAATTATTATTAATGTTGTTATTGTTATAATCATTAGTAGTTTAATTATGTTTTTTAGTGCTTTTATAATTATAATTTATGCATTCATAGAATCTTAAACTCTAGCTGTACAATTAACTGGCGCTACGTAAACGCAGCGCTGTGTAGGCGCATCGAAATAGGCATTCGCAGAGCACTCATATTCCACGCCTCTTATTTGGCCTGCCTTGTTGAAGTAGCAGCTGATGTAGCTGCAAAGATAAGGTAAGATTAGCGGGAAAACATTTGGCACTTGGCTGTCTAAGATTACGCACCGTCTACAGTAGATGTCACGTGGCTGGGTCTCGTAGAGTCCTGTATATGCCTTCAGCTGGCAGAGCTGCTGCGCCGTCATGGAGTTGGGTGTCGGAGAGGGGCTAGGCGTTGAGGTAGGCGTGGGACTCGGCGTGGGGCTAGCTGTGGTGACAGTTGTCGTCGGCGTGGTTGTGCTGGTGCTCACCAGATCATCGTGCAGGTCACAGGTGAAAGTCTGACCCACCCGCTCGGGCGTACAGACCACATCGCTGCTGGCATCGCAGGCGTAGCCCGGCGGGCAGAAGCCCAGCGCTCCCGTCGGCCGCGTCGCTCCATAGCACATCTGAAACGTCCCTCGGCTCTGGCAGGCAAACTTGTGATTGCGATGCGCACTACACTGTCCACATTTGCTGGTATCACCGCAGCTGGGCGGCCACTGTGCGTTCTTCTGCACACAGATTGCAGTGCGGGCGGTGCAAACGGTGCCCTCCAGACAGTTGTAGATGCGATCCGTATGCGGCATGCCATCTAGATGGTAAGACATGTCGCGATCAAAGCCGTAATCAACATTCGAGAGTCTTATAAATACCTCCGAAGCACAGGTAGAATGAGGTGGAGTTAATGCAGGCAGCCTGATTCGTCTGGCAAACATTGCAATCCGTTACCACATGACCCACCAGACAGACAAAGCAGAGCTTGAATAGAAAAAAAAAATATATATATATATCTAAATGAAATATACTTGGTATATATTTATGTATTTTCTGCCTTACCGCCAAGACAATTTGTAGATCCTTGGCCATGGTTTCACCTTGTACTCCGGCGTTGTGTTCACTGTCAAGGTTTTGCCTCTACTAAAGAACATTATTCTCTTGTTCGCTGCATTATAAACGTTGTCTTAGTGAAATTTTCAGTGTTTATCTACTACTCTTCATATGCGTATATATAGATATCATTTTGGACATGCTAATTGTTTTATTTGCTTTGGCTTTCCACTTGATTGCCTGTCGCTGTTTTATGATCCCAGCATAAGAGCCGAAAGAAGAAGAAGAAGACGAAAAAACCTAACACTGCGATAATGAGCTGAATAGCACTCATCATCATAATGATACACCTGAGCTGCAGCCAGGCCATTGACCAAATCTTCAGAGTCAGCTTAGAAGAGTTTCGCTTGAGGTAAACAGAGCTGCGGAAGTTAGAGGAAAACTAGGAAATTTCAAAGTAAATTCCAAGAATACGATTAAGTAATGTAAGAGCTATATCATTAAAGGCTTAGCTATAAGTTAAAAAAAAACAATGACTATCATACACCCTAGGATGTCGACAACTGATAGCAAATGTGCTAGAGTAGTCGACTAGCAGCTGCCCTGGAATTGATATTGATCACGGTTTTATCTACAATTTTATTTTGATAGACATTTTTAGATCTGCATTATCTCTTTAGTTAGTTTATAATATATTTGTTTTTAATTATACCCTGAACCCATTGAAAATGGGAAATCAGGGTATAATGGTTTTGTTGAAATGTATGTAACAGGCAGAAGGAGGCGTGGCAGACCCCACAAATTATATATATTCTTGATCAGGGTGACGAGCTGAGTTGATTTGGCCCTGTCCGTCTGTCTGTCTGTCCGTCTGTCCGTCTGTCCGTCTGTCCGTATGTTTGAACGCGTCGATTTCCGAAGATATAAGAGCTAGAGACTTCAAATTTTTTGTAAAATGTTCGTAATTACAGCGCGGATATCGAGTTTATCATTAAAATTCGATAACTCATCCCGATCTTTTTTTTATCGATGAAATACCTTATCGAAAACTAGTTATAAAATTATATCTTCTACACCTTTATTGCTAGAGTCTCCAAATTTTGAATGTATGCTTATATGCAATCTATACAATTTCGGTTTTTGTTAAAATTTACCCCCCACCTCTAAATTCACCCCCTCACCCTCACTTTTGTAAAACGCGTATTTCAAATACTAGAGACTTGTGCTTTGGCAATTACATGCATATTCATGTTATAATCATAATCTGAAAGTTTCATGAAGATCGTACGTTCACAAAAAAAGTTATTAAACAATTAAGTTCTCATAGTAAGCGCACACTGCAGCCCATGCGTGTTTATGCGTGGGTGCTTGTATGTGTATGTGTTTGTGTATGTGTGTGTGTTTCTTGTGTAAGCTGAAAGACGCGAAAAATTCTTGAAATAGCTAGCACTCCAAGGGTTCAGGGGATCTCGTAGTCGAGCAGTCTCGACTAGAGCTTTCTTACTTGTTTTTTCCTTGAATTTTTAGCAAGCTCTATTTATTATTTGCCTATAGCTAATGGGTATTAACCACTCTTTATTATACATTTAGTGTTATGTAAATATTGTTATATATCGATACTCAAACATATAAATTTACTATGGCAATTTCATTACAGACAACCCACGCCGCTCGGTCGTGTTGCACCACAGCCGGAGACGGCATTGAAGTACGGATTATTTGCATTGCAGTTGCGTATGGAGCCGTTCCACACATTGCCCCGGTAGAAGCAGTAGATGAAGCTGCAAGTGAATTTCAATTATGACATAGATGCATATCTTTGTAGATAGATCGAAATCTGCGCATTACCTGGTGCAAACGGTGTCGTTTGGTATGGCAAAATTGCCAATTCTTTGAATGCCCTGGCAATAGGCAGTCGGATCAAAGGTCGGCTCAGCTGTAGTTGTGGTGGTGGCGATGGTGGTTGGCGAGGTGACGTTAGATGTAGAGCCTGCGGTAGGGTCTGGGGTAGAGTCTGCGGTAGAGTCTGCGGTAGAGTCTGCGGTAGAGCCTGAGGTAGGGTCTGGGGTAGGGTCTGGACTTGAAGTGCTTGGAGTAGGTGTTGGCGTCACTATATCATCCTCAACGCGATCACAGGAGTCTTCCACGTCCGGCTCGCATACCAAATTGCAGGGATTTCCAAGCGCCGCACCTTTCACGCTGCAGTAATAATCTTTGGGGCAGATGCTTCGCTCGGGCAACAGCTTGCCGGCATGGCATGCGCCGAAGGTGGTGAGGGAGGTGCAGGCGAAAATCTGCCCAGCGTCGCATTTTCCACATTTCACGGTGTAGGGGCAGGCCGGCTCGAAGTCCCTCTGACAAATGCTGCCGTATTGCGTGCAAATTGGCGTTTCCTCCGGGCAGGTGAAGGTCAACGATGGAACGGGCTTTTCTGTGGGCGGCGCCGCATTCTGGTTAGAGATCGGCAGCAACTGTTGCCAATGGCCAGTGTCAACTTACTTTCGTAGCACACCTGGAAGGTGGTGGTGTTGATGCAGGTGTGCGAGCCATAGCAAAAGCCGCAGGTGGCATCCACGAGTGCAGGCGGTGCCAACAAGGCGGCCAGCAGAGCCAAAAGCCCAACGCGTAGAAGCTGGGACATCTTCGGTTTCTAAATGAGCTGCCCGAATGCCGCTGTCATGCCTTTTAAATGCTGAAATGCTGCAGATCAGCCTGGAGCGCTATCTTTATGACAGCGGCAGGGCCAGCGGTACGGGCGAAGGCAGCTGCCTTTTGGCTTATCTCTCAATGCTAGAGCATCCATAAATATGCTAGCTACCGTGCGGCTGCAATCTCCTGTAAACATACTAAGCCCAACATAAAACCAGAAAATTATCTCTGCCAGCCTCTTGTTTTTGCCTACAGCATTATCTGAGCGATCGTCCGATATAAATGTGTGGCGTATGTTGAAAGCTCTCATTAGTCAGCTGAACGCTCTGCCTAGATATTCACAATGCAACAGAGCTATTTGGTAAGTTGGCATCAATAGGAAAGCTAATTTCATTCCTCAACTGCTTGCCATCTCTTCCGAAGATCCTCCTCGTGGCGCTCAGCTTCCTTCTGGCTGTGGGTGATGCTGCTTACTGTGGCGGTTGCATGGAAAGCAAGGTGGCCTGCTATAACCGCACCCACTACAGGGTGTGCGTCAACAATGCGCCCATTGAGGGCGGCGGCCTCCTCTACTGCGGCTCCGGCAAGATCTGCACCGATATGATGGATTTCTGCTGGCAATCGCTCCCTAACGATGGAATTGAGCCAGTTTGTGACACGTACAAAGTGAACTGCAGAAAGTGCGATTACAACCAGATGTTCGTCTGCACCAGTCGCACCACCTTCCAGTTGTGCTCCGGCTATGAGATGAGCCCCCAGGTCAATTACTGTCCAGAGGGCACCGTCTGCTCCATCGATTCCGGCGACTTCTGCGTGAAGCCCTGCAAGCTTCCGTATGGCAGATACGAGTGTGATAGGTTAGAGCCCGTTAATTAGTTTTTGTCAATTTCCTAATGTTTTTTAAATGCGATGCAATAAATTTATATGCAAATCAAATTAATTGGCATTTGCTCTTTAAAATATACAATATTGACCAAATTGGAATATTTAAGATTAATTTGGGTACACTTATAGCTTACTAGATATTGTATATACATAATTATATATATATCGTAAATATATAATTGTATGATTAAAATTGTATATCGATTTTAATCGATTACATTATCTGATGATCATTAACAATAGGTGGATATATTGACTATGTATATTATATGGGAAACAGCAAACGAATTCTGATTACCAAAAAAAAAAAAAATAATAATAATACAAATAATATTTACTTAATATACTTCTCAGCGGTTCCAAGATATCTTGATTAATAATATTGTGATTGTCTATATATTTAAAAATATATTCCTACATATCTTTACTTATATCAAATATCAAATTTATTGAGGGTTGTGTTTAAGAAAACAAATTGGACTATTAAACTTGAAAGTGCATGCATCAAGATAATATATAGCATATATAATATACCATAATTTATAATGACATATAATATATAGATAATAATAATATCATATAAATTTTCACGCAACTCAATTAGTCTAAACTCCTTATATAATACACCCAGCTCATGTAATTCTCTTCTCAGTTCATTCAAAACAATTCGCGTGAAAAATGAGTCGACCCTGAATTTTGAATATGGCTAAAGAGCCTTATAAATAAAGCTCTTATCAGACTTGTCAGCTGTTTTATTTTCTTTTCCAGTTTTCGGCCAATAAACTAGCTTGGCGCTGAGCGGATGGGTGGTTCGCGTGGTTTGCGTGGTTCGCGTGGCTTGCAGAAGCGAACCAAACTGTTGAAAGTAAATAAATTTATTAAATTAGGCTAACATTGACCCAATTTCAGTGCGGCTTTAATCAAATTAGACAAAATGCTGAGCTGGGCCCGGTGTTGTCATAGCTTTTACTATTATTCTATTATGTGGCTGAGTTTTCTTTTATGTCGCAACAGGCAAATTGCCTCTGGCACTTTCATGCTCGAGTTTTTTGTTGCGCCCACAGGCCTTGCCCAACATATAATCGAAGGTGTGGAAAAACAAATTCGCAACAGGAAGCGCACACACAAAAAAGCTGCCGAAACGTGAATAAATAATTTGTATACATACTATATATATTTGTTTGTATGTGCACCACCCACCCATGCCATTGACTGCATTGCTGGCTGATTGTGGCGCAACTAATTGCTGTTTACCACTGCCGCTGCCGCTGCGGCTGCCTCTGCCGCTGCCACATTTTGTTATTGCAATTAATAAACAACTAAATTTTTAAGTATTTCTATTTCTCGCTCACCAATTGCGGTCATTAAACCTATTTCCATGGCAAGTTAGATAAATTGTCGCCTCGCCGCAGCTGCGTGCCACAACAGTGACAAAGCGCAACGCGTGCGCAACTCCAGCTAACATGGTCTACTCGCAGCTGCCGCTACGCTGCGTATACGTCATCTCCTGCAGCCTTTTCGTACTGGCTGCAGGCAAAGTGCCCACAGCTGCGCATACGAATAGCTGGCGCGATCTGTTCTTCGGCAACAAGTGGCTGACGCCCGCGCCCTCGTCCTCGCGCCTCAGAGAATCCAAATGTGGGTGTGCCAAAATTGTGCATTTTTCTTTAACCAAGTTGATCTAAAACAAACAACAAACAAATCCAAAAACAACTTTCAGTTTTACCCATATTCACACTAATGCCGTATGGCACGAGCAGCTGCGCGGCGCCGTCCGGTGAGCTGGGCA
Source organism: Drosophila arizonae (assembly GCF_054131065.1). NCBI lineage: Eukaryota > Metazoa > Arthropoda > Insecta > Diptera > Drosophilidae > Drosophila > Drosophila arizonae. The sequence continues at coordinate 7,373,342 of NC_142924.1, read as the reverse complement.
ACTGCATGGCCAACAAGGATTGCCTACTGCGCAACGGCATACCAGCAGGACCTTGCGGCGGTGGCTACGGCGTCTGCTGCGTATGTAAGTGCTATACCCGCTCTGCCTATATAAGCATAACTACCAGAGGTCGGCAAGTCGAGATCAATCAATCAATAAAGCCCTCTTAAAATAACAGCTTTAATAACACTTAATGAAGGAGAGAATATGAGAAAACTGTGTAACATTACTGTTGTGTGTTGAGTGAATAGCTAGAATGAAGGTGAACTAAGATTATTATTAGGGTGGTCGAAAATTTTTAAAATATCGTATCGATGATATTGTAAGTTTTGAAAAAATTTTAGTATGATGTTTGATATGCAACCTTAAAAATATCGATATATTTTTATATTTCGATATATTTTCGCCACCCCTTATTATTATAATAGTTTTTTAGAGAGCATTTCTCTACATCCAGATGCATCTGCTGCATCAAGTGTTAAAGGATGCCCAGACATCTATCGGCTTTTGGCTTGTGAGTTATAGCTCTTAAGAGAGTTCATTGCATTACCATACTAGGATAATATAAGTTTCGATCGATTGAGCGCCATATGCTGAAATAAATATCTTCCCTCTGATGCGATCGTTCAATTAAGCTAAAGCGCTATTAAAGCTAGAAAAAAGCCAAAAGCTTGTGAATGATTCAAGACAGCTATAAATACCGCTTGCAGCTCAGGACTAGAACTGACTTGAAACTAATCAATTTTCCAACACTGACACCAACTCCTTTCTCCCATGCAGTCCTGCAGACCTGCGGTGGTATTATACGTGAGAACTCCACCTACTTTGTGAATCCGAATCATCCGGATGTCTATGACGGCACCGGCAGCTGTCAGGTGACCGTGCAGAAGATGCATCCGGATATATGCCAGCTGCGCCTGGACCTGGACATGTTCTCCATAGCGCCGCCGGAGCCGGCCAATCATCTGTGCAATCAGGATCAGCTGCTAATATCGGGCGGCAGTCCCACGCCCACCATATGCGGCAGCTCCACAGGGGATCACAGTGAGTGGTATTGAGGAGAGAGCTCTGGCTCGAGTCGCTTATCGAACGATCTTTTCTCGCAGTGTACATTGACGCTGGCCTGGGGCAGAGCAATCCCATTGTGCTGTCCGTGATAACCAGCGCCAGTTTTCCGCGTCTGTGGCGCGTGCGCGTCACCCAGATCCACTGCGGCAGCATCAGCCGGGCGGATCAGGGCTGCCTGCAGTACTTCACAGCCATCAGTGGGCGTGTGCGCAGCTTCAACTACAACACGGTGGCCGGGCGACAGCTCTCCAATCAGGACTACAGCATCTGCATACGCAACGAGCGCAATTTCTGCGGCATTCAGTACAACGCGTGCCCCGATCTGGAGAACAATCGCTCGCGTGCTTTCACCATAAGCGGCAACTCGAACAATCCGGTGCCCACTCTGGTGGGCGGTGGTGGTGGTGCGAACGGCGGCTCGCCCACCAGTGGCTGCACCAGCGATTGGCTGCTCATCGGCTGCATACGCTCCGCGGATCGCATACCCCCGCTGCCAGGCTGCGAGGATCGCGTGTGCGGCGGCACCTTCAGCGCCGAGGCGGGCATGTTGGCCAAGACGGTGCAATGTGGGTAACCAAATGGACTCGAGCTGAACAGCTTCATTAATTCTTGTTTCTTCTTGCAGCCAGCGTGCGTCCCTTTCGCCTGTATTTCCACACGGATGGCGTCGAGGCGCCCAATGACATCGACAATCGCGGCTTCTGCCTCGACTACGTGCAGCAGCCCTGCACGAATGGCTTCTGAATGAGATTTGCACTTCGACTCGAGTTGTTTTATTTTTTAATAAATATTCAGTGTGTATTTTATTTATTCTTGTAGTTAAGTCTAAGGCTAAGGCTAAAATTAAAGTTTAAGTTAATTTCGTAAGCTCGCAGATCGGTACAAATTAAAATCTTGGGTTAACTAAAGTTGAATTTGCAATTCTAAAATATATATTATTTATATATATTCATATATATATATATCTATAAAATTTGTTTGGCTATTAATACAGTTGCTGTCTCACAATCAAAAACATTTCCATTCTCAATTGTAATACTTAGACGAAGTAAAAACAAACAAAATCAAAATATATCGAATAACAGGAAAATTAATTAAGAGAACTTGTTTGGATTTTGCTTTTTGTAGGACTGCGTCGTTTTCCGTTTCACTTTGCGGGGAGATTTGGGTTGCGTGGGGTGCGTTAGTGAGTGAGAAAGAGAAAGAGATACGCGCTGTATCCAGATTTGATTTGCTGCACGTGAGATCGCCAATTTCAGTCTGTGCATAGCCCGACTTGTGACGTCACTGGGTTGGATTGAGTGTGGGTTGGGTGAACAGTTTTGCCCGGTTCGAACTTAGCTCTAATAGGTTTGTATCAACGCAGCCACGTGCTGTTTCTCCTCCTCGGTGAGGCCGTTCTTCAGCGTGCGGCGCACTGCAAAAACACAAAAGCAAAAATTAATCAAATTGTTTAGGTAAAAGATGAAGTCTTCAGATTTCTCTCTCATGCAATCAGAGTAAGGCGCATGCTTAGTAAATGCTTATAAATAAAATCAACTGGGATTTCAGCCAGGCGCATAAACAAAACTTGGCCAGAGTCATTTGCCAACATCTCCTCGGGAATTTGGATGGCAACACTAGTGAACAAAATATGTGGAAGATGCCAGCAAATGTTGCTCCGCAAAAAAAAAAACAAAACGCAACAAATAAAAAATTTGAACAAAAATCAAAATATTGTATATGCACACACACATATACACATATATTTGGTATATATACATATATAGTTTGTGCATCACAATTTCAACACTAACCAAAAAAAGACAGGTAAAAACCTAAAACTGTTTGGATTGTTTGCGCAACAGTTGCGCAAACGGCTCTAGGGCGACGGTGCTCTTTCAACTGTGAATCCCTCGCGCGTGCGGCTGCGCTTCACTTCAGTATGCGATTGTTTGATTGGTTTTATTATTTGTTGTTGTTGTAGTAGTTGTAGTTGTAGTTGTTGTTGGGTGCGTTAATGGTAAGAAAACATAAAATTATAAAAAAACCAACCGAATATGGGCAAACCGATATGTAAAGCTAGCAAAGAACTAAAAAGAAAATAAGTGCCAAAGCTTTTGAGTCTGGGTTCGAGGGGAAATCATCAAATTTAAGTACGGGAAAAATCAGCATTTTTAGTTTTTCATATTCATTTTCATTTCATTTCATCTTTTGGAATTGTTGCTGTAGCCTCGAGTTTGCAGAGGTGTGTGTGTGTGCGTGTGCGTGTGTGGGTGGGTGTGCCTAAACATAGCGCGCTGTGCGTGGTGTATTCCAAAAGATTAAAATCGATCTCAGTCAGAGCGATCATTCGCTTGTGCAACTTACAGGACTTGCGATCCGCATGGCGGGTGCGCTTGCGTTCACGTGGCGTGGTCCTTGTGCCGGACGCCTTGGTCGCCGTCTTGACCAGGGACTCGAGTATTTCGTCATCGCCGTCGGTGAACTGCTCCTCGCTCTGTCGGGCAATGGGCGAGCGCAGCTGCTCTGCGCGGCGCCGACGCCAGGTGAGCGTGCCATCCGTCTGATCGGGACTGGGAGTGCCAAGCAGTTGTCTGCAAAGAAGCAGAGAGTCAATAAAAATGTTTCTGTGTGGCTTTGAGCAGCTTGACGTACTTTAGTTCGGCATCAGCCACATCCTCTTTGGTCTTGAACTTGACCATGTCAATGATCAGCTTGCCGCGCGTCTTGTTGCGCTCCCGATGATTGGCCTTCTTCTCCAGCTGCTGCTGCACACGCTCGCGCGTCGTCCGGTACTCCAGCGCGAACTCGGAGAGCGTGCGACAGAATTCGTTCGGCCGCGACTCGGCCACACTGTGCTGCGGCATGCCCAGCCAGAGCAGGAACTTGCGGTAGCGATTCATCACGCGCCGATGCACGGTCTGCAGGCTGATGATGCGCTCGGCGCAGTCGGCCAGGAAGTCCACCAGCTTCTGCTTCAGGGGCGGCGCACAGTCGTGCTTGGCAATGAGCTTGAGGCGGTCCCACGACGCCTTGCACTCGGACTCCAGCTGGGTGAGATTGTGGGCGAGGTCGGCGAAGTCGGCCTTGGAGGCACGCGTAATGGGTCCGATTTCGGAATACAAATCCGTGGTATCGCTATTCGATTCCATGACCATGTGGCAGAGATGGTGCAGCAGCGAATGCTTGTGCACGGTATCCTTCACCTCCGGCACCTTGGCCAGATACTCGATCTGAAAGCCCTTCACCGGCGCCCCGTTCAGGAAGATGCCCACGGAGAGCAGCGTGGCGAGGATGCTGCGAAAGGTGCGATTGTGGCGCAGTATCTCAATGCCTTGCTTGAGATCCATCAGCGGCTCGGCAATCTCTTTCTGCGGATTGAGCATGCGATGAGAACAAGTTTAGTTGGCTGACTCTTTCACCTACCTCGCAGTTGTCAAAGTCCAGGCGGAAGGCCCAGAGCTTCAGGCGTGCGCCCAGCTCTGTGATGGAGGCCAGTGTGAGCAGAAACTGCTCGGCACTGCCCAGGGGCAGTTCCGGATTGGACAGCTGCGCCTCCTGGATCTTGCCGCGCTCCTCGTCCGTGGGCAGCATGTTCAGCAGCTTGTCGATGCCCTCGCGCGTCACCACAGTGGCATCCATCTTCAGAATGGCCGCCTTGATGGCGCGCGGCGGCGGCAGCTTGGTCATCGCAATGTTGATGGCATTCGAGCGCTTGTGGTCCAGCACGATGATCTCCTTGCTCTTGTTCAGCTCCTGTTGCTTCTGCAAGTGCCAAGTCGAATTAGTCAAGAAGCGGGAGAGTGAGAGAGAGAGATAGAGTGGGAGTTTTGTTTATGTTGTAGTGGTTGTAGGGTAGAAGGGGGTGGGAGTGGGGCTTATACGCAATGTATCTAACTGTTAGCAACTAGTGATTCCGACTCCTGTTACTGTGAGTGTACATGTGTCTGTGTGTGTGTGATTGCATGTGTCTGTGTGTGTGTGTAATTAACCAACACCAATGTATGTAAAACATTGAAAAACTAAACTTAAACCGACTGAGAAACAATGAGAAAGAGTAAAACAGAGACAGAGACAGAGTCAGAGTGAGAGTGAGAGAGAGACAGATAGACAAAGAGAGAGCGAGTTAAAGTGTATTAAACATATTATTTGCACTCACCTCCTATAGAACATTTATTTGATACATATATATATATATAAATATATATTTATTGATATTGAGAAATTGATTTTGATATAGATTCGATTTTAGCACAACATTTATGTTTTTTGTAGATATATCCGCATAACAGAGACCGTTGACATATAGAATTAATATTATTGCAAACATGTCCAGAGATAAAAGGGGAAAATAAAACAAATATCATTCGCAAAGAGTTTTCTTTTTGGGTTATGCAACAGTTTAGACTAAAATAATAGCTAAGAGACTTATTAAATGTCATTTTCATCGATGGCAGCCAGTAGCTGCCTGGGAATACCCCTAATATGAATCAAATGTGTATCTCAAATACGCACCTTGGTCATCAAGTCTTTGGCGCGCGACTCGAACAAGTGCTCCAGCTTCTGGGTGTCCACATTCGCACTGGGCAGCTCGTCCCAGATGGTTTTGCCAATCACCTGGGGAATCATGTCCTCGCGCACTTCCTTCCAGAAGAGCTTGACCTGAAAGGCGGACAAAGTTAGCCTTGAATATGCCTTGTTATTGGTCTCTCTACCCACCGTCTTCTTGTTCTTCTTGATGGTATTGTTGCCATTGGCCAGCTCGCCGTTGATCGAGCCATTCAGCGAGCTATTCACGCTGTTCGTCAGGCTGCTCGCCCCGTAGCCCGCATAGCTGAACATGGGCGGCGGCATCAGGCAGGGCGGCATCATGGGCGGCGGCATCACCATGCCTCCACCCAGCGGCGGCGGTGGTGGCGGTATGCCGGCGCCAAGGCCACGCGGCGCCAGCACATCCTTCTCATCATCCGAGTGCAGATCAGTAAAGTCCAGATCACATAGGTTCAATGGTCGCGTCATGTTGCGCACCAACTCCTCCCAGTGCAGCTCATTCTCCGATTTCTTCGGCTCAGCCTTTTTCAGTTCCTGGTCGACGCTCGATGAGCTGTCATCGGATTAGAGATAATACAAAGTACCACAATTATTGCACTGCCGGTCAACTGAGCTGTACTCTGCGGCGCTTTTACGATCGTTCGATTGCAATGAGCGCACCATAAAAGTAGTCTTATCAACTTTTGGCCTGGTAGCAAGATAGCAAGACCCCAAACCGTGGCAAAAAAAAAAAAAAGTAAAACGAAAGAGAAGCAACATACAAAAAACTTTCTAGATTGGATGATCCCCTAGATATAGCATAATATTTCAGCTATACTTTTGCAGAAATGGCTAACACTTGCCAAGCGAATAAAAGTCATTAATGAAGGAAACGAAAAGCCATAACTCTGTGATCTTTTTATTGTGCTGCCACAGTTATTTGGTTTTACTGCTTTTATAATTGATAAGATTTACTTATATTGCCCGAGCTGGCTATAAAAAGCGCCATTTGAGCAACACAAATCATAGTCTATCATTAAATCCCGACCAAAATGGATGTAAGTTGTGCAATGCGCTCCCTATAGGTAGCATCGGCTAATCTAAGAACTTTTATTGCCCTGCAGTTCGAGACGATTTGCGAAAAGTCCAAGGCCTTCAGCAGCAAGCCACCACCAGAGGTCTACCTGGAGTTCTATGGACTCTACAAGCAGGTCCACTCCGGCGACGTGAACATCGAGAAGCCCGCCGATGCCGAGGGTGCGGCCAAATACGAGGCCTGGCTGAGCCGCAAGGGCATGTCCACAGAGGCCGCCAAGGCTGCCTACATCGCGCTCTATGAGAAGTACGCCCCCATCTATACATAAGCTCGGTTAATACTCTGTTAATTGCATTTTGGCATAATAAAAGAAACTAAAGAAGAAATGGCCCAGGCAACGATCTACTGCTTGCTCTCGCTGCTTAGTCAGCCCTCCAAGTGGGAAGACCTTTGATGTATTCGATTTAATAATTAGCAATTAAAGTTTTATGCGGCACACAGTGTGCCGACTCTGGTAACTGGCGCTTATCACACATGTCGATATCTAAAAACGGCTTCTAATGTCATAAATCGCTATCAGCTGCCCGGGTCTAGTATAAATAGACTCCGCAGAGTCGCAGTTGGCACTCATTAGCAGCCGCAGCATAAGACATAATGGATGTGAGTATACAGCAGCAGTTGTCATTTGATTCTGATTCTATACGGCAACTGTAAATCTATCTATCTCGACAGTTCAACACCGCCGCCGAGAAAGCCAAGGCATTCACCAAGAGCCCCACCAACGACGAGTTCCTGGAGTTCTACGGCCTCTACAAGCAGGCCACAGTCGGCGACAATACCACGCCGGAGCCCGGCGCACTGGATGTGAAGGCCAAGGCCAAGTGGAACGCATGGACCAAGAACAAGGGCTTGTCCCAGGATGCGGCCAAGGCGGCCTACGTTGCCACCTATGAGAAATATGCACCCAAATACGCTTAAATCTATTTACCGGTTGGACTTAAATAAATGATAAATTGATAAATTGATAAAAAGGAAAAGAACAAAACTAATTTCTCAAGAGCTCTCAACTTTCTAGATTCCGATAGACATTTTGTGATATCAACAAGTCCAAATTTGGGCTGGCCTTTAAACTAAGAGATTATGCAACTTTTACTGATAGTCCGCCGCTGATAAGATATATATCGAATGGAATATTATTATATTGATTGAGAGTTGCTCACCGTGAAATTTCACCTTTGCTCTTGCTCTTGGCAAGCCCCTCTTTGGCTTTCGAAATCAGACCAGACATGTCGCCCACAATGGCGCGGCTGCCTGGCTCCTGTGTGGGGCTCGTGGGCAGATTGCATAGTTTCTGTGTCAGATCTTTGACGGTGTGATCACGTTTCAGCTGCATTAGCATTTCCTTGTCTTCCAGATCTGTGGAAAAGCGAAATTGAAATAAATAAAATTCAGTTAGAAATTCGGTACAAAAAGCTGCCCCGAGGCATGCACAGCAGCAAATGCAATATTCGATTTATTTGCAGCGCTCGAAAGTATGCAACATATTTTATATAGAATGTGAGAAGCGCTGGCTTTTTGTGGCTCTGAAAAGTATGCTACAATTTTTTTAGTTCAAATAGAAGCTGCACCTACCTGTTGCTTCCATGGCTGTTGGAGGCTCTTGGTTAGTACTGGTTAGGGTTCTAGTTGCATTTGCATTGGTGGCTATGGGTATGTGCCACCAGCCAGGTGGTGGTGGTGGTGGAGGCGGCGGCGGAGGCGGTGGTGGCGCCACTCCCGCTGGCTTGTGTATGGGACTCAGCGGTTCGGGCGGAGGCAAAGCATCCGCCTTCAGCGGCGTTGAGCTGTCGGGCACAAACTCGAAGCCGTTGCCATTCAGTGACTTCTCCTGGACTGGGTGGTGGGCCAGATGCTTGGGCGATTGGCTGAGCTGTGTGTAATAGTTGTTCAGTCGATTGGCATCGTTCTCATACTTTTTGTAGGCACTGTCCGTCTGCTGTATGTTCTTCATGATGCCGTTGATCACAGTTGCGTTGCGCTCCCGAAAGAGATTCTTTTTGGTAAGGAACTCATTCTGGTTGTTCATATTGTTGTTGGCCTTGTCGAAGCTGTTGTTGATGATCGAGATGCTCTGGCTGCCACTTAGCAGCTGCTTCGTGGGACTCAGCAGCAAGCTGTTGTTGGGCGTGTCAATGTGGATGTTGTGGGTGTGATGGCCATTGCTATTGCTATTGTTGTTGATGTTGTTGTTGCTGTTGTTGTTAATGTGGTTGCTGCTGCTGTTGTTGTTGTTGTTGATGTTGCTGTTGTTGTTGCAGGGCGTGGGCGACTGTGGAGCCACTGGCAGCTCAGATTGCAGCGATTGCGGCGGACTGTCGCCGCTTTGTATGGTTGCAGGAATGGCGGTTACAATTTGGCCTTGGCATATGACAATTGTGGGTGACATATTTGGTTAGCGGGTGACAATGAGGCAGACAGACAGATATACACAGCGATTAGCATGGAGAGAGAATCATAGTTAGTTTCGGTTTTAAAGCAGCAGCGCCAGCAGTAAGCGATTCGCATGTGGAGCTAACCCACCAAGCACTTACCATAGCTTTCGCGCAGCTCACGTGCCGCAAAGATGCCATTGGCTGCCGCCTCCTCCTGCTCCTTGAGGAAGCTCTTGTGCCGCTCGGCGCGCTCACGGCGACGCCGCAGACCAGGTGTGACACCAGCGCCATCACGTGCTGGAAATGGATCACAATTAGTTATATTTTAATGGGGTTATAGATCATACGAGCCTACGTTTCTTCTCCTGAAATATGCCATTGCTAAACTCTGTAGAATTTGTCGACCCAGAGCTATCGTCCTCATCGACCGTCGCCTGCGTGGGTGTCATGCGCAGCACCTGTGTGGGCAGCACCTTGGTCAGGGGCGCCGGACTGTTGTCTGTGCTGTGGCGACGCGATTTGCGTCGCTCCGTGGTGCTGGCGCCCGGACGATAGCGCTGAGTCTTGCGCATTGAGTTCTGCGGCAAGCGCTGACCATCCGATTCGCCATCCTCGAATCTGTTAAGCAAATTTAGCAATCAGTTAAATATATAAATCCATAATATATCTATGTTATAGGCCTACTTCAACACCGCCTCGTACAGCTGCAGTTGATCCAGCAGATCCAGATCTGTGCCTGGCTTGGACATATAGCGCTGTATAACCGTCTCCATGCCCTGCTGCTCCAGCAGATCACTCTCATCATAGAAACTATCCTGATCTGTCAGACCGGCCAGTGTCTTATTTATCAACGATGTGGCATAGATCACTAGCTCTGCATCCGCATTATCATAGTCCTTAAGCAGTCTGTGAAGAGCGAGCACATCAAGTGTGAGTGATCTAAATCTAAACGAGCAACGATCGACGGCGATCGCTTACCTCATTATATTGGCCCATGGCAAAGTGCCTTGAGCGGCGTCCACTGCATGAATGGCGCTCACTAACACATAGCAATTGGTCTCGGCATACTCCACAAACACGAGCAACAGCTTGAGCGCCGTCTTAACCACTGAACGGTAATTGGAGGCGATCAATGAGTAGAGCCACTCCATGGTGGGCTGATGCTTCATAACGCCATTCATGCCATCCACATAGAGCATGACCTGTCGCATTGAAAAGACAATGATTAGCTTTGAGTGGTAAGTGCTGATCAATGATCAGTGATCGGTGATCGGTGATCGGTGATCGGTGATCGGAGAAGAGTGAGCAGTGAATCAGAAATCCGGTGATCGGTGATCGTCGCTTGCTTACCTGGCCTAGGGCACGCAGTATATAGTTCTGATAGTTTTGATCCGCGCAATTGCCGACGCGCACGAGGCAATTGAGACCGCCCAGTGCGACAAAGGCATGCACCAGATCCTTATCCTCCTGGAACACCTGCTTGAGCGAGAACAGAGCACGTCGCAGATCGCTGCCCTCCGATGATAGAAGTTTCTCTGCAAGAGTCCGGGTCAATGAGGCGTATACACAACACAATTTTGAACCAGCCAACTTACCTATAATCGCATGAACGCGAACGCTCAGCTGTGTGCGAATAACCAAAGAATTTTTGCGACTGCAAAAGAGAAAGAGAGAGACAGAGAGGTAGACAGAGTTAGAGCGAGGTAGTGGAACAAAAATTGATATTAATTTTGTATGTAATTTCATTAGCAATGGCAGCAAGACAAAGACACGGGCAAAAAGAAAACTAAAAGTAAAACACAATGGGTTAGCACCGTGTGGTGGTTCATTGACCAGTTAAGAACATTGATTACCCGCTGTTTGCTGCCCAGTTGTTGGCCATAATAAAAGTAATAACAAACGACGCAGATAATTGAAAATGGACTATGAAGCATCTGGGGAACGAACGTAGCCGCCAATAAGTCGAGCCAAGAATTCATAATGAAATGTGGTCTCGACTCTGCTCGACTCGACTCGGTGCGAGACTCTAGACTCGACTCAGAATGCATACACACACAGGTGTGGCATGTGGCTGTGTGCATGTGTGTGTGTGTGTCTCAGTGTTACTCAAGTGTCTTTGGCTGTGGACTCAGTTGCAGATTGACAAGCCAACAACAAGCCATCGACCCATGCGGGCCCCGTGCCTGCTGCGGAATTTTGATGCGTAGTGAAGCGAATGATTTGCATGCGAGCGCGCTTCCATGACTAATACGATAAGCATGATTAGTGGCCAGACCCAACCAGATTCACCACCACCATCTCCTCCTCCTCCTCCTCCTCCTCCGCCTAGAACACACACTCATTGGCGCCATCAACTGGAGTGCTGGAACGCTAACTGCCCCGGCGACATATACATTATAATTTTATAATGCTCAAGGATCTGGCCAGGCAGCCAGTGAAAGTCAGAAATAGACACACGACACTACAAACTAACTGCCCTCCCATCGCTGCCTCGCTCCCCTCGCCCGCCGACAGGTTCTCTGTGCACGCCTTGCTTATATTAATCCCATTATTTGAGCTCTGCCTGACTTGGCATCATGGCCAAAGAGCAGCTGGCTCCCAGCTAACAGCTACCGAGCTTGGCCCATGGCCTGACGCGTTCGTCAGTTACTTTGGATCGCTGATCGTGGAGCTGACATCACGTTCCTTGCTGGGCAACCAAAACAAAATAAATATAAAGAAACGACATACTCTAATGTATAGACGGGGCATAGCCGAATATGTGGATCAGCATAAGAGCTGTTAGATATATTTTACATGATAATACTTTTAAAGTATAGAGATATGCATTGATTGGTAAATATGGGATATGGGAATATATTACAAATTTTCGACGTTTGGAGAAACTAAATGTCAATAAAAAATTAAATATAATTTTTGTATTGTCTTAAATGTATGTAGAGGCTAAAAATAAAATCTAAATCAATAAATAAAAAAAAAAAAATGGTATAATTGCATTTTTTTATGTCTCATTACTAAGGGATAACATAAAGTTGAGTTTATGAAAATAGTTTTTTAGTTTTTATATTTATTTTACGCCTCTATCTACATCTATATTGTTTTAATGACTATATAAAGCTCATAAATTATTGCTACCTATGCAATCTTTAACTTTAAAAGAAATAGTTCCAATTTATATCTATATTAAGTAACAATTATAATAAATGCAAATATTGCTGCTTCCCTCATTTGATAGACTCACAGTAATTCGATTAACTCTTGCATTATTAATATTCTAAGTAATCGATATATCGCTTCCTCCATCTCCCATTCATTTGCTATTATATACACTTATATTTCCCGTTTCAATTTCTATGCAAACCGTTAGCTGTGTATGTGTGTGTGTAATCGACAGTCGCTTTCCTCAAATCCTATTAGAAGTCATCTTATTTCCATTTCCTTTCACATAACGTTCTCCTAAAGACTTCCATTTTCTATTCATATTCACTCTCACGGCTCTGCACTCATTCTAATTCCTGTCTATGACATAATAAACATAAAAAACTTGATGTCTGCGAATGGTTCATAATCAGTTAAGAGCGTGTGTCTGCTGCCCACTGCAGTTGGCTGCATGCCACTAGAGATCATGCCGTGCATACCAAACTGACGGGCTAGACCAGAATCAGGTCCGATCTCACTTATGGGAATTATGAGCTGTATACACGACTGTCTATATATATATATATATATATGTATATATTTATATCTGTGCAACTGAGCCAAAATATGACGGCCTACGTTTATGCACTTAAGCCTTTTGTTGCTGCAATGCAAATGAGTTGCAGCCGAAATAAAACGAGAGAAATACGAATGAAATCGCAACAAGTTGCACGTACGTGAGATGTTGACGATGTGCCGCTGTGGCTGTGGCAAATGCAAATGCCTCATGTCTGGCAGCGTGAGCAACTGTGCAAGTGGCAGGCATTTGGCCAGGTAGTCAAGCTAAGCTGTTAGCCAGGTAGTCGGCCGACGCGCTGTTTCCTGTGCCACAGATAGCGACATTTTTTATGGCCAGAGCCTGACAGCCGCCAACCGCCAACCGCCAATATCTTTATTAGCGAATGGGAAAAGGCGGCCGCCTAGGTGTGCAAGCATATGTGTGAGTGTGTGTGTGTGTGGTGAAAGGCTCACAAGTGCCACATGCCACCCACGAGCAGCTGCCCCAGAAACCCAGAGCCACAGCCTAAGCCTGAGCCATAACCAGAGCCGCAGCCAGAGCTTTCCCGTTTAAATGGGTTCAAGGTAAGCGCGTGCCGTACGAAAAAAAAAGGGAAAATCGCCTTTAGAGCATATATCAAAAGGCAGCTTTGGCCAATTAAAGGTGTGTGGGTGCACTCAGGTGTGTGCTGGATTAGAGGCTGTGGGCGTCTGTCTGCTTACCTGGCTTGTAGCCCCTCAATTTCCTCGCTCTGCTCAGCCAGCGATGATTCCAGATCCAGATAAGCGCCAAAGTCGCCATCCTTGTACACCTGAATAGCTGCGTCATCAATCTGCAAGTAGACGAAGAAGCAGAAGAAAGGCAGATTGTAAACGAAAGAAGACGAAAAACAGAAATCAAATAAAACACTGTTCAGGCAATTATAATTAAAGCAAAAGTAAGTAAGACTACCGAGCTACGCAGTAAAAGTTGTTTATGGCCCGGACTTTGGGGCTGGGGCAACAAAAGAGAAAGATGCAGATGCCACAGCGGGGCATAGAACATTTTTGTGAGTGACGGTTGCATTGAAAGTTGGCAGACATGATTGCCGCAAAGAAGCTGCAGCAGCAGCTGATGATGATGATGATGATGATGTTGTTGCTGCTGATGATGTTGTCGTCTGCTTCGACTGCTGGTCACCTACTTTTCACCGGGCTGCTTTCAGTTTTCAAGCCGTTGATTGCCATGGCCAAGCGCTTGATTGATCAAATCTTGAGCTCAGCGCCGACTTGGTTGGGTTCAGCTCCTGCTGCGTTCCACGCACACCAACTGCTATCTGTCCGTCTCTGTCCGTCTCTCGTCTGTGTTTACGTTTCTTTTTATTGGCGCATTGAAAGTAATTATTTGTGCATTTACAGAACAATTACCGGACAACATGGAATTATGTGTGTCGGCGCTTGCTTAATGTGTGAAAATGAAAGAAGAAATATAAGAAAATGCAGTCGCAGCAACAGCAGCAGAAGCTAAAGAAATCATTTGGCCAGCGCTCATCCGGGTAAAGATTACACATACGCCCCGTTTGTAGCCATGGCACGCCCAGACCAAAAGGGAATTAACGCTGCAGAGGAGTAGCCACAATCGTAGCTTGAGCTGCTCCCAAGTCTGGCCAGACACACCCCCAACAATAGCAACAGAAACAGCAACAACAATAGCAACAACAACAACAAGGAGAGCAACAGCCACATCGCGTGCCCCAAGGTTCTTGTCTTTCATAACTTTTGACGCTGCACCCAGAGGCCATTTGGCAAATTAAAAGCTGCCAGCCAATGCATGGCCATTGACTCTTTGTGTAGGGCGAGCCCCAAAAAGAATAGAATAAAGAATAGAAACTATTTGAGTTCTTTTCCTCAACACATGCAGGCAACAGGAAAACTATGAGCTAGAAATAGAGAACTGGGCATGGAATATGACAGCAGGGCATGTAGAATAAGAGAGTCCGATATGGTTACGCCAATAGTTCATTGTTGAGTGGAGTAGTAAATAGTTAAGGTATATTTGACTAAATATAATATAGGGATATTTGAGAGTAGCTTTAAGATCGACGTAGCAATAGTAGTGTAATTCATCACAGAGAAAATATAAAATAGTATATGGGGAAGCGTCTACTCAAATTAGAAAATCAAAGAAATTCATTGAGTTTTCCATATACAATCAATTTAATAAACTAAAAAAAAAAAAAAATGAATTTATATATATTATATTATATTCTATTAAATATTTAAAGAATACCAAGAAATTCAGAAAATTCTTCGAAGTAAAATCTCTAATGAACTGCAGCACTTTATAGTAGTAAAGAATTTCGTCTGATAATATAAAGAATGCTATGAGCGAATGTCGGAGCAAAGACATAACATAAATACTAGAGTTTAGCATAGTATATCAGGTATAGTAGTATATATAATAGTGCATTGTATTAAACTATCTAGTATATCATATCATATTCTTCTGATCAGTACTTAACCCAACAACAACAACACTCAAAATGTATTTCAAGAGTCAAGCATCTAAAAATACTTTATCAATGGTAAACTTTAGCTTCCAGCTAACATACTACATTGGCATACTGCAGCTGACTAATAACAATAATTCTCATAGTTTAGTCACACGCTCAGCTTAGCTCTGGGATGAGTCGATCGCACAGGTAAACAATATGATTTCAAATAGCAGGGAATCAAACGTCTGAGAAGTAGAACCATGCCGTCTGGCTGAGAGCTTCGTCATATGGAGCCGGCTCCCTGCTTATCTCTCGAATTGCTCTATATACGAGTATATCAAATTTTGCATGATGTCAATGAGGAAAATGTTATTTTTTAGACTGAATGACGATGCGGCAGAGCCTGAATCAACCGAAATAATATGGAACATTGGTGATTCTCTTTATGGAATAGCTAATGCGCGATATTTATTGAAATTATGTGTGACAAACAATTTCCTATGGACTTTTATGTAAGCGTTCGCATTAGGTTTAGAGCTCGCCGGCAATCAAAAGCGAGCCAAGTGTTTGCCTACAAAAGAAATCGTAAATAGCCCCAGGTAACGCCGGCTGTTGACCAAAAACTATATCGACTCGTTTGTAATATTTATTTTCATAAATTTTTATTATTTATATTTATTTATTCATATTTTGTTTTTTATTTTTACATGCGAGTATTCATTCACAGCTCTATGCAAATTTTATAGTTTTTTTTGCTTTGTCGCTGTTGATTTTTGAGTGAAGCATGACAAGATTTTTAATCAAATTGAATTTCGCATTGGTCTTTGATATTTTTTTGTGTTACCCATTCAAGCGAGTGCCACACACATAAAATTCGGCTATTGACACAGTTAAGGCAAACGAGCATAATTATTTTTTTGGTAGGGAGAAAATGTGAGCCTAAAAATTAAAAAACTACTATGCCTAGGCAAACAAACTGGGAATAATATTTATTTGGCATGGTAATAAAATGCTAAAGAAAATAAATAGTAAAAGTAAGTGAAAACTAATTAGAAATTAAATTTTACAGATAAATTAAAAATAAAAAACAAATTGAAGGGAAATAGGAAAATGATTTACAAAATTATATTTCATAAAAAAAAAGATTTATAAATAAGAATATATATAATATTAATAGTTTTAAAAAATATATTTAAAAAATAAATAAATAGAAAAAGGGATTTGAAAATAATATAAACTATAGATACATATATTCAAAGCTTATTCAATCTAAATACCAATAAAAAACTTAGCCATCATATATGACATATTAGTTAACCATATAGGCTAATGAAAACTATAAAATAAATTGACTCCAGGGTTTATTTGACAGATGCATTTTTTTCTTTTATAAGGCAAATTCCTTGTGTTCGCCTCTGGGAAACGTGATCTTGATGAATGGCTCACACTTTTGCTTTCCAATCAATGGCCCCGCTGCCCAAGGGTTAATTGACCCCACCGACTGACCACAAAGTGTGGCATGCTAATTGAGGTTGAAAACCTTCCTCAACAAAAAAGAAAAAAATAAAAACCAAAACAAAAACTTCAAAAGTTTCGCCAATCTATGCAAATGACTTAAGCAAATAGAAAATGATGCGTCAGCTGGCAGTGCGTATGCTTAATATATGTATTAATATTTATATTAATATGTATATGTGCTTATATGGTATATATATTTAGATATTTAGTTGTATGGAACTTTGATTTCACAATTGCAAGCAACGTAAATTAAATTAATATTGATTTTAAATGTGAGAATGACATAGGTAAATGACGCAATACTCAAATGCTATACAGATGAGATATACACGATATACTATATACTGTATACACTTTATATATATACAGATATATGTTCTAGACTAGGGCCAACACTTTGCCTTTTGTTACTGTTTACTGGGCCATAGACAAATCGCGTTGTTTCACCTTAAATTTATTTGTTTCGTTCCATTTGATTTTATTTCGTACATGTATATATGTATATTTGTATTTAAAATTGATTGGCACACACACTTTTTAAGCTTATCTAAAAAAAAATGAGGTGACGTGCAAAAATAAGCACCGCAACAACAAAAACAATTGGCAAAAAAGAGAGCGGGAGAGAATGAATAAAAACTGAAATAAAAAAGTAAAAAAAATTAAAAAAAAAAAAAAACAAGAAAAACCGCTGCGCCGATTGACCGCAACGAAAACTGATTATTTATATTATTTTGTATTTATTTATTTATTTTTCGTATTTTTAGATGTAGTTTGTAGAATGGAGAATCGGACATGACATCACCCAAAAGATTAGAAATCAGCAATTGAGAGGCGAAAATTTATGAACCCATTGTAATGCGCTAAATTTAACAAGTTGCAAGCGAAGTCTCCCTCTACATACATACATATGGCTCACTCCCTCTGCCGCTACCGCTGCCTCTACCGGGCACTGCGACGGCCTCTCGTAGCCCTGGCTCTCTGCTTTGGTGTTCGAGTCTAGTCGCTGACTAATTGGACAAATGGCATTCACAGCTGCCGCGCCTGCCACATAAATCTGCCTACGACAACATCCTGAGCCAAGAGCAAACAGCGAACTGCAAAGGCAAGATAGCCCAGACTGCTCAAGCTCGAGGAAGTCCTCGACTAGGAAGTATCCTCTAGCCAGTGGTTCACTAAGCTAAGCAAGTTGTGAATACATTGAATATTTTTACGATATTTATTAGCATATACAAAAGCCCATATA
Organism: Drosophila arizonae; assembly: GCF_054131065.1. Classification (NCBI taxonomy): domain Eukaryota; kingdom Metazoa; phylum Arthropoda; class Insecta; order Diptera; family Drosophilidae; genus Drosophila; species Drosophila arizonae. The sequence goes on along the minus strand of NC_142924.1, from coordinate 7,355,363 downwards.
CCCGCCTCAGTTACTACCAATAGTTACAGGGTATTTATGGAGAAAAAAAGAGAACGAGAACGTTGCATTTCCTTTTGCGATTTGCTCATTAGAATTTATTGCTGCCGCTTGTCAAGATTTACGTATCCTTACCACAGCGCTCCACATGACAGATGACAGGCAATGGCAATGGGGTTGCATGTGGCATGCTGCTAGCTGCAAGCTGCATGCTGCTCGCTGCTTGCCTTTTGCAAATTAGTCAAAGTCAAAGATCGGCGGTACGAACAATGCCTCGACTTAGATAATTGCTGACCAAGGCTTTCACAATGCCAATGAAAAGTGCTGCAAGTTGTTTTTATCCCTCTGCGCTTTTTATTTTGCTCTGTGCCCCAACTTCCTATTAGCTGCAACAGATTGTGCGATAGCAATAAGTTAGCCGCAGGCCCACAATGCCGGCTGCATTGGCCCCATCTTCAGAGCCAAGCCTGTCCATTGGCCATTGTCTCTGACGCTGACGCCGAAGTTGAAGCTGACGTGAAGTGCAGTTTCAGTCTTAGCCTCAGTCTTAGCCACAGCTTCAGCTTCAACCTCAACTCAGCTCAGCTGCTTGCAATGCATCATTTGTTAAATATTAAGAACAATAAAATATAATAAGTGGCAGCTAGAACTGCAGCATATCGTTCACTGAACTAGAGTCTTGGGCAAACCAACTTGATATACCCTGTAATCTAGGCATAGGTATTGTTAAAGTTAGTCACATTTAAACTTTCAGTTAGAGCAATGACTATATATTCGAGAAACTTTTCCGGGAATTCTTACTACTCTCCACTGTCTTTTCCTATTATCTCATCTTTAGTATTTGTTCATCTGTCATGTGTCAGACATTGTTTATACTTATCAATTATTGCTATGTAAATAGATCAGCTGTTACTCTGAAAACTTATTCATTATGGTTTTTCCATCACATGGAAACGAGTACACTGAGCGCAAATAGTGTTGCTTTTGACCTTCAAAATCGTTGTCATTTATATTTTTAGCTAAATTTTAAACTATTGTTTATGTTCATATGATGTAGTTCTTTGATCTTTGCTTTTCATGCGAAATTTATGACTTTGAACTTGTGTTTTATGCAAAATTTAAACTCACATAATATATATACATTAATATTTATATCTAATATAATCGACAAATGCGCTCAGACAAGCTATGTAAATTGTGTGGTCTGGGAAGCAAAATAGGCGAAACAAAAATTTATAAAACAAAGGGAAGTCTAAGAAATACTGACTTTAAAAAGTCGGCACACATAAGAAATATTTATAAACTTATCGGATTAAGTATGGCATTTATATATACTGAATAATACTCATAAAAATATTTATATTTTATAACTAAATTATTTTAAATTATTTTTTTCTCATATATTTTTATTTAATTTATTTTTTAATCAACGTTCATTTACTTTTCCCAATAACTAGTGTTGCATATCATATCCAGTTTTAGACTAGTAGTCGAAATAAACGATAAACGCAATCTAGTCTTATAACAGTATATAAAAGACCTTCTACAGCGCCACAAATAAGAAAAGAAAATAAAAAAAAAAAAACCAGAAACTATGCAAAAAATTTAATCTCTATAAGCTCTATACATTTATACTATATATCTGTAGATAAGCTCTAGGCATGTGTCTCATAAGTAGCTATTAAAAAAAGTATATAAAAAACAAAGTATTGTTCCCTCGAAGTCGAAGTCGAAAAGAAAAAAATAAGTAAAGTCAAATAGCGTTTAAGCTAACTCAAAACAAAAGAGAAACGTGGAAGATGCAGATAAGATAAATCAAGCAGAGTACTTTTTTTTTTGGTGTGTTTTGCTTTGTTTTGCAGTCTTACTAAGTATGTGTGTAATGGGATATTTGCTGGAATAATGGGAAATTTTTGGTTGATTGTTTATTGTGATCCTTACGCTTTGCGGTGCATTGAGCAGCCTCAAGATGGTGGCCAGCTGCGTTGAGAGGGGCATGGTGGTGGCGAAGGCATACGTCGGGGCACGCACTGGTATCGGGAAGGCGGTGGTTGCCGACAGCGGATCGCTGTCCAGCAGATACTGCACACGAAGGGTGATTAGTTCGTCGGGTTCCATTTTCACAATCATTTTGCGGCACGAAAATGTTCAACTGAGATTTATCAGCTCTTAGTACTTTCTGCTCTCTCGCTCTCTCTCTCTTTGGGCAAATGCGATACGTTGCTGATTTGACTTTAAATATTCACAGTTATTCACATTTTCACTGAGTTGTTTTTTTTTTTTTTTTGATTTTTTTTTTTTTTTTTAGTATTTTTTTAGTTATATTCAGCTGGAATGAACATTTCACATTTTGATTTGTTTGCTTGCAATTTATTTTAATTTTGATTTTGATGTCTGTGCAGACCAAAATGGAATTTATAAATCCGTTGCATAATTGTCGTTCTCACTCACTCACACACACGCACATTGCGCAATCTTATGCTAAACGCTGCAAATTGCTGGCTCCAGCCACGCCCACTTCTCACACAACAACTAATCGTAATATACACACATGTGGCATATATAATTGCTATGCGAACCGGATCGCTCTCTGTAAATATTTGCCTTGATTTCTGGTTCGCTTTTGCTCTACTACTCCTCCTCCCCCTCCTCCACCATCGCCTTCAGCGACGACTAACGGTTGTGTAACTTTCAATTCAATGTCAGTTAACAGCCTCGCCTGTTGCTGTTCGCCAAACAAACCCCACTTCCCCGTTCACTCTACAACGACCTCTACCTCTCCCAATCCTGCTCTTATACATTCAGCTGGCATAGCCCATTGGCTTCCAATCAAAATCAAAAGCAAATCAAAAACAGAAAAGAAAGAAGAAGAAAAATACCAAAAACATGACAAAGAGAAAAGAGCAGAAGCAGACAAAAGTCAGCGGCTTGAAGCGCTCTTCATGTACCGCTAAATGGCTGTCGGAATGTGCGTAAGTTGTTTATGCAAATGTACTAGTTGCTCTTGCTCTTGCTCTTGCTCTTCTTCTTGTTGTTGCCTTTGCTGTTGTTGCTGTTGTTGGTCTTTCGTTATGTATTGTAGTCTGGCTTTGAATTGGTGTTGCTGCTCGTCTGTGGTTTATGACCAGTTGCCTGGCTGCCTGGCTGCCCGGCTGACTGCCGCGCTGGCTTCTTTGTGCCACATAATTGCTTATAACGTGACTCTAATGAGCTCTGCTCCAACTGCCCCCCAAAGACACCGAGCACTTGTCTAACTGACATTGAACTCGTGGCGGGTCTAAAAATGGTTGGGCAACACAACTTGGCCAAAGGGTTACAGCACTGCAAGGGAATGTGTTGAAAGAAATGAAGAACCAGGAAGCTTAGAGAGGAGATAGGAAATAGTAAGAGGCAGAAAAGACAGCTTAAATGCATATATATTATTTATTTAATTATTATTATTATTTTCTGTGCTTTCTTAGCCCAGTGAGCTTTATTAATAAATATTTCCATTAAAATTTTCTTCAATGCTCTCCTGTGCTTAGTCCAATTGAAAAGCTACAGCATAAAACTATCTTACAAATTAGTTTACGACATAAACTTTTAACAGATTTTCTCGGTTTCAATGATATCTTAATGAGCTTTCACAATGATTACTCTGGGCTATGTGTATGCTTTAATATTTTTATGCTAAACTACTTTTGGCTCTTTTATTTCCTGAACCCCAATCAAAACTACTTGAATTGCCATAAACAACTTTATGCATGAGTCATTGCCGGTGCTGAAATGGAAGCTAATTAAAGCTTAGCTACAATTAACTTGTTGGCTCTTGCTTAAGTACAACAAATATTCATAAACAATAAATCAAATTCCAAATTGGAATTCTATACAGAAAGCTTTAAATCTTTTTTATGGCCTTTATTACCAGTTCGAGTAGTTTTGGCCCGCTTATTAAAGCCAAACGCTTTGTAATTTTTGTATGCTAACGTATAATTTCATGAATATTTGCCACTAACTCTTGCCACTTGTTGACTCGGATAGCAAAACAAAAAACTGTAAAGGCGGCATTTAAAAAGCCACAAAATAAAGAGAAAGAGAGGGATAAGGCAACAAACTGCGCTTAATTGCAATAATTCATTGCGAAGCGAATGCGAAACACAAATTAAAACGAAAACCATAAAAAGCTAATAAAGTACTCTACGCAACAAAGAGAGAACAAGACAGAGGCAGAGAGAGATAGTGAGAGGGAAGCAGAGAGAGATAGAAGAACAAAAAATTAAATAAAGAGTTAAACAAACGTAAACAGCTGTTGGAGCTGAGAAATTCTTGAGAAATGCGATAGTAAAAAAAAAAAAAACATAAAAAAATTAAAAAAAAAAAACAAAAGCACGTCATTAAGTGTCGAGGGTTCTCAAAGCAGAAACAGGAAAAAACGAAAAAGAAAAGGGCAAGAAAAAGGAAAAAAGAGAGAAAAGGCAAAGGAAGTGCGCGCAAAACACGCAACAAAAAGCCAAGTTTAAAGCTAAAATGAAGGCAGGGCAAGCGGCCGAAAGAGGCAGCTGCCGTTGCGGTATTTAACGCTTTTAACCGAGAGCCATGGGGTAGTTTGATTATGTTACTAAATATGTGGAGGAAGTTGTGATTAACATTATATAAATTCAGTGTAAAGGAATTATTCTTCAAGTAGAACTGAACTTGTTCTTTCATGAATAGAGTGAAGAGCCTCATAGTTATCATAAAAAACAACTTTGCCAATTTCTGCTTTGTATATACTCTCTCTATCTCTCTCTCTCTCTCTTCTATCTCATAAGACTCTCTTGGCTGCTCAGAGTTTTGGCCATTGCCAAACATTTTCAGGCTTAGCTCACTGCACTACATCAAGGTATTCTTTTTTTGTAGGGTATTCTAGCTTCGCTCTTCACATTCTATCTGAATAACTTTTTAAAACACTTCTTCTTTATTTGCTGCTGCCAGGTTTCTGCTGGCTGTGGGCAGGTGTGTCAAAAGTGGTTTACAGGAGGTAACAGCAACAATAACAACAACAACTTGTTCTCATCATGCGAAAGTCAGAAGCAGCTCGATTTGCATTTCAGCATATTTCTTGGCTTCGGCATTTTTGCCAAACGAAATTGAAAATAAGTTTTCAATGGAGGAAGCTTTACTTTCACAGAGGCAGCGAGAGAGTGAAAGAGCGAGAAAGAGTGAAAGGAGGGAGACAGAAGGGCCAACACGCATATGGACAACAGCGGAACTTGCCTGGGCTAATTTGTAGGGCTTTGAAACGTGGCCAAAAAAAATTGTTAAGTGGCAAACGCTTTTTGAATATTTGGCCAACTTCCTTATGGGCAACGTGCAAAAATTTAATGAAATTAAATAAATTTTGATAGTTGTGGCGAGTAAACGTTGCTGTAAGTTGTTGTTGCTGTTGTTGTTGCAGTTGAATGTCGCATATTTAGTTACAAATGACGACAATTTCTGTTGGCCATATTAAATGGTAAATAATTTATGCAAATGTTGCAAGCAGCAGCAGCAGCAGCAGCACTGCTTGCAACACACAGACTGGTGGCACCCACAACCAAAAAGTTAACGGTACTTGTCAGTTAATGAAACCCGCCCGCTGGCTCAAGGAAACATTTTGGCTACGGCTCTTTGGTCTCCTCTTTGTCTGTTCGCCTTGACTTGGCCAAATGAACTTTCACTTTTTTTCTTCTTGTGTTGCATGTTGCAATATTACAGCTGGCTGGCTGGCTGGCTGCCTGCCTGCCTGCCTGGCTACCTGGCTACCTGGCTGGCTGGCTTACTCTTCTTCTGCTGCTGCTGCCTCTTCCTCTTCTTCTGGCAGCTCCTGATTGTGTGCCATCAATTATGTAAATTTTTGTTCATATTGCTTTTCTTGCTTTTGGCTAATAAGTTTACAACAAGCCAAACTAATTGACAGCTACTGTGTGTGACCACGCCCACAATTCGTCCATAGACAATAGATGTGGATTTGATAATAACAAACATAACATTCACATTGTTACATGTCACATTGTTACATGACAACAGGAAGTTTTTATCAGCAAATAGCTTTGCTTTGTTTCCCCATCTGATTCAACCAGGCAAGAGAAATATGTATTTAATAAAAATAATTTTGATGTCTTTTTTGCTGATAGCCAGTCAGATCTTTGTATCTTAATGCAACTCCTAAACTAAACAAATTGGCTAGCAAACAGTCTAAGAAACTCTTACATTTAGCTAGAAGCAAATCAAGCAATCTAGAAAAACAAATACCAACATTTTGTGACACTCTAATCTAGGAATAAGCATGCAAATAGTTTTAACAAATATTTGTTAGACTCAAAATCTCATTTAAGCATAATTCTAACAAATTCTAGTTAAATAAGTATAAGATTTAGCTTAAGTCTGAAAATTTATTTGATAAGCTATTTTATGACACTCTAAGGCTTATCTAAGGAATTTCTAGTACCTCAGCATGCTGTCCCTATTATATAATACGCAACATGAGACACACGTGTGTCTTGTCTCTGGTTTGATTTTCAAGTTCAATTTGATTTCCAGTTAAATTTCATTAGAATTCTTGTACTGGGCTTGTCTTATCTGCAATCAAATGTCTACAGAAATGGACAAGAGTTCAGATATAGACATAAATAACATACAAATAAAACAAACAATTTTCGATACTTATCGATTTCGCAAATAAAGACATAAAAAAAAAAACAACAGCCTAAAATAGGCTTAAAATATTCGCAGAAAACAGTAAAAAATCACATCTGGAAGAAGACGAGTTGCGCTTGAGCGATTAGCAAATATTTTTGAGGAAGATATGAACTTGAAATGAACCACATATATCAGGCAGAACAGAATGTATGTATAGAAAGAGAAGACAAGAGAATGACAGGGAGATAGAGAGGGTAAAGAAATATAACAATAACTGAAAGCCAGTTGAAAACGAGGCACATTCCAAGACAATTTGTCATGCTTGCAGCAGCAGCAGCAGCTAGAAGGTGCACAGAATGAGAGAGATAGAGAGAGAGAGAGATAGAAACAGAAAGGCAGGCAGTTCCAAGTTAAGCATATGCATTTTTACCTTACCAAAGGTGCAAACAAACAAACAAAGCAAATGATCAAATAATTAGAGAAGTCTAAGAAAAGGGACAGATTGAGAGACAGAGAGCGAGAGAAAAAGAGAGACACAGAGAAAGACAGACGCAGAGAGAGTCGTGGTTGGGGGAGTTGGGTTAACAATTTGTGACCACAAAAAGTTGTTTGACCTCTTGACTGACTGACTGAATGACGATTGAACGAATGCAGCACATAAAATTGTTAAGCGGCTGCATTTAAAAATAATTTCAGCTGCCAATAAAAGTGGATAACAACAACAGCAACAACAACAGCAACAACAGCTCGTCTAATAGGGCTCGAAACGAGTTTGTGCCGCACGGAGTGCTAGAAAATTGTGTCACGTTGTTGCTGCCACAGACGCAGTTGCAGCGCGCTATATAGATAGATCCCAAAGTCCCATATTCCCCCCACCAGCCCGACCGCCTCATGCCTCGGCATGCCAATGCATAATGTGCGTGTGCCCAGCTGGACTTGGACATTTGATTTATTATAGAGTGAGACAGACAGAGAGAGAGAGAGAGCGAGAAAGGGAGAGCTAACTGATTTCGTATGCGTGCTATGAGCCAAGAATTTCAAGAGAGCGCTGAAGAGGTAGAAGAAGCTTGGCTAAGCAGTTAAAACGGTTCACAGTTAATTATAGCAAATTGTCAAACGGAAACGATGAGTGCGACGTGTTGAAATGCCACTTCCTAGGCTTAAAGCTAATGTTAAGGCTATTGTCAAAGTAAGTGTCAAAGTGATAATTGCAAAGGCTGTGGGATTGGGGTCAGCAAGAACAGAACACTCGATATATACAATATAAAGGCAAACATAAGTAAATAGAAATATGCTAATGCTGCACAGATGCAGGATGCATAACAAAAGAGAGGGAGACAAACAGTGAGCGAGAGAGAGAGAGAGAGAGACAGGGATAGAGTTGAAGAGGGCGAAACTGCATTCACAATATGCATAAAACGGTAGCACTTAAGCATCACAATGGCTTTGTGGAGCATGTGGCACTCAAACAAAAAAATTGTATAAATTATGCAGCTTAAAGATGAAAGTGTTTCACGTATAGAAAAATCCATGAAAAATGGGCAGAAAGAAAAATAAAACCAAATTAGGTTAGAAGATATCAAATGTGAGATAGTGTAAATAATTCATTAGCAAGAATAGATTATAACAGTCAACAGAAATACATATGTGCCTAAAGAATTGGAGTCAAGATTGAAAATGGGTCTTAAGAGTTAACAGAAAACTGGAAAAAGAGATAAAAAATACAGGAAGGTTATGGTATATAAAAATAAAAACAAAAAACACGGTTAAGAGAACTAGTCAGAAATGTGTATTTAAAGACAAAAGGTAGTTCAATCAAATTTAGAGTAAATATTATAAGTTTATTTATCAAGTTCTTAGCTAGTTCCAGATTTTTCCTATAGAAAGATCTGGAACTATCTATGAACTAGTTCGTCTTACGTATAAGTTTCGTTTTATCATTTTATTTAGCTAATAAACGGAATAAACACATAAGACGAGCTTGTTCCATTTCGTAAACTGGTTCATGGAAAACAAATCTTGAATATTATATTATTAAATTTGTGGGGAATAACTGAATCTTCAATCGAATTTTATCACACACCACTAGCTTCATTCCTCTTCGAGGAAAAACTGATGCGATTTGTTAAAAACGATTCAATTTTAAAGAAAAAATCAGGCCACAGAGAAATGTTTTCGCACAGGTAGCCAAATCGTTAACCGCAATTTAATTTTGCACATCTGAACCGCAGATTTTGTATACCTTTGTATAAGTTTGTCTACCTTTACAATATCTGCATTAATGATACGCAAAATCAATTTGTGGTTTAATTTCGTATATATAATATCTTTTTATGACCCACACGATGGCTCCTTAAATGCAACATTCAAATTTTTTAATGCCCACTGCAAGTGTATAAATGCACTCAAAATATATTTACGAGCATTTCAGGAAAGCAAGAAAGAAAAAAATATGTGACGAAATATTTTTACCTGACAATTTTGATGGGCAAAGTCATATAAGAATAATAAAAGACACATCGTCTACCTGTTAAATATTTGGTCATTTTGATAGATCTGCCAGCTTGTTTTCTATGTGTTTCTAAATTTGTAAATCTATATCTATATATATAAACTTGATAGAAATAGATATATGTATGTATTTATAACAGCTCGTTATTTAGCCCAGTTCACAGGTCTCCGTCTTCGATCTTCCTGCTCTCGCTTGCAACTCATCTGCTCTTGGACATTTTGTGGTTATTTTTAATGCAGGCGACATGAATTCTTACAAAATATCACACACACACAACAACAAATTAGTGGAGCAAATGTGTGTGTGTGTGTGTTGTTGTTGACGGTGTGTGAGTGCGTGACTAATATTTTGATTGCATTGGGCCAAAAAACTTGGCCACGATGCAAGCGATTGTGCAATCAAAAAAGGCAACAACAATAAATGACAACAACAACAGCAATAACAACAATCTTAAGGCCCGCTAATCAACGTAATAATAAAGGCAAAGCAAAAATCGGTTTCACATTTATTTCACTTATTTGTTGTTTGTGTTTTGTGTTGTTTTGTTTTTGGCAGTGTTTGACAAAACTTTTGGGTAAATGACCTACATTTCCCCCATAAAACCCCCCTCCCCACCCTTATAATTTTCAATTTTTATGTGTGACAGTTTTCACATTTCTGAATTGGAATATTTGTAGAATGTTTTCCCCCTGTTATTTTTAGCAAATAGCTATTTTGTTTTGTTCTCTTTTTAGATAGTTTTCTATGACGAAATCGCAGCGCATTAATCATACGCAGTGTGAACACGGAAGAGAAGAGGAGGAGGAGATACGTAAAAAGTGTGGTAATTTATAGGAATATCAGAAACTGTTGGCTCAACACTCGACTGCAGCTGCAACTAAAAGCCAAATTTCGGAATTTCTTTATAATTTGCTGACCTAATGAGCCAGCTAATGCCTCGGCCAGCATCATTTTCTATATCATTTATAAATCTAATGCGTCTCTTTTCTCTGCTGCTTCTTCTTCTTCTTCTTCTTCTTCTTCTTTGAGCGTGTTTTCACTTTAAGCCATGATAAATTGCACATGTTTATTGTTGATTGTTGATTGCGGGTTGTTGCCAGCTTGAATGTTGGTCTTTCCATTTCGATTGCATCTTCAGTGAACAGAAGACAAGAAGTGAAAAGCTTGGAAATTTGTATATATATACCTTGTAGGATCATTGATGATGCGGGTATACTGATTTTTAGAAAATCTATGATGCAGTATATCGGTTAATCTATAAGTCTAATATCAATATTTTCTTTCGAGAGGATAAATATTTTGTAGATTTTATTATAGATATCAATATCCCAGAGTTATTACAGATTTTGGTCTTCAGCAATGCAACAGTTAAATAATATTATAGATAAATGATATTATCGATAAATATAGATATTCAGTTAAGATATTTCAACTCTAACTCAAATACAACTTACTCAAACAGTAACTCTCAAAATATGCATATTTAATGCTCTAGAGAGCATCTGCTAGTCCATCACTCCCCCTATAATCTCTTATCAAACAGCAGCATTGCATTTTCGGACATAAATCAAATGCTGACGACTCATAATATAAACGCACACACACACACATAATATATTTATTGAATTTTATGATAAATATTTAGAGACAGACCAGAGAGCTGGCCAGACTCGATCGCCGACTCGACCAGAGACTGCTGGAGCCAGACCTGATACGATGCGCCGTTCAGTCAGTTAAACCGTCCCGCTGGCCTGTCAATGGGCCGTGGTCAATGGTCAGGCGCCTAATGTGACGCGGCGTTAATTTTATGCAGATTTCATGCCCAGGCGTTCACAAATGTTGCAAAGCATTTGATAAATCGCCATGGCATTTGGGTATTTCTCGAACGTTTTTCATTTTTCTTGGAGGAGTGCGAAAAATGTGTTGCAATTTGTACGAGTTGCAAGTGGAGGTAGCTGCTGCTGGTGTTGCAGCAACTTGGCAACCTGACAGCTGCTACTTGATTAGAGACCGTTCACAAATTTATGGCCCAGCTACGTTGGCAAGGTCAAGTTGAGGTTGATTGATTTGAAATGCAATTTTATCGTTTACAAATTCGAAACGCATACGAACTTTGTGCACGTATTCAAATGGAGTTGATTGCGCCGAGGAGAGTCTTAAATTATATGGGAGCAGGAGATTGATGGGCTTTTGATTGATATGCTCGACTTCAGCACAAAGACTGTGACTGGAACGCTTCTCATACTGAATATATAACGGTAGATAATAACTGTTCGAAATGTATGCTTATGTATGGAGGTGTTTGTCCGAAATGACCCACTGATAATTATGGTTTATGATGCTGATTCATGATGATAATTGACGATAAGGTTTGATGTATAACACACAGCTCAAATTTCTAATCGTATTCCTAATCTAAAAAATGAAATATTATATGATAAGGGTTCTTGCAAGTAGTTCAATGAATTATTGGTAATGCAAGTCCATGCAGAGCGTGTTTCCTTATCTATAAGGTATATTATATGTAATGGGATATACCATTCATTTGGCTCTCTTCGCTCAGTGACCTCCCTTTAACACATTTTGACACCTCTCTTTGTCCCTTACAATATGCCCATCATCTTGACACCCAATACAAAGAAGTTAAAGCTCTCTGATTGATCTCGGCCTTATTCAACCTCACGATATTTCAATTTGCATGCTTATACAAAATTTCTTTCATTATGAAGCGTTTCACTCTATACTCGAATATCTTCCACTTTTTTTCCCCCGGTCTCAAGGTCGCAGCAATTTTGCAATGCGGATCAATAAACGCAATGCTCCATTATATTCGCATAATACTCGATACTCGATATTCGATACTCGATGATACTCAATGCATTGTAATAATTTTTATTGCTTTTTTGCGTAAAGCGGAGAAAAACCGCAAAATCGTTTTGAAATAGCTTCGTTGATTGGCCGAAACCAATTTCAGTTTTGTTTTCAGCTTTAAGGCAGATGAGTAAGGCCCGTGTTCCCAAGTTTTCGATATCTATCGATTTGGAGCCGAATGAACAACTTCGTTTGACTTAATTGTTTTTACGGTCACTTTTCTTGCCATAAACTTTTTTATTGACCGCACAATCATACTGCTTTGCGTTTTATGTTGTCTTTTCCACAGTTTCAAACTGCAACAACAACGTAGCATAATCAACTTTTATTACAAGTATTGAAGAAGGCATTTTTACAGGCGATAAAAATCACAGAAATTTGTTGAAGTTTACTGATAAGCCATGAAAGCCAACAAATGTCGAGTTATCACTTCATTAGCCAAAGCTAAGACGTTCTAAGAAAGAGAGGCTGAGCCCCTCAAATATCTGGGCTGGGTGCTAAGAAGTCTTGTTGATATATAATTAACAGCATTAGGAACTAGAAATCCAAGCAGCAGCCATAAATATTTTAGAAAGGCAAAAACAAGATGCTAAAACATTTGATGGATTCTATTTATGGGTTAATAAGATAAGCATAAAGTAGAAGTAAGAATTACCAAAATGAGGAGTATATTATAGGAATATGTAAATATTTGATATATATTGAATATAATATATGTATATGATACAAATATATATCACTATATCTATCTTTATAGTACATCTTTGACATGAACACATTAAATTTATCTATATATGTCACAAAACTCATTATATATAATTAGTAGAAATATCTTTTATCTACAATACAATTCTTGTACGTTCTTTTTCGATTTCCGATACTTAATGTCATTTTGGAAACTAGAATTTTGGCTTAGGGCAGCAGAGAGAATCAAGAACGATTCTTAACATTGACAAATTACAAGATACAAATATTCTAAGTAGTCGCCGCCGCCGCCCAGCGGGCACTTGACCCACATTTTGAAGAAGAAGAAGAAGCATAAGGTACGCAAATGAGCTCGAAAGCACAAGAAAAAATATATATGAATAATAGAGATGGAGCACCATATGAATAATCGTTAAGTACATATATAGAAATATATATATAAGCTATAAGTGGAAATGCTTAAGTTTTTTCAATGTTAAAGAACTAGAAAATTTCTTGAGACGATCTATGTCAAACGAAAGTAAGAAGAAAGAAGGAAAATGCAGTGGTGAAAAAATCAATAAACAGTAGAAAGACCTTCGTGCTAATAGGTTATTTATTTTCATTTCTATTTTCACTGTAGCGAATACCCGACATGGATATACCACATGGAAAGATATGGCCGATGATATGGCTCTGGTGCTTTAGTGGTGGCGTGCAACAAGCAACAACTGACCTCAATACCATTTAGCAGGGTGTTCAAGCTGTGAACGCAAGGCAGCAACTATTGCGAAGGGGCGTGGCATATATACAGCCACATACTAACACTTTCATTATTAGCACACATACTATATATGATATATAATGGCTTAATATATATACATTTGTGAAGAAAGAAATGCAAAAAGCAAATTACACGCTAATGCGCTTTTGCAAGCGCCTTCATTGTTGGCTAATGAGCCGAAAAAGAGAAAAACAAATTAAGTTTGGCTATTTCGCATAGATTAAACTTATGTAAGCCACAAACGATTTCCCACGCACAATTGAAAAGGGCCAAAAATCGGCTTACAAATTGAAAAGACAACAAAAAATATACACGAAAAAACAACAACAACTCTGCGAGCCATAAAGTTCGTCATTCAAGTTAATTTGACATGGGGTTCGAGAACCGGAGTTACGAGATTAGAACGCGTCTCACCTTGACTTTGTCTGTACAACAACAACAACAACAACAACAACAACAACAACTGTAGCCTAAGTAAGAAACTCAGTTGAAAGATAAGCGCAGCACAGATAACGTTCAAAACTAACCAAACAAACAAACAAACAGAAAAGAAAAAGAAGAGAAACGAAAATGTGCTTCAAATACAGTAGAGCGCAATAATAATGCACACTGCGAATTCTAGTTGCTTTGCACTCTGCCCCTCTCCCTCTCCCACTCTTACACTCGGCTTACCGTAGTTAGTGTAAGCCAAGTGCTCTTCACTGTTCCTTAGTTCAGTGCAACCCCGCTCTCCACCACACGCTTCTCTCTCTATCACTCTTGCGCTCTCTGTCCTTCTTTCACCTCGCCGCTCTTTGCACAATTAAAAAAATTGGATTAGCGCTGCTGAAGCACAGCAAAGCAAAAGAAAATAAAAATAAAATAAAAGTAAAAAGTAAAAAAAATAAAGAAGAGTTTGCTTTTGCCTTTGCGGCTGCAGCTAAAGCTGAAGTGTTTCGCCGTTGGCACGTCAGCTGCGCAGTCGGCGTCGCGACGAACGCCTGGGCAGAGATTACGCTGACAGATAATTAAAATTGTAACTACGTTTTGGGTGCAGTGCCTGCTAGAAGTATGTGCATGCGAAAGCCTGGCAAATCTTTGTTAAATGTCTTTCTTTTGAAAGATTTCCCATTTCAAAGCTTTATTTAACTGCCATGTCGCCTTCCCTCTCCCACTCAATAAATTTTCGTACTTTATGATTGTCGCCATAAAAGAAAAGACAGAAATTATGAGAGAAAGATTTCACTTGTCTCGATTGCCATCAAATTAGTTTTTGTTGCACTTACAGCTTTGCTCTGCACGCATACTAACTTAACGGACTGTTAAATTATTGCTGTCTCTCTCTACCACTCTCCTCGCTCGCCGTCTCTTTATAACTAAATAGAGGCACTTTTTTTAGTGGCACTCACTATGTACGTACTTAGCGCTGAAATGGGGTTTATGCCCTTGTGCCCCCGCCCCTTGCTTCACACTGTTTCGCCGTCGACTCTCTTCAGCAAATTCAGTTTGTTGTTTTATTTTGCTTGCCATTATAAATTCCACAGCTTTATTTGCATATTAAAGTAAATGCTGGAGCTCGTGTGTGCAGCTGGCAGAAGATTTGGCTTAAGAGAGCAGCGCCTGGATAGAATAGGGGGAAGAGAGCGGAAGTTCTCTGTGTAGCACAGTTGGTCATGTGCCTGATAATGCAATTATGTCTAGTTGAAAGTCAGTGGAATTCGGAACAGTGCTTGCTCTTGTTTAGGTACTTCGGTAATTTGCTGGCAAATACATACATCCATATCTAATTTACTCTTTGTAGGTTACGAGGCGACGCTTTTGCTGCAGTTCCCAGCTCTACTCAAGCCATTTAGGAGCTGCAAAACTTTCGCGTTGTCTAGCAAATTGCCAACACGTTAGAGTGGGAGAGAGAGAGAGCGAGATGCTAATAGAGGGCGGGGAGACGGTGCTCGATCGGACAGTTCCCCTAGGCAAACGGCAATTTCGTTAATGGGTGAAAATAAATAATATTTCTGTGCTCGTAATATGCCAAATCAACGTAAGATTTGCTTCCTTGTACGAGGCTCATAGCCAATGCTGTTGCTGATGGTGCTGCTTTTTTTTCTCTTCTTCTTCTTCATCTTCCAGTCACAACACGAAACGAAACAGCAGGAAACGCAGACAGAGTGGCCCATCCAAGTCTTATATCGAGATTTATTTGCACAATTCCGGTTTTGGGATTTTCGTTTGGGTTTTTTATTTCAATTTTTAACATTTGCTCTATGTCTCCTACGAAAGAACGAGCTCATCGCTAAGGAGCAAGCGAAACAGAGACAGCAAGCGAGAGGAAGAAAGAGAGAGACTTAGCTTGCAGGAGTGCTGCATATGATAACAAGGCGAAGCAGTTGACAAAGAGGAAGTGCAGACAAAACAACCAAATCGATGACAGCTGTTTGTTGTTGCATTGCCTCTTCTCCGCAGTTATTTCCCATTATTTTGTTGTTTTTGCTTTTCATGCAGAAACACTGACACTGAAACCTTAAGAGGCGCCCACATCGAGCCATCCATGAAGACTTTAAAGTTTTAAGCACTTCATTTAACTCGTTGTCCATTGACACTGACACAGTGACACGCAAAAAATCAATATTGAAAATAAATTGCAATTAAACAAATTCATTTGGCTGCTAATGTTGTCTATTTAACGCCATTTGACGAAATAAATATTTGTATATATTTCGATTTATTTTTCTTTTCGTTTTATTTTTTCTTCACGCAAATAATTACCAATTTGCTTAGCCACTAATGCAGTTTAAATACTTAATAAACGCTGTTGCCAATGGTAGCAACAACAATAAATATACACAAACAAACACACGCGTTAAGACGAACACACAGACGAGAGCGCGACGCGCGCAGCTGAGCGGCAGCTCGAATATCCGTTAGAGTGTTACACACGACTTCAACTCTCTCCGAAACACACGTCCACACATAAGCGCGTTCGGCTAGCAACTGAAAGCCACAAATATTGTCGTGCGGCTTGTGGGCCCCACGAAGCGCCAAAATCGTCAAAGCAACAATACACCACGGCGGCAAAGAAGAAGACGTCGGCGCAGCGACAAATGTGCAAGAGGCACAAGTGAGAAGCGAGCAAACGTAACGTAATGTAACGTAACGTAATGCGTAGCCACCTTGGCTAGCCAAAAGGTAGATGACGCCAGCGCTAACGTGATGTTAGGCTGCTTGAGGCAGGTTGGAACGCTGTGGTGAGTTTTGCAGGCTGTGTGTCTCTCAACGATGCGTGTTTAGTGGCCAGGTGAGTTTGCGTTCGCTGCACCTTCTGCAAGACTCTATTCTTGTTCTTTCTGTTGTTGTTATTGTTGTTGCTCTTTTTTAATTGAACGTGCATTGAGACTGCAGCTGATAGGCGAACCCGCACTCACATTCGCACTCGCACTGGCAGCTGAGCTATAAATAGCTGCGCCTCGGAGCTTTGGAGGCGCGTGTGCCACAATTTAGTTTTATCGTTGATTGAGCGTTAGCCTATCATTAGCTGGACATTTTGCTCTTTAAATTGTGTGCGCTTATGTGTGTGTGAGTGTGTGTGTATGAGAGTGAAGTGTTTGAATTGGCAATTGAGTTTAACATTACAAGGGTGGCTGCCTGCATGCTTATGGTGTGGATTAAGTGATGTGATTTTAGAAGAGAGCGGAGGGAAATGTTGAGAGGAATATGATATGCCATAAAGCGAAAGAAAAAAGAAGTAATGTGCATATGTATACGTGCATGTATGTTAAGCTTAATTGTTATAGACTCTTTAAAAGCCTTAATCAAATATTTATTTATTATTAACTGCAGAATTTGTATAAGAGAGCAAAGAAAAGTGAAGAGACAAAGCAGTAAATAATATGCATATGCATATGTATGCAGCTTAAATTTATATTTGACTGACTTAAGTGTATGACAAAAATTCAGTTTTCAGAAATTCCCTTGACGTCTTATCGGACAAATTTTTAAACAGTTGTTTACTCAAATGGGAAATATTTATCATAAATGAAGATATGCAATTGTACAAGTAAGTCTTTTTTCTCTTGCGTTGGGAAATAAATAAATAGCCTTGAGCCGCAGTACAGAAAGAAGTTCAGGCCGTGTGACTCATCTAGCTAGTGTGAGCGAGATAGACAACTACGACTGTTGATGTCATTGAAAGAGACAATTGCGTATTTACACACGAACTTTTGTTGTTTAGCTTTTGCAAATGGCAGCTGTGCGAGCTGAAACAAAATGTCTTTTATAATGTAATTTGGGTATTTGTTTTCACGCATCAATGCCAGCTATCTATTTTTATGGCCGAAATGATTTCACTGACTCAATCAGTGGAGAGGCGACGATTCTGTGAGTTGAATGCACTTTCAGTTTTATTCATTCTTTTTTTTTTTTATGGTCAAGACAATTGCGCAAGAGCGTAAACAAAATAAATATTTGCAATCATTATGAGTTTTTTTTTTCGTTTTCTTTTGTTTCGTGCCAAGGCAAAGTTAATGAAGTCGCCGACGAAGCCGACGCCGCCGCTGCCGGCGCTAACCTTTGTCGGCTTTACAGTTAAAGCTCAGCTCGCTGCTCTCTGCGCTCTGTGATTACATGCTAATTGCCTTCTGACCCATTTCGCCGAAAAAAAAGAGTTCGTAACTGGAGCAGAAGCAAGAATTCTGTAACCGAATTCGACTTCAACTTCCAGTTCGACTTCAAGTTCGAGCTGCTGCCTGCCCGCCCGCCTGCATGTAATTAAGATAACGTTTTCGACTCTTCCGCATTTCGTGTACTGCGCTTTGTGACTCACGGAGTGAGGGCCACACTTGAGACTTGGCAGCTCGTCGAAGATGCAGGAGATAAGGAATTGGGTGTGCCCTTTGGCATATCCCACTTACAGATCGCAGATCGCTTACGCTGTGTAACACATTCGCAAATGGTATGGCATAGCTCACCTGGCGTACCTGGCATACAGTTGGGTTCTTCGTCATATTTGAGAGATTTATAAATAAATTTAGAATATATACTTGACATTAGTCACAAAATGAAAACGGACGCTAGATGTGACAAAATATCGTTGTCTCAAATTCCTTGGCATAGCCAAGAGACTCCCGCCACTAGTTAGTGCATTGCTTTGGTAAATAAACACACGCGTGGGCGTCTCTGGCGACGCGCAGTCGATAACGTAACGAGCCGGGCAGGTTGCCAAAATCAAAATTGTTGCAATATGTTGAGGGTGTGTAAAAGAAAAAGATATGGGGAAAGGGAGAGAGGGGGAGATAGACATGCCTTACCCTGCGCTGCTGCGGTTGCTGCTTCTGCTGCTCGTAAAAGTTGCTGCTGCTGCTGCCGTTCCCTAGCCATTCCACATCGCTACAAGATCAAATGAGAGAGAGAGGGAACGTAATCAACCACATGTTGAACGAAATTCACCACACAACAAACAAAAGTCAGCGCTCTCGCGCTCTCTTCGTGCTCATCGTACTCACCGCTGCATGCGCTGTATAACCGGCAACTGTGCGGTGCTGTCGTGAATGCGAACTTGATCCGGCGTTATCTCTTCCAGCAGAAACATATTTTTGCTCGCCAGCGGCAGCGCTGTCGCTTCGCTCTCAGCTGCGCTGCCACCGCTGTAGAAGAGCGGACTGAGCGGCCGGCATGCGCCACCCAAAAGCTCGTCAATGTTTTGATGACGCGAAATGAAAAGCTTATCGCCCACACGGCACGTGGGCGGCGTATAAGAGTAACGCGGCGGCGGTGTTGGCGGCATTGGCGACGACTGCGACGCCGACTGCAACTGCAACGGCGGCGCTGCCATTTGAACTTTTGACATTGGAATGTTATCGTAAGGTGACGCGCAAAGCTTTCGCTGATCAATCTGCTCGATTTGCTCTGCCGGCAGCGGACTGGCGCATTGGCCTAACGGATTCGGGCGCACCGAGTAGGCAAAGTCGAAGGAGGTGCTCATCTCACAGGGCTGACTAAGCACCTGTGCATCGACCTGGTCGCCACTTGTTGCCTGTGGTTGCTCCGGCTGCTCTGGCTGATCCTCCTCCAGCCACCAGGCTCGCTCGCCCGAATCCCAGGGCTTGATGATGCGCGGCGGCGGTGTTGGCGGCGGCGTTGGCAGTTTCACTGGCGGCGGCTGTAGCTGCGGTTGCGATTGCGGTTGTGGCTCCACCTGCTCCTGTTCCTGCCACCAGGCGCGCTCCCCGGACTCCACGCGCTGCACATTGAAGAGCTTCTTGGCGGGTCCCGCTTGCCACCAGGAAGGTGACTTTGCTGCGGATGATTGGCTGCTCTTGTTGCTGCTGCTGCCGCTGCTGCTGGGCAGCTTCAAGGTCACCTCCACATTGTTGCAGTCCTCGTGGTAGCCATTCGACGTGGGCTCCTGCGGCGGCTGCGGTTGCTGCTGCTCGTCGTCTAGCCACCAGGCATCCTGCTCGGGTGAGATGCGACTGCGCGGCATGCGCTTCACTTGCTCCTCCTGCTCAAACTCCTCCACTCTCGCCTCCTGCTCCTCCTCCCGCTCTCGTTCGTGCTCGTCTTTGCTGCTGCTCCATCTGTAACCAGATTCTCCCTGCGAAATGGTCGCCACACTCGCATCCTGCTCATCATCCAGCGCATTCAGCGTGGTCTCCGCCAGCGTATCATCCTCATCGGGACGCAGCCACCAGGCGTGATCCTCGCCCGAATCGATGTGCCTCAGCCTGTAGGGCATTTCGCTGCGATTGTTATTGTCCAAGGCGGACGCCGTATTGATCTGTAGGCTCGTGTCCTGCCACCAACTGGGCTCCTCCGTATCCTCCTGCTGGGCCTCGCTGGTCAGGCTCTCCTGCCTCGTGGTCGTTTGATTGGGACTTGTCGTCGGATTCGTCGTTGTCGTCGTCGTCGACGTGGCTGGCGTCGTCGTTGTCGTTGTCGCTGGTTCGTTCGTTTGCGTGTCTAGCAAGAGACTGGCCAAAGCTGGTTGGGATTCCGCTTCGCTACCAGCGCTCTCGGAGCTTTCGAGGAAGATCGGCTCACTATTTGCGTCGTGCTGACGAGTGGCCAAAAAATTCGATACCTTCGACAGCTTCTGCAGACGCGACTGCGACCGATCCGCACCCACTGACACCCCCACCCCCATGGCCCCCTCATTGGGTGAGTCAAGCGACGACTTGTTGCTATTTTGGTTGCCCAATGCCAATTCGACGCTCTCGCTCTCTGCCTCTCTCTGGTTCTGGCTCTGGCTCTCGCTCTCTGGCGTCGGCTGCTCCTCTCTCTGCATTGCCTTTGCCTTCGCCTTCTCTTTCACTTTGTTTTGGCTGCCATTCGCTGGCGACTTCTTCTTTCCCTGCTTCTTGGTAGTCTTCGCGCGCTGTTCGCCATCGGAGGAGGAGCAGGCGGATGTAGTCGAACAGCTGACGCTGCTCTCCTTGCTGCCACTGTATCCATTGCCATTGCATTTGCTGCTCTCCTTGCTCTCACTGCTGCCGTTGCTTCCATTGCTCCCATTGCTTTTGCTGCTCCTATTGCTGCCATTGCATAGGCTGCTCTCCTTGCTCTCCTTGCTCCCGTTGCTCTCACTGCTCTCCTTGCTCCCGTTGCACGACTTGTGCGCCTTGAGCTGTCGAGCCGCTGTCTTGCCATTGGCCAGCATGGCCGGCTTGGAGGCAGCACAGTCGGATCCTGCGCTGGGTGAGCGCTCCAGGACCGCCTCCTCCGACTCGCCGCCGCTACTGGGCGTCCGGGACTGCCTGGGCCTGTCCGTGGGACCCACATTCAGGGAGCTCTTGCGGAAGTCCTTGTTGGGCCAGGGCCACTTGGCCAAGGAGCTGCCCGAGCTGCTGCTGCCGTTGCAGCTCTTGGTGGGTGACTCCGCCTTGGCGGGCACCGCCGGCGGCTTGTTCACCAGATTCTCCACTGAGGATTGCCGTGAGTTCAGGCGAACTGCCTTAGGCGGCGATAGCTTGGACTTGCTCGAGGACTTGCTGCTCGCCAGGCTCACAGCTCCGTTGCTCTTGCTCTCCACGCTGGGCGAGCTGGACTTGGGGGAGCTGCTGGCTTGGGGACTGGCGCTGTAGCGCAGGCTGCTAATGCGATCCCTGTGCGTGCTGTAGTTGGAGCTGATGGAGCTGCTGCCGCCGGCGCTGTAGCGCAGAAAGCGTGTGGAGTCGTCCAGCCGATCCGACTGGATCTCCTTCTCCAGCATTTGACGCTTTCTTGTGGATCGCTGAATGGTCTTCTCGATGGTCTTGGCTATGTCGATGCGACGTGTGCGCTGCACGGTGGTGCTGCCTGGCGGTGTGGGCGAGGTGGCTCTGGTCACCACCAACACAGAGACAAAGGTCTCTTCTGGTTCTTCCGTCTCCTGCTGCTCCTGTTCCTCCTTCTGCTCCTCTTTCATCTGCCTCTCTTTGCTGTTCGGCTCATCCTCTATTTCCTTCAGCTCTTCCGCCTTTGGCTGTTGCTGCTGCTGCTCCTCCACCTCCTTCTCCCTGCTCGCCTTGCGACTGGCGGTCCTCGCATGGAAGTCACTCGTGGTCAAATAGGAGATGGACTTGTCCAGCGTGCTGCCCGCTCCATTCAATCTCGTTCCACTCGGCGCATAGCGACTGTTGTAGCCATTCCTCGAGACGCTGCTCCGATAACCAGCTCCGCTTAGCTGGGGACTGGGATCCCGCGACTTGGACGTCGCTCGATTCGTGTGCTCCAGCGCCACAGGACTGGGATCCCGCGAGCGTCCATACTTGCTCAGCTTTGTGCTGGCTCCCGTGTACCGCTTGATGGGACTGCTGCGATCGCTGCTGGCGACTTCTGGCTTGGTGGGCTCCGTCTTGGCATAGCGACTCACGTAGCTGGTGACGGGCGTCGGGGCAGGAGGATCGCGCTTGATGCGATATGTGCCGCCAGAGAACGACGGTCTGTAGGAGCTGGGCGTGGCTAGCGAACTGTAACGCGATGTGGCACCCCCGCCCAAATCCGATCCCAACGTATACTGCGAAATGGAAAAGAGAATTAGTTGGCTTGCCGAGAGAGAGAGAGAGAGAGAGAGTTTCGAACTTACTGTTGAGCTGGTCGGCTTGTATGAAGAACTGCCCAAGTTCGATTTCCAGGGCGCCTGTAATATATAGAGGAAATGATTGTATTAGAAATTTGGATATAGATTTATGTCGTATCGGTAGTAAAGTAACGGCTCGTACTATACGACAGTGAGAGTGAGGGTGAGAAATGTGGAAGAAGAAAGAGGGAGAGAAAGCAAGAGAACGAAGGAAAAGAGAGGTAGAGTAAAAAGGAATATCATAAGCGAAGTTTAATGTACTTCATAATGATATCTTGTATAGGATTGATATATCATAGATGTAGAGACTTTCTAGCTTGCCACCATTTTGGAACTCCTTAGTTCCCATTTAAATCCATAATTCAACTAAGATATCATCCCACTCACTCAAAACGAAGTTGCTATAAATTTCCTATAATATTTACTCCACAGATCATTTCACTGCAACGAAAATGCAAAGAGCAGAAAATCGAGCTGCAGCTCAGTTTGATTGATGGGCGCACTCAGATTTTCCACATGGAAGGCAATCGCTGCGAACTTGAGATGCGTTCGACAATTATTCGCCAGCTCATTTCATTATCTGCAACGGACTCTGACAGAGGGCGGCAGGCATCCCAGACACATCAACGCCATCAACTGGCCCCAGTCCCCCTCGATAGGGCAGAGCGGCGTTACCCCATATGTCTTTTGGCTTGCTTTGAACTCGTTCGCATTTTCTTTTCAATTTCGATTTCAATTTCGATTTCAATTTCAATTAAATGGCGCTGCGGCACGCATTTTATTCTATTTTCTCATTTCATTTCAATAAATTTCGACGTGTAAACAGATTCTTTATCGATATTTCAACATCTGCGTGCATTAGAAAAAACCCTTGCCTCTTACCCTCTCCCTCACTCTTTCTCTATATATCTCTCTCTTTGTCTCTTTGCATATCTCTTTCGATCTGGCAGACAGCGAATTCATATTGCGAAATCCATGTCAGCTTTTTATAGAAATTTGGCAAGCGAATCCCCAATTAATATTAATAGTACTTAGGTTCTAGATATGCCTGAGCTATTAAATGTCGAGGAATGTCGAGGGGAAAATGCTCGAATGAAAATTCCAAATTGGAAATCTGAGGGCAAATGAAGTCGCAGTTAAAGTGGCCATAAAAATCAACGATTTACCTGAATGCCACAGCGAATGCTCGACTCTGAATCGTGCATGAAATTCCAGTCTAGATGAGTATTGGAATACCCCTGCTCTCGTTCTGCCTTACCCTCGCCCCTTTGCCTCCTCCTCTGTTAGAGCTCTGCTATGCCTCTGTTACCTCTCGCCCTCGCTCGACTGGCGCTTCCGTTGTCCCTCTGCTATCCCGCTGTTGCGGCTCCCGCTCTACCTGGCGCTAGGCTCTGCCTCTGTTACCCCTCTGTTGCCCCTCTGTTAGCTCCCCTTTGAGCGCTGGGCTGGCGCCTGCGTTGCCTACACAAATGACATGTGCCATAAAAAGTGCATATTTCTCCAGTGCCTAAGTACCGCCCGCCCAGCATGAGGTGGGCGTTGAGAGCAGGGGCGTGACAGGAGGGTGGGATAGCAAGGCATTTAATTGTCTTAGCTGCTGCTGTTGTTGTTGTTGCTGTTAGCGAAATGGAATGCCAAACGCAAATAGCGCAACAATGTGCAAAGTAAACGAAGAAGTGGGAGAGCGGGAAGCTGGAGAGCAGGAGGCGGTAGAGGCGGCTGATTATTGCCATGTGGCATGCCACAAAACAGAGAGTGCTGTCTCAGCCAGTCTCTTCCACTCTAAATCGATCTCTCTCTCCCTCTCTCTCTCATTTGACAGCGTTATTATGCGAACTCAATTAGGCGCTGCCCAGGCAGGATATAAAACGTCGGCCCTATCTGTCAGTCGGTAATGCCCATAAAGTCGAAGAGATCGAGCAAATGTGCATTTAGCGAAATGCAACAAAATGTGGCAGCAACTGCAGCAAATGCGGCCAACGAAATCAAATTACTTGAAGGCAAAAAATAAATTGAGAGAAAAAAAAAAAACAAAAACATTCGCGTGCCATCGCAGCAGACATATGATTTATTTTCTCTTCTGTTTCTCAAAATATTTTTAGTTTTGGTGTCAAAAATTTATATATACATATACATATTTATGGGGGTATCTGATAGAAATGCACAGAGCATATATATATATGTATGTATGTATGTATGTATGTATGTATGTATGTATATATGTCTCAGATATATATACGCAATCTGCTTGGATGCCAGCGGCATAGAAATTTTACAAAGTGCTATAAAAGTTGAATAAACGCAATCGCGAACAAGTAATAAAGCAAATGTGCGAGCATATGTGATAGACTGGGAAATACCCTGTAAATGGAAATGAATGCGAGGAATGATTGATTAAGCTATTCTTAATGTGTAGAATTATTATATATATAAATTTATTATAGAACAAGATAGAGAGAGACAGAGAGAGGAGAGACAGAAATGGGTAAATCCGGCAGAGTCTGCTTTGAAAGAGAGAGAGAGGCTGCAGGGCTAGAGAAAGGGTTAGAGGAGAAAGGCGGATGAAAGAATGAGAGATTAATGTAGAAGAGTTAAGATATTGAAAGACCCAGATATGTGACCAACTAGGAAATATCATATATGAAATATCATCTATCTATCTGACACCGATATATGAAAAAAATAAATAATAGAAAGAGAGAGAAGTAAATACAGATAAAAAGAATTTCACTTTCAAATAGGCCTACATATATGATTATTCTCAACATATTTTAAGCCAACAGGTACTATCCATCCCCTGTTTGAGTGTCTGCCAAATAATCGTGTCTCTAAAAAATGCTTGATTCCCTCGATTTTTTTATGTGGCATTCCTCAACAAAAATCTCTTAGGTATTTCATATAAAATAAGGAAACTTAAAAATAAACAAAAACCTAAATATTTCTAAATAAAATACCATTTTCGATAAGCTGAACTTTAATGAGCTTAGCTAAATCTACATCAGCTCTCTAAAAAATAAGTAGAATTGGATAAATACATACATGGATGACTGTAAAGTTCATGAATCAAATCAAATTAAAGAAAAGATAGACAATTATTATCTGTTTAGGTTTTATTATTTGAAAAAGTAGTTGACAAAGTTGAATTTAAAGGAATGTTGAGATACATTTGAGAGGAGTATGAAATGAGTATCCAAAAGCGAGATAGTAGAAAAGGGATGGAGTGGGAAATAGAGTGATTGGGATCGTATAAAATATATATGTAGCAAAAGGTACCCAGAACTATACGTACATATACATGCATATATACACACACACATATATATACGCATACATACATATTCATTCAGTGAATTAAAATAAAAATTCTTCTATATTGCACTCAGTTCTTTGGATTGTTTCAGTTATCGTCAGCCTAGCAGTTCGTTCAGACATATATACCGTTATCTATATGCATACACACATATATATATGTGGATATAGCTACAATTGAAATATATATATATACACATATATATACAGATGCAGTCGTGTCTAGTATATAAGTGAGCTAAGTTTAAGTGATGTTGTTGTTGTTGTTGTTCATGGTGATTGTTGTTGTTGTTGTTGTTGCTGCTGTTGACAAGAAACCGAATACAAGCGAACAGCAATTTGAATGTTGGCCAAATCATTGATATCAAAACTAGGCAGATTTCTCGTGTGACGACGGCTGCGACAGCTTCGTTACGGATAGCTTGGGCGCCTGGGAGTTGAGCGGCATGATCAGGCCCAGGTTGCGTGTCTCCGGCACAAAGGGATCCCAGATGGGCGGCCGCGACGGATACTTGTCCATGGCATCGCGCATGCCCCGCATGCCCAGCTCCAGGGCGCAGTTGGCCGAGCTGCGGCCGGCCGGCTGCTGGGTGAACGGGCCATTGAAGTGGACGTAGATGTCGCCCTGGCTGGCCAGGTCCAGGCCATACGTGGTCAGATCCTCGCCGGTGACCATCTGGATGGCATTGGCAGTGCTGCTGCGCGAGGCACGCAAATTGGCCACGAGGCCGCCTAAGCCGAAGATGTCCGGCTGCAATGTGCGCGTCGTTCCGTTCAGTTGGCTGGCCGGTGCCGGAACCGAAGCCGGAGCGGCCTCCGTCTCCTGCTGCTCCTGCTGCTGCTGCTGCTCCTGCTGCTGCTGCTGTTGCTGCTGCTGTTGCTGCTGCCCTGTCGCCTGCCTCTGCTCGGCATGGGGCAGCGGCGCTGGCCCATTCTCCTGATACATCACATCCGAGTGCTGGCCAAAGATGTCCGTGAACGTGGGCAACGGCGGCAGCTGATTGTGCAGCTCCGGGAATAGGCGATACTCCCAGTCGTTGGGCGACACACTGACCGGCACATCATGCGTCTCGGTGGGCATATCCACGTCGTCGCTCTTGCTCTCGATCTGCTCCTCCTGACTGGCCTCGCTGTCGCCGGCTGGATCCTCGTGCAGCGCTAACAACGGTTTCACCTTGCAACGGGGTCGTCGTCGTCTGGGCATATTGTGTACTAAAAACCGACTTTCAAATAGACTTGAGAAACAATTGTTAACTGTCGCCCAGCCTCCCCCCATACACATGCCTATGCCCGGGGCAGCAGATATCAGATGTATAATGTATATATATATGTATATATATATAATATATTCAGATATATGCATATGCATATATTCACACTTTGGCTTATTAATTAGGTGGCCAATGCGCCACCCACTTGCCGCAATCCACTTTCCGCTTGATGGGGCACGCGCTCGCATTTACAGCTTCCTTCGGGCCATAAAAGTCGCACTGCAGCTGGACAGTTGACGACGACTCCTCAACGCACAAACGACACGACAATAATAAAAAACGAACTTTTTTCCCTTTTTCGAGCATTTTTCGAAACGAAACTGTCTAAAAATAAACAGCCTCCAGTATTCCGACTCCGACTCGGTAAACTTGTCGGTGCCCCATCAATCGAAACACAGTTGTCGGGGCGCAATCTTTAATTGATTTATGGCTCAGGAGCTTAGCCAGCATCAAAAGGTCACATAAAGTCGTAAACAAAGACATTTAAGACTACAGAAGCTGATGCGATAATAGGAAGCTGCTTCAAATGGATTGAAAGTGTGAAAAGAGGCGCATAAACTGGAGCCATAGAAGTGGAGGGCGTGGAATACCAAGTTCTAGTAGTTGATTGTAGTGGTACATGTTTATATAGATTTAGCTATTGATACATGATTGCATATTGCATGAGATGGGGTATAGTGCTATCGATATGTTTACTTGTTATGTATCGATTTTATCTGTGATATCAAATGCGCTTAGTATCGATTATTATCGGTGATGTAAAATATGATTGTTATCGATTGTCATCTGTGATATCAAGTAGGCTTATTATTGATTTTTATATGTGATACAAATTGTTGTCTCCAAAGTTCATTTTTCCACGGGAATTCATTCAAATAGGATAACATGATTTTATGAAATTTTTATAGGCGAGGGTTTAGATAAATTTTATTTAGAATCTCTTTCGTCCCTTGCCATAATCGCAGGCAATGGAGAAAGAGAGAGAGAGAGAGAGAGAGAGAGAGAGAGAGAGAGAGAGAGAGAGAGAAAGAGAGTAAAATTCAAAATTATCCAACTCGTGTAGAATATTTGAAAAAGTAAATTCACATGCTAGATAGGTCTGTAGTCTTCTCTCACCTTAGTCTCCAATAAAATGCCTTTGCTAATCTTAAACATTATAAAAATCTAACCAAATACTGTTCTAAGCAGCTGGCAGTCATTATATTATGCAATAAGTAAACACAGCAAAATTAAGACCAAATAAATACAAAAAATACCAAGTCGCTTTTAATTCTGTATTCAATAAACAATATACAATATCTAAAATCTACACAGCTCCCTCTACAAGTCCCATCAAATCGAACAAATATCAATCATAAATCACTGGAATATCTCTAAATGATATACAATTACAATTCATGTTTTCGATACGCCGAAACATTTTCAAATAATTTTCCCAAGCAATTTCCCATGAAAATTCAAATTCGTTGAGTAAAGGAAAACAGAACAGAAAATATCAATTACCAATAAAAGAAAAACAAAAACCAGCTATGCAAAAAGTTGTGCAGGCTGGGGGGAGAGGGAATTGTTTATTATGGAACTGGGCCATTAACACGCCTCAACGCAAAGCAACAGCAACAACTAACGGCAACAACAACAACAACAACAAAAGTTGGCGAAAACAAAAGTTGCCCAAAGGAAAAACTAAATTTTTGTTGCGGATACAATGAGGCGAGTGTTTGGCCATACGTATACGTAATATGCCAACAAATGTGTGTGTGTGTGTGTGTGTGTGTGGGAGTGTTGGTGTGGGAGTGTTGGTGTGTGTGTGTGGGTGTGTAGGTGTGCTGGTATGTGCGACGCAAAAACTAGATACTAAATACATGAGCTGCTGCAACAATTAGAAACAAACAAAATTGCAAAGCAACAGATACAGATGCAGACGCAGATACAGATACACAGATACAGATACAAATTGACTTACATAACTGCGATAGGATGACATGCTGATTACGTTATTTTGGCATCTGCCGCTGCTGGCAGCAATTGCGTTTGCTTTTCAATTCCTTCGATTCTTTTTTACTCAACGTTTCGTTTTCTCTGCCTTTGTTTATTCAGCGATTCATGACATTTAACACGGCTCGATAGATTTGCATAGATATTTGTATCTATATATATATTTATTTATATTTTCTTTTTGTTTGATTGTGCACACTTACACTCACACACACTCACACACACACACACAGGCGCGCGCGCGATAAATTAACTGCCGTTTGACAATTAGTGCTGGCCTCGCAATTGCCAGAGATGCAAAATAAACTCGATCAATTTAC
Source organism: Drosophila arizonae (assembly GCF_054131065.1). Taxonomy (NCBI): domain Eukaryota; kingdom Metazoa; phylum Arthropoda; class Insecta; order Diptera; family Drosophilidae; genus Drosophila; species Drosophila arizonae. The sequence goes on along the minus strand of NC_142924.1, from coordinate 7,325,953 downwards.
TGCGGGCTAAGCATTGTGTCGGCTGCATTTTTGCAGGCACTGTGAGCAAGCGTATTACACTTTACATAATCCGCCGGCACGCAGCAGCATCGGTGGCAGCTAAAGGAGAGCGTGTGGCAGCCATGCCCTAGGAGCAGCACTGAGTGCAGCCGGCAGAGGCAGTGGCAGGAGGCAGAGACGCCAGCTGAGGCAGCGGTGCAACACGGCGAAATGCAACACACGTCACGGGCTCGTTTTATTTATGCGCTAATATATATTCTGTGGCGCGGAGTCGCTTCGATTTCCCTTTTTTTTTTAATACAAATTTAACTTTTTTGTTTTGTGTTTTTTTTTCTCGATTATTTTTAAATTTAGCAAAAAAAACGCAGCACAGAAATTGTCGCGCGTTTGCGTTAAATTCGTGTGCGACTCGGCGCGTTGTCAAAGGAAAACTGTTGTGGAAAATCTTGCGCTGAGATTTTTAGCCCGACAACAAAAATTTCTGTGTGTGTTTTTCTTCTTTTGTGTTTGAGTTGTGCGTGTGTGTATTTTGGTATCGAGAGATCGCCCATTGCCCTCTCGCGCTCAGGCAGTCCTCTCTCTCTCTCTCTCTCCCTGTCTCTCTCTTAGCTGCGTTTGTAAATTGCAATAATGAAACAAATAAATACAAATTTCAGTGGTTGTTGCTGTTGCTGTTGTTGTATATAGCCACGCGTAGATCTGGCAAAAAAAAAAAAAAAATTCAGAAAATTCGTACGTAATGAGGTTCGTCTTTCGACATCTGTTAGAGTTTATTTAGTTGCAAACGATTTCTGAAATCGAATTGAAAGAACAAATTTTGCCTTAATTTTCGATTTTGATTAGCATCGAAATATGCCTTAAAATAGAATATAATTTATATTTTGGGCTTTAATAAATTTTATTCTAAATATGATTTTGGATATATTTGAAATTGTGAGTAATCAGATGAGTGGGCGAGAGTGAATAAGAAATATATATATATATAAATTTATATTTATATATGTATATATTACATATTTATATTTATTTATATATAGAGAGAGCATGAGGCACAAAAATTTACTGGAAGATCTTCATTAGATATATGATATTTGTTTATATGTTTATGCCATCGCATTTGGCCTCGTTAATATAGATTGTATTCGGGATTTAAGCAGAGAACTTTTGACCTATGAACAAAAATCTTAATCATAAGAATAATCATAAAAAATAGAAAAATTAAAATTTTTTTTATATTAATTTGACACATGAATTAAGATCCCGATTATGATATAATTTATACACTTTATTTTAACAGAATTTTTTGAAACTTCGTCAGACCCTCGACTTGTTGTATTTTCAGGCTACAGCCAAAAGATTGGGGGCTTGTGTATTTAGTAATAATTCAGTACTTAATTTTAAATAAAAATCAGGTCCTTCCTTAAAAGCTGCATTAATACTAAGTATTCAAGCTCTAAAAGTAGCTTGAAATTAGATCAAGTTTAAGAGTATTAAGTATTAATTCAGTATTTAATTTAAATAAATGTCAGGTTTTTCCTTTATTTTATTAGCTCGACCAAGCCAAGCAGCTGACGTTGTAGTTCTACTTAGTATTTATTTTAATTACAGTTAATTATTATAGAAAAAATTAAAAATAACAAAATTTAATCATGAACTATTTAGTCCCTTAGCTTTCAGTTTAAGGCTCTAAGGCATCAGGCGACTAAGATTTGATATGTAACCAGGCAAATATTTTTTATTATATTTATAATATAATTACTGCCAATTATTATCAATATATCTAATAAAAGTTGATAAACTAAACTCATTAAGTATTAGATCAAGCTGTAACTTAAGCCGCCTTTGAGCTGCCTGAATTCAACTGCCTCAATTCAAGCCATTGCAATGCCAGACTTATAGACTTTCCCATTGTATGCTGCTGCTAGTCGTAATTATAAAATCACATAGCCTCTTTATATACGTCAGTTCTCATAAGTCAGTTCTATGCTCCTAGCTCTTGCTCCTCTACAATTCCCATTATAAACTCTTGCCTCCATCAACAACTCTGCTTCATAAGCGCATACTTGCTCTTATATTTGGTATGTGTGTATATATGTGTTTGTAGATCTGCCTATCCACTCACATCGCTCTCCCCCTCTAGAGCAAGTGTCATTAATTTATTACACATATTTGCTGTGAATATACACGTATATATATCGTGCATATGATATGAGCAACAAGTACATACGGACAGACATCCATGCATATACTAGAATCGCATCTCTCTGCACTGATTTTGTTCTTCATTTAAAAATAACGAACTGTGTGCCACTTTTGCCGGCCACACACACACACACACACACACACACACACATACGCATAGAGACAGAGATATATATTGAATGGGGCACCGGAAGCATGCGGCTAGCTGAGATGACGTCCATTCAAAAATTTAGCTATTCGGTATATCTGAAACAAAAGATTGCCTTTTGGCCTGCACATGGCGAACGGCTCGAACGTGCGAGTATTTGGCTTTTTGTTATATACATATTATATATATATATTTTAGTGGGCATTTAAATACTAAATATCTAAATATGTGCCAAAAACGAGTGTAAGCAAATGCTGCCCGGCCTGCACATAAATCAGAGAACGCCGCGACAAAGACGCCAAATTGCCTAAGAAAAGTCGAAGAAGAGTTGAGCTGAGGCAGCGTCAGGCCCAGCGGCCATCAATAGCTAATAGCCAGCCAGTGGAAAGGGTAGCCAGTAAGTGGGCTGGGGGCAGGGCAAAGTGGCTCGACACTTTGATGAAAGACATGCAGTGGTTGCAATGGATGCTGACGCCGGGGCTGCGGAAACTTAACCTAATCTGACCGACAGATACAAATAGCTTTCAGCGCTGCAGTCAACAGAAAAACAACAGAAAAAAAAAAAAAAATACCGAAAAAAAAAGGCGCGTGCATTTTGCATGCTTTCCACAAATATTTTTTAACAGTGCGTGAGAGACGCCAACAACAACAACAACAAATGCAACGCCAACGCAGCCCCAGAAATAAATGCAAACAAATCGAAAAATTGAGCAGGAAAAAAAAACACAGAAAGAGAAAACAAGTGAGAACACTGCAAACGGGCATGCATGACTGCAGAATGCGCGCTCAGAGTATAGAAAAGGCTAAATTTTAATGATGATGAATTGGTTACTATATAAAATGCCACGCCCCAAGGGGCGGTATGTACCTGAGTTGTAAGCCTGCAAGACTTTGGCAGATAAAGTCGGTTTGTTTCTGATCTGCCATGCCCACAAATGAGTACGCCCACTTTCTACAATCCTGAAAGCCTTACGGATCCTTAGTATATACGAATATATATTATATATTTTATATATGTATCAAGTTCTATCGATTTACAATAGTCTCGACGGGGAGACTGGGCGATGCAGTTATTTTACTGATCTGCCACGCCTACAAATGAGTCTGATTGATTTATGTATGCTAAGTATATACGAATATATTTTATACCTCAAATATCAAGTGTAAAAACTTTAACAATTCTACTTTTGCCACGCCCATTGCATTCATATGCAAAAACAAAAGCCCTTTGCATTTTATAAACGTTAATACAAACATATAGATCATTCACATTTCAATTCAAAGCCAATATACCCGCTTCAAATCGCAAGCGAGCATAAAAAAAAATCAAGAAAAAAAATCGTTTGCCTCAAAACGAGAAATGAATTTTGGGTAGGCCATAAAAAATACACCGACAGCCATAAAAGTCAGACCCGGCAATCCACGGGAGCAGCCAGTGGGCAATCGAGCTGCAACTGGGGAAAACTGGGAACTGGGAAAGCTAGAGGAAAACGGGAGCTGTTGGCCATGGGGATCTGCCGGCTGCTAGATGATCGGTGGAGTGGGGAGGGGACAAACTGGCAGGGGCAGGCCTTTCAATCATTTCTACGATTTTGAATTTGTAATTTATGCTTGGCCTTAGCCAAACAGCAAACAGATTATGCAATCAAGCGACCCAACGCACAAGTTAATAAAACTAATAGCGCGGCGGGTGTGAGGCAGCGAAGGGGCGTGGCTGCATCGGATGCATCGAGTGAGGCATTGCAGCAATTTGTTTGCCTGCCCATAAAACACCATCAAATTGTTGCCCCAAGTTGTATATTATGTCGTAACATTTTTACTAATGCTGCAGAATGCAGCCGAATGACACTCGGAGTTGTTGTCGCCGGCAAACAAATTTGATTGAAGCTTGAGAAAACTTCAGGTAGAACAGGTGAATGATAGAGAGAGGTAACATAGCTTGTACAATTTTGCAGTTTGAAAGACTGAGAAAAGATTAATTCGCATTGAAAACACTCATTTTTTTAATATACCCTAAACCTATAGAAAATGGGAAATCAGAGAGACAGAATATCAAAAAATCTTTGTAAGAGGCTGAAGTAGGCGTGACAGAACTAAAAAAAATATATATTTTCTTTATCAGGGTAACGAATTAAGTCGATTGAGCCACTTTTATCTATTCATCCGTATTTTTGCCCGTCTGACTGTATGCTTGATCGCGTCGATCTCAAAAAATATGAGAGCTAGAAACTCATATTTATTTTTGATAAGTCGGTATATACTACGCACATATCAAATTTGTTTCAAAAAACCGATAAATACTCTCGTTTATTTAATATTCATTAAAAATCTTACCAAAAATCAGTTACAAAATTATATATTTTATTAGAGAATCTCGCAGTCGAGCAGTCTCTATTAGAAATTGCTTACTTGTTTATATTCTTTTTAGATATTCTCTACAATTTGATTTAGATTTCTGTTGTGCCAATCGATAGCACAATATCGTAGAAATTCGGAGTCATCAAAGATCAAACTGCATTTAACCTAGTTAAATTCCATCAAAAGTCAGAGCTGCTGCTGCTCCATCAGTTCATCTTGTTGCTGTTGTTGTTGTTGTTGTTTTTGCCTTTGTCTTGCCACACTCGGTGGTGGTGCCACATTGTGAAGCGGGTCGAGTAAATCTCTTTGGCTTTTAGCCGATAAAACGCCGCGTGTCGATTGTTCCATTTATCCGTGTCACTGCTAAAAATAATAAATGAAAATCGAGAAATGCAGTTAATACCATTTATTTGTTTGCTTCTCTCTGCTCTGCTTTGCTTTATTTACATAGTCTTCTTGATCTTCCTCTTCTTTGTGGACTACAAACATTTCATTGGGTTTTACAGCTTTTTTTTTTTTTTGGTGGGGCATTGCAACATTTTCATCTTTCATGGCATTTGGCGGCTGCCTCCGCTGCCTCTGTGTGCCAATATTTAATTTAAATATTGTTCTTAACCAGCCTCACGCACTGTGTTGCAATGGACGACGTCTAATTTGTTTGGATTTGTTCAAGGTTAGCCGTGCGCTGGAGCTGAAGTGCCTCGCCTCAAATATTGCGCATACGCATTAAGTATACGCAACATAGTCATGTCTAGTTTATGCTATTCTCTATTCTATTCTATTCTATTCTATTCTTTGTTGATGCGATGAACCAGGCTGCTGAAAGGCATTTGAAGCGTTTCAAGTTTGTTATGCTTATAGCCCTTCCTCAAGTGGATTCGATTCGCATTCGAAATTTATGGCGAGCAGTAAAAAAGAGTTTTAGATCTTTGGCTGCCTAAAGATTTATTGGGCAAACTTCTATGCATTATTTTGATTTATTTTAAGTAGCTTTTTTTGCACCTCAAATATGCCGCCAAAAGCTTGACAAACTTTTGTTTAAATTTAGCCACAAAAATTTATTCAAGAAAAGTTTTGCCCAGGCGTTGCCAGCAGCGAAATCAGAAAATTGCGACGAAAACAAAGCAAAGCGAAAAGAACAAGTTGAAACGAACGTGAAAATTATAAATAAAATTGCGAGATTCAGACGCAACTGGGCGAGGAAATTGCGAAAAAAAATCTCAAGTGTGGAAAAGTGCGTGCCAGATAAGGAATGAGAAAATCCTAAGTAAATTAGACAGTAACAGATCTTTCTATATACCTATCTATATATATGTATTTATATTTACAAATGTGCCCGTTAACAGTTGGCGATGGTGCTGCTCCTGATTCACCTGCGTCGCCTCATTCTGCTGCTGAGCGTTGTCTACCTGAGCGGCGCCGTGTTTCGCCGCCTGCTCACCGAACGGCACCATGCCCATGTGCTGCAGCCCAACGGACTGGGCGGCCTGATGGCTGGCGGTGGCCGTTGGGCCAAGGATCCGTTGCACTTTCAGTGGTGGGCCTACATTTACACCTGCTATGCGTACGTGGTGCTGGTCAATTATGTGAGCATGCGACGTTTGACCAATCTAATTGAATTTTTCTTCACTTAACATAAGTTAAATATATCAAATTGTTATGCTTATGCAATTAAAATGATTAGTAGAACATGTTAATTTTAAGATAAATGCATGTTTAATGAGATATTTTCAGATTTCATATATAATAAAGATCGTTTTGCTACGTTAAAATATCTGGTTGCCACGCACAGCGCCACCTATGTGTCAATGTTTGAACTGCGTTGGGATGCTGTCTTAGCTGTGAGCCGACAGCGGCGCTGGTTTGTGTCTTTGCTAAAGCTGCAGAGCTAAAGCTTATGAAAATAAATATAAAATAAATGCGCCAAAACACCGAATTTGAAATACACTAAATAAATATATGATATTCAAATGAGCAATATAATTCTCTATTTGATTAAGCAATAATTTCTAATGCCTATTTATAGAATACCTTTTTATAGCAAAAATAAACAAAAGATTCATTCGATTTGCCTATTTATAAACAGACAGATTCAGACATATACGATATGTATCCTGACTATTCTATAGCAATGCAAATCCAAATTTATATGCCATAGTCTATTTACGAATCCAATGACGCAAAAGCTAATGTCCAATCGAAAAAAAAAGTAAAATAAAAGCAAACAAATAAAAATAAAATCAAACTCTTTGGCCAAGTTTTTTGCATTTTGATTCAAATCGACAGAGAAAAAATGCAATCCGCTGACATTAATTAAATTCCCATTGCATTTATCGCTGACAATCGCAAATATGTTTTGATGATTAATCAGGCTGTCCGAAAATGTGTGCAGCGCCAAAGAAAATTCGAATCGCATAAAAATATAATTTATAATCCAACATGTGTGCAGCTGAGATACAACATCGATCCGACAGATATTATATAAATATAGAATTATAGAGATATAGCAAAATATAGTCTTTCATAAATATATTTTTTATTTAGTGCAGAAAAACATGCAGCTTCGCAGGTAGATAACAAAATAGAATGTTTACATAATTAAAATAATTTTTATACACATTTATGAGCTGAAAAGATGAAATTTCTTTGGTGAGACGTTCGTCTTGTTGTTGTTTCGGCTGTCTCAGCAGGAGCTAAAATTTTTGTGGATTGATTATTATATACAAAAATTTACAAAGCCTGAGATAGCAGGTGAGATTACTTAAGGGAGCAGGTGCTTGAAGATTGTGCAATGATGACTTTTGCTGACTCCAGCAAGAGTTTGATTAACTTCACTATTTATTCTGTAATTATTGTACATATCATTTTTAAATTTATTATAATATTTTCATGTATCAATAAGATCGATCATATCATATACAAGAAATTGAAATTACAAAATCGAATTTATTTATACACAAATTTTCAATTAACGCTGTAAATTTGTTTATTGCATTTTCATGTGCTTTTGGCCAAGTTTGTAGCAGTAGCAGCGGCAGCAGCACCCACATAGACATTAGATATTTATACCAAGCCACTAAACCATATAGTATCTGAGCCATATAGACACGACTAAACAGGCAAGTGACTCACAGGCTTTCGCCTTGGCAGGGCACACGTCACAATGTGTTGAAAAATCAAATAAACAAATATATAGACACAAGAGTATATGTATTGCATAGACGACATATGTATCTATATGCATGTGAATCATCTAGAATTTTGATTTGAAGTTGTCAACGCTGCGAGAGAGAAGCGCAAAACAAATTGTTTGCGAAAATGGGAAAATACATTAAGGTGCGTTTGGGAAAATGCTCTTTGTTTGTTTTCCCAAATGCATTAAGTGGCGTTTATTTATGGCAACTCTGTTGGAATTTCGAGTGGAGCACGCCCCCTCACTTGAGCTTAGCTGGTTAGCTGGTAGTTGGCTGGCACTTAGCACACGATGGGGCTCGATGGGGCATGCCCCAAGTGTGATCTTGGTGCGGCAGCCGAGGTGAGTGAGTGCGACTTCAAGTGAGCCATGCGAAAAGTCGAAAGTCGAAAAATAAATAGAATATAAAAGCGAAGCGCGGTGCAGCACTCGTCAAATGGGCACACACACACACACACTATAAAGCAGGAAAACACCTCATAGAAGCTGTTCGCTATATATAACTGCATAGCAGGCATGCCTGTGCGTATGTGTGTGTGTGTGTGATCATAACAATTTTGACCCAATTTTGTCGTAGCTCACGAAACATGAAACACAAAGAAGATCAAGCGAGCGAGTGTGAGTGTGAGTGAGGAGACAGCTACGCCCCCTCTACTCCTCCTGCTGTCACTCCACCTCCTGCCCACCTTATCTCCTGCCACTGCTGCTGCTGCAGCTGCATCGGCTCTCCTGCTCAGCACTGACCTCAGCGCATCTGTAAAATGCTGAGCAATGAGCCGGATACTCGAAGACAGGTGTGCGCTATCAAAACTTATTGTATTTACCTGCAATTTCCTTCAAAATTCACGTTATTCTCACCTCAATATTTTAGATTTTTTTGATAAAGCACTCAGCTATATTTAGCTGACTTATTTATCTTTTTTTGTTTCTTCTAGTGCTTTGCTACATATTCGCCATGTTATTTTTAAATTATTACACATTCCAAAATGTGGCAAGCGCACAAAATCTTAAATATTATTCGAGAGCCCAGAAAAGTATATACACATGCATAAAATAAATAAAATTATGGCCAGCACTAAGTATCTAGAAGATACGAAATGGCCAGCCAACTCTATATACACACGTACATACACACATACGTACATACATCTTGTATGTGAGTATAGTCGTGTCTATATGGCCTCTGCTGCTGTGTATCTATACACTCAGGTGAAATGTGTGTGGAAAATGTAGATGATTATGAGCAAAGGCGAAAAGCGGGAGGAAAAAAAAACATATTTGAAAATAACGCTAAATTCAAGTGCTAAAAATAAGCGAAAAATCATTCTTAAGTATAGCGTGTGTGTGTGCGTGCGTGTGTGTGTGTGTAGCACACTTTGCACAGGTGTGAGAGTTTGGTCATTGAGTCGAATTCGAATTCAACTCAAAAGAAAAGCTCTTTTTGGAAAACTGAGCCAACCAACGAGTCGCGCGAACTAGCTATAGATTTAGCTATAGCTATTAGATTCACATATAGATAAATCTGTGTATTATCTATATCTTGTCGGCTGCCCATTAAATAACAATTGTAAATATGACAGCCAGTTGTCTGCTCGGCAGTATTGGCCAATAAAAGCAGCTAATGAGCCAGACCAAACAGATCGCATAGCATGGCCAAGGATTCGCTCAATGCGAGCATGCTAGCATGTCTTATGCCCGCTCACAGAGTGAGGATGGGAGCGTATTGGTTTAATTTGTATGCAACACAAACAAGTCGAACTTTAATGAAGAAGAAGTGGAGATTCGTAGATCAACTGAGCTCCTCGCTATATCTCTATAACTCTCTTTATCGTATATCGCCTATCTTATATTTTATATCGTGTGTAGTCTACTATACATAGAGCCGCTATATCGTAGATCGTATAGTATACATCATATATCATACATCATACATCATACATCATACATCATACATCATACATCATACATCATACATCATACATCATACATCATACATCATACATCATACATCATACATCATACATCATACATCATTCATAATACATTCTTATATAATTATATTATAATTATAATTTCCTATATATTAACTAAATAACAGTAATATCGTATATCGTATTAAGTATCATACATCATACATCATACATCATACATCATACATCATACATCATACATCATACATCATACATCATACATCATACATCATACATCATACATCATACATCATACATCATACATCATACATCATACATCATACATCATACATCATACATCATACATCATACATCATACATCATACATCATACATCATACATCATATATCATACATCATACATCATACATCATACATCATACATCATACATCATACATCATACATCATACATCATACATCATACATCATACATCATACATCATACATCATACATCATACATCATCATACATCATACATCATACATCATACATCATACATCATACATCATACATCATACATCATACACCATACATCATACATCATACATCATACATTCTTATATCGTATAATATAATTTCCTATATATATTAGTACTAAATAACAGTAATATCGTATATCGTATGCCTATATCGTATACTTGACAATTGTCGTTCAACATGTCTAATCACTATATTCTATAATGTGAACGAGCATTGTGCAGTCAATAAACCTTTTTACTCGTGTTTTTTATCTAATATTTATAAGCACACAAAATAATGTATCTGCTGCCAAATGTTTTTTAGCAGACCTTGCAATAAAAGAATAGAAATTTTGCAAATGAAAAAGTTCAAATTAAAACAAAAAGAAAACATGTCGAAATTTATTAATAGTAAATGAAATGCGTGATACAAAATTCAATAATTTTAAATTATATACGTGCATGCAAGTAAAAACAAAGAGAGCTTACTGTAAATTAAAACAATAAATATATAATATAGGAGTAATCAAATTTCTAAAAAATATAAATAAAAATATAAATAAAATCAGAGAATGTAAAATATAAAATAAAAATATTATAAAATTATAGGAATTAAAAAAAAAAAAACTAAATTAAAAATTATTTTATAATATGAATTAATAATTAATTGGGTATGCAAAATTTAAATAAAAAAAATTTTTTTTTTTTAAATTACAAATATTTTAAAGGAATATATAAAATATATATACATTTATATTTGCAAAATATTCTGATTTATTGGAAAAGTATATAACTATCTAAATATAAATATATTCATTTGTCTATATTAGTTTTGTATATATATAAATTAGTTCTTCACCTGTAGGTTCCAACTAGAAAAACAAACTGTATATATAAACTTAAAAAGAATTTTAAAAATATAAATATATATATATATAAATAAAATAAAAGAATTTGTTCGATATTTCTATCATGTAGGAAGCACACAATTGGAAAGGCAGATACACAAAATGAAAGCCGCAAAGCACAAACACACGCACTCACACATGTGCACAGGGAAAGGTGTGCGCGTGTGTGTGTATGACATCGGCTAATTACAGGTAAGCAAAAATAAGAGAACAAAAACAACATTGGAGTTTATTTTGGTTGCTCCGCCAACTGACGTGAAAATGCGTTCACACTCGGGCGGCAGGCAGCCAAAAAAAAAAAAAAAAAAACAAACAAAATCAAAAACAAAAAACCGAAAAGAAAATTCAAAATCAAAGAATTTTCCACACAACTGAGCAATTAACACGCGCATAGCGCAGAGGAGGAAAATCTCACTCGACAGAGTTTCACTCAAAGGAAAATACTGCCGAAAATAAGCGCGTCGAGCAAAAGGCAAAAAGCACACTCAGGAAAAAAAAAAAAAAAAACGAAAAAAGAAACGAGCAGAAAATTAGAAAATCGTCGAGCCGAGCGGCCAAAGCTGTTCGGATTCGTTGAAATAGACGAATTCACTAGCGACCCGCGACCAAATAAACGAAATACTCTTTATTCGAACGACAACGGGATCTCTTGTTCAGTAGATCACCAGCCTTACTCCGACGTTAATTACGAATTTATTCGGTGACTCGGTGACAACTACACAACTGCGTGCGGTGCTGTAGAGATTTTCATTTGAAGCAACCAAAAATCAATCCATTGAATTGAAAGAAGCGCGTAACGCATCCAAATCAAATATCTCGATTAGCGCAATTTTGGAAAATCTGACATAAAATGTCGTCATCGCAAGCTGTACGCTCCTCGAAATACTCCTACCGGGCCACATCCACTGGACCCGGTGCGGCCGATGTGAACATCGAATACATTACCGACATGAGCTCGCTCTCCCGCTTGGAGGTAAGGATCGAGGCAACAAACCAGGAAGTCAACTGTTAAAAAAAAAAACTGAAAAAAAAATAAAGAAAAAAAAAAAACAAATGTGCAATAAAACTCGCAAAAGTATCTCGAAAAGTTGAAAAGTATCTGTGACTGCAAAATCTATCTAAGATATGTACAAATGTGTATCTGAGTATGCATATGTATGTATCTGTGTGTGTGTGTGTGTGACTGTGCCGTGGAAAAATAAAATTCGTGCGAACAAAAATATCTAGATATACATACCTATACATACATATATATATATGCGTCGGTGAAAATTATGTAACAAGCACCTCGAGATACACATTGAAAAATGCGATAAAAAAAATACATATATATACTTAAATTTTGTGCGAAAAACTCTGCAAATTTGTGTGAAAATATTTCAAGAAAAAATTGCTGCAAAATATTGAATATAAAAATTGAAGCTAAAACTGAATACAAAATATGAATTTTCTTGCAGGATAAGATCCGTTTGCTCCAAGATGATCTTGAAGTTGAACGTGAGCTGCGCCAAAGGGTAAGTGTTGATTACTAACTACAGTTAGTATAAGACATAAGTTAAGATATAATACTTAAAACAACAACAACAACAACAACAACTGTCTATTGGGACTGTTCTCACCTGCTTTGGAAGGCGGCAAGTTGGAAATTCCTTGTTGCGTCGAGCAAGCGCCATGCAAATGAAATTTCACTTTTGTCGCTCTGCGCAAATGTCACCCTAAAAACAGCAAAATATGTGAAAAAGCAAAGGCAGAGAAAACAAAAGTAGAAAAAAGAGACGTCAAAATAGAAAAGCGGGCAAAAACAATAGAATAGAACCACAAATTGTTGCACTTAGAGAGAGGCTAAGAATAAATTACCCTTCGAGAGTTTTGTGCGTCGAACCGAATGATAATGATGTGCATTGAACTTCAATCGCTGCTTGGCTCTATAACATTTGATAAATGGTTTTTATTTGCTTTTGCCTCGTGTCGTGTGTGTTTGCCTGTCTTTGCAAAGGCAGAGTCAAAAGCAAATGCAATTGCATTTTGCTTTTTGCTTTTCGCCTTTCGCTCTTTTCTAACTTTGCATTTTTGCATTTGCCGCGCGCACTTCATTCAGTTGCAGGCGACGCGTTCTTGTTGTTGTTTTGGTTGTTGGGCACCTAGTCTGTTCCTGTTTGGGTCTTTACAAATTTAGAAAATGCGCCCGGCCCGGCCTGGCCGACGCAAAGGCAAAGGCAAAGGCAGGGCCTGAGACAGAGGCATGGCCAGGGCAAAAGTATTTGTAAATATCTCTCACTCTCTCTCTGTCTCTCTGTCTCTCTCTATGCATATATTTTGTGGAAATAATTTTAATTACTTTTGCTTTATGGATCAGCAAGCCTACACACACACTTCAACACATACTCTCACTCACTCACACACTCACAATATGGAACAAAATGGCTAAAATTAGCGCACGACATTCAATACACAAGCAATGATTAACTTGAAGCAAAACAACAAAAATATGAACCACAGCAGCAGCAACAACAACAACAACAAAAAGAATAGAAAATAAAGTAGCCACAAAAACATGATAATCATGAGCATGATGATGATGATCATCCTGCTCATCAGCAAAACCAAAAGAAAATTCGCTGGCACAGCTGAACATTTTTCTATGTGGGCTGCCTTCATGTATGACTGTGCATGTGCGTCTGTGTGTGTATGTGTGTTGCCTTTAAATGTGTGGGAAAATTAAATAATTTTCTTGCACATTAAAAGTTTTCACAGCACAGACAGAGTCTGCCACGCACATACACACACATGCAAATGTATCTATGCGGCAAAAGTATCTACAAGATACATATGGCGCAAATGGATTCACGTTTGTACTTACGTGGCCTTTGGCCAGCCTACCTTTTGTTATTATAATAAAAAAAAAACACCATTATACACACACTTTGCTTAAAGCAAAAGAAACTATATAATTTTAGTTTTTACCTTAGCTGGAAACACCTGGAAATTCTATTTGAGTTTCAGCTGAAAGAAACGAAAATTCTTTCCAAAAGTTTTTCGCCAATGAAAAAATGCGCTCATCCATCCGCCCGTCCAGCTATACGAAATTGCATCTGACAGCACCCAATTTCGTTTTGCCCGAGAAAAACACTGAAAATATATAAAATTCTTTTTAATTACCAAGAAGAAGCAGATGCAAACTATTCGCAAATTTGCAGATCTTAAATTGGGTCAGCGCAAAGGAACGTTTTTGTTTTTCTTGTCTTTCATTTTTGGAAATATATTTAGAGTTCGACTGAAAAGCGTGTAATAAAAATTCCTTCATGCAATTTTTATTTGGAAATGCAATGTATATATATATAGATAGGTATAAGCACGCATATATATATAATATATAGATATATCCATATCTGCACTCAGTTATAGGTAGTTGCTCGCTTACCTATGGCGATCTGTTGGCATTTTGCCATTGTTATTTTGGGTGTTACATGCGCATAATTATTTTTGACTGATTAATTTGATTCATATATTTTATGGGCCGTTTGAATTAGCTGCAATGCATCATGATCTGTGCACTGCGCGTGGGATGGCTGAAAATGCCATCAGAAATAGATGCAAAGAAAATTATGAAAAAATCAGTGAGAGAGATAGAATGAGAGGGAGAAAATTATGAAATATGAAAGGTGTGTCTATAAATTATGTCCAAATCAATTACACAATAATTCACATAATATAGCGCATTAAAAAATGATATAAATATAGATTAATATATATCCATAAATCCTCTTACCTCTTTGCAGATCGAGCGCGAGAAAGCCGACCTCAGCGTTCAGGTCATACAGATGTCCGAGCGTCTCGAGGAAGCTGAGGGTGGTGCTGAACATCAAGTAAGTTGAGCATAAACAAACATATACCATAATAACTCTACTCTAGAGCACGTTTCTCCATTGCAGTTTGAAGCCAATCGCAAGCGCGATGCTGAGCTGTTGAAGCTGCGCAAGCTGCTTGAGGATGTTCATCTTGAATCGGAGGAGACCGCCACGCTTTTGAAGAAAAAGCACAACGAAATTATTTCGGATTTCCAGGAACAAATTGAAATCCTAACGAAAAATAAGGCTAGGTAGGCAAACACAAACACACACACACACACACACACACACACATGCAACCACACATGTACATGCATATGCACTTCATCTTTAACGACCTCATTCTCTCAAGCTTTGACCTTGTTCTGGCCATACATAAACATTGCATATACATACGTACATCTATCCATGTTTGATTGTTTATCGTTCTGATGCTGTGTTTGATGAAGTGCCATCAGCTGGCGCTGACTCTTCAATGTCTCTCACAATAGTAATATGTTAAATACCAAACAACAACAACAACTACAATAAGAGCAGCAGCAGCAACCTTGCTTGCCCCGCTGACACCAAAACTGAAATCAGATCATAAACAATTCATCAAAATGCCATGACAAGCAGAAAAGCCGCTACGGAAAATATTCCAACTTGCATCGCTTGCAAGTTCTATTGACACAAATTTCTCAGACGAATGTAAAATAAGCAAAAGCAAAAAATATACTCAAACACGCACACACCGACACAGAGAGATATATTTTTTTGCTTTTGCTTTTGCTACTCATATTTCCAAATCAAATATCCAAAAATAAATTGCAAAGGAATTTTCGTATTTCAAAATCAAATCAAATTCAAGGCTGTCGCACGATCAAAGCCAAAGCGGCGCACGCGGCGTATGCGTAATGTCAACTGCTTATTAATCCCTTCTGGCTAAGCCAGTTAGCCCTTATGGGCTTAGCTAAACAGTTCGTTGTGCTCAGGTATACAAAAATTCTGAATATCCACATCAAATGTTGCTGCTGCTTCTTCTTCCTCTTCTTCTTCTTCTAGTAGCTGAGGTGCGCCCGAGTTTGCGCAGTTTTCGCCCACAGACAAAGCAGTTTTCTCGCTCGCTCGTCGCGAAGCTTAAAGGAAGCTTTTTTTTGAGAACTGAACAAATTGAGAAATAGAAGAAAAGTTTTCAACGTTTTCCGCACGCACGCAACCATATGTTATTCCACAGCAACAGCAACAACAACAACTACAACCACTACTACTACAACAACTTAGAAGAGTAGCGCATATTTCGGCATTTATTTTTAGAAGAACAAAATTTTTAATTTTCATCTACATTCTTGAGCGTTAAGTAGAAGAGAGCCGCATTGCTCTTGTCTCGTTGTTGTCGTTGTTATTTTCGTTGTTGTTGTTGTTGTTGTTGTTATTGCTCTCTCATTTGCACCAACGCCCGATCCAAATATGTCTTTGATTGAATCATATTCAAAATGTGATGATTGTTGTTGTTGCTGTCTCTTTTCGTCCAATTGAATTTTATGGAAATTCGATACGTTTTTCGCTTTTGCAACTTGTAGCTGGTCAATATACATATATACATATGTACATATATCTTCAATATATGTATCTATGTACATATATGTTTTTATGCTAATTAATCTAATTACTTAAACAAATGCCCCAGCCTCCTCCGCACAAGCGAAAAGTGAAAAATGTTTGGAATTTCTTCAATTACTATATCGAATTATTTTATTGAAATTAAAATAGCTTGCTTCCAGGCACATGCACTTAACCTTAAACCTTTCCAGAGCTTTAGCAAGTCGATCGAAAAGCTTTCTGTACATGTTGCTAGCAAAAGCTTTGGCTCCAGCCTGTGCTTTCGCCGGCCAACAATTGGCAAAACGGCCACAGATCGCTTTTATCGATCGACTAGCAAAAGCTTTCGAGCGTCACGTTCTTTCTGTGAGCTTGGACCGATCTCTGCCTTAGCTTGCTCCTAGCAAAAGATTTTCAGCTTGGCTATGCGCTAAATGCAATCAATATCTATATACATAAATATAAAGAAATCACAGCTTGGTCGATCACCAATGCCGATCTCACAAAACCATGCCTAAGTATTGACAGTTTCAGCGAACTGAGCTAGTATTGAACACGAAAACAAACAAAATTTGATCGAATGCTTACAGAGCCGAAAAGGACAAGGCCAAATTCCAGGCCGAAGTCTACGAGCTGCTCTCCCAAATCGAATCCTACAACAAGGAGAAAATCGTATCGGAGAAACATATCCAGAAATTGGAAGTCTCCATTTCTGAGCTGAATGTGAAGATCGAGGAACTGAATCGCACCGTCATCGATATCACTTCGCACAAATCTCGCCTCTCGCAGGAAAACATTGAGCTGATCAAGGACGTCCAAGATCTCAAAGTTCAATTGGACACAGTCTCGTTTTCCAAGAGCCAAGTCATCTCTCAGCTGGAAGATGCACGCCGCCGCCTGGAAGACGAAGACCGTCGTCGCTCAATGCTCGAATCTTCGCTGCATCAGGTTGAGATCGATTTGGATTCAACTCGTTCTCAACTCGAGGAAGAGTCTGAGGCGCGCATTGACTTGGAACGTCAGTTGGTCAAGGCCAATGCCGATGCCACTTCGTGGCAAAACAAATGGAATGCCGAAGTGGCAGCCCGTGCCGAAGAGGTTGAGGAGATTCGTCGCAAGTACCAAGTGCGCATCACCGAACTGGAGGAGCATATCGAAACCCTCATTGTCAAGGTCAACAATCTGGAGAAGACCAAGACCCGCCTGGCCAGCGAAGTTGAGGTGCTCATCATCGATCTGGAGAAGTCCAACAACAGCTGCCGCGAACTGCAGAAGGCCGTCAACACCCTCGAGAAGCACAATGTCGAACTGAAGAGCCGTCTGGATGAAACCATCGTACTGTACGAGACCAGCCAGCGCGATCTGAAGAACAAGCAAGCCGATCTGCAGCGCACCGTCCACGAGCTGGACAAGGTCAAGGATGCCAACGGTCAGCTGGGCCGCGAGAACAAGAAACTAGGCGGTAAGTGAAAGCGCAGCAGATCTACTTGAAGTGCTCAGCCAATTGAACTTTTCCCCTTCTATTCCATTCACTAGATGATCTGCATGAGGCCAAGAGCGTCATTAACGAGCTGAACCGTCGTCTGCACGAGCTGGAACTGGAGCTGCGTCGCTTGGAGAACGAGCGTGATGAGCTGACCTCTGCCTACAAGGAAGCCGAGGCTGTAAGTACTCGAGGAATTTTATCTTCTACCCCAATATATATTACTGATCCTCTCAATGTCCATCTACTCTATAGGGCCGCAAGGCTGAGGAACAGCGTGGACAGCGTCTATCCGCTGACTTCAACCAATACCGTCACGACGCCGAGCGTCGTCTCTCCGAGAAGGATGAAGAGATTGAGGCTATTCGGTAAGTGTGCTAAACACCTATACATGCAATGGGTTCGATCGTCTCGCCCCCTGGGGAAGTTGCCTCTGTGAACGCCGCCGCTGGCACAAACCTTGCGGCTAGCTCTGCCAAAACGGAAGTGATTCGATTCAATGTGCAAGTCAATCGATTGATTTGCAATCGTCGGCTAGCCGTTGCCAACAATTGATATCAAATTGACCCATTTAGCCAGTCAGTACGAATTCAAGAGTCGCGCCCAAAGCAACGGCATTAGTTTCTCGTCACAGACCGCTGCCAGATCCTTAAGTCCTGTCCAGCCGCTTGAAGTCGAAGTTGTTTCGCATACGAAAAGCAAGCCGAATGAGGTACACAAAGACCTCGCTTTCTTTTCTCATAAAAAATCAAAGAAATTTTCAACAGAAAATTGCGCAGTTGTTGTGATTACATAATCGGAAGTACTTAGTGTCCGAGTGAGAGCTGCCGGACGTAAAGTTAGCCAGTCTTAGGACTGGTCGAGTGCCAGCTAGGTAGGTGAGTCTGGATCTCTGTGAAGCATTTCTTGAGCTTGGCAGGTGTTTTGCTGGCTTTGACTGATCACCCAAAGTTCGGCTATTGCGTAAAAAGTGTGTGACATTTTGTCATAGTCTATGCGCTGGCTGCCAAAATGGATCAATCATAGCCCGAGAAAAGCACTAAGAAAAAACATTGACTGCCAACGCCAGCGATGCTCATGATGATGATAATGATGATGTTTTGCACGTACATTGTCGTCATTATGTTGATACCTTTTTGCCGCAACAACAGCTGAACAAGAAATTGCAATCTTTTTATAGATTTCGACAAATTTGAAAATTTATTTGCGAGGCAGCAGAGGCGCAGCAGAGCCGCAGCAGCAGCAGCAGCAGCAGCGACTGTTGCCAAAACTGAGGAAGCCAAAAGCAGCAGCAGCGACAAAGCGACAAAGCGACTGGCCATATTCCTTTACTATCTTTAATAAGAGATATTTATACACTAAGTAGCAAAGCAAACGCATCTTCCATCGACTCTCCCTTCATAATCCATACTCCCTAGTTGAATCTCCCATTTGCCTGCCTTTGATATAAGCTAAAATGTCGCTCGCCTTGAAGCAGCGTCCATCGCGCTTCCGTCATGGCACCACATACGATGATAATTATGGCTATACGATGAATTTCTATCAGCCAATGCTGGACTATTTGGATGCTAAGGCGAAAGGGCTGAAAGTGCAGCAGCCGCATCTGCCGTGGGTGAGCGAGCGGGGCCTCAAGCAGTATCGCTCCTCGAACGCCGTCCGGCAGTATAATGCCGATGAGATCGTGCGCCTATCGCGCACCTGCGCCGCGAGGGCTGATGAAATTCTGCTTAGCTTTCGGGCGCAGAAACGATCGCCGTTCAGTGTGCAGAAGTTCGTCGACGCAACGCGTGTGGCCAAGCACATTGAACCGGACACAGTCGTTGAGAGATCGCGCCAGCGTCGTCGTCGCCGTCAGGAAGAGCTCGAGGATTTAATCAAGCGCGATACCTTAAAGATATTGCAGCGCATACGTAAAATCGAGCTAGATAACGAATACGATAAAATGTCCGACGATTTCAAGCGTTCGATACGCGGCAAGTCCGCCAGTGCCATTGCCCAGGCGCTGCTCTCCGAATCGGAGCGCAATATCAAAAGTGCCAAAAAGGAGGAGGAGGACTATATAGCCCAAACTATGATTCGTTCAAGTCGTGCCGCGTCTCGTGCTCGTTCCACCTCACCGTTCGATGGAACCGGCGGCGGTTCGTTGCGTGCCCATGCCGTTCACATGGAGCTGATGGACGAGCGCCTGGTCGACAAGCTCGACCATCGTGTCTCCTCCTCGCTGCACAATGTTAAGCGTCAGCTGTCGACCCTCAATCAGCGCACCGTCGAATTCTACGCGGATAGCAGGTGCGGTATAGAGGATAAGTGTTGGATCTGTCGCAAAGTGATGCGCACACATCCCAAGCTCAAGGACTATACCTATGTCTATTGGAGGCACTAAATTCCCAAGTCCCAAAGCCCCAGTCCCCAAATAGACCCCACATAAATACCACTAAATAACAAACGACCTGATCTAGTCTCTAGTCCAACCATACAAATCCTGCATCTCAGCATCTCATAAATTTCGCATCATTAATAAGTTTGCTACGAACGAATCTCGGGCGAATTTCAATTGAGATTCTGCCCCAGACAAATTTCTGAATAAATGCGAATATTTTCTTTTCATTTTTTATTTTTCTTTTTGAACGTTTAGCTCAATTTTCTTCTTTAATTTGTTCTTTTTCTAAGGCCCACACAAATCGTATATCTCTCTCTCACTTGGGACGATGTTGTCTGGTTTTTGCAACAAAATTTATTTTCGTTTCTAGACGCTTCTTTTCGCTTATTTCCCTTGGCTTTTTGGCTTGAATTATTGTCTAATGTTTTCTGCGTTCGCCGATGATCAACTCTGGCATTGTGTCCATTGTTTCTTGCTCGTGTCGAAATTATTTTCTGCCACAAATTTTCGTCTTGGCTAATTGCAATGCAACGCTGACTATTTGGCTAATGCCATTTGCAGCTGACCATCATAATTGTCACAATCCGATGAGTAAATGGGAATTGAGAATTTTTTAATTTATGAACGATTGAGTAAAATTGGATAATATGTTTTGGCAGAGAATCGTCATAGAGTTTTTTTGATAGGGTTCATATAAAGAAGTAAGAAGAGCTCTTAAGCTGAATAGATGGGAATTGAAAATTTAAGCTAGACTCACTCATTCTATATACAAATCATACCAAACTTCATGCTGTTGAAGCTAAGCAAGATTCTCATATTCATTGATTCCAACTGAAATTGTGTATATGAATCAGAATCCGAATTTCTTATTAGACTCCCATGTATATGAATTTAATACATGATATAAGCAGTTCAGCTAGAAAATATCTGCCTTTGTAACAAATGAATATCATATGTTCCCAATTGGGTTCACTTCAATCCAATTAGACAGTTGACATATGCAGATTCCATCAGATCAGACATTTGCCAACTGCTGGCTCTTTCAATTGGATTTCCAAGCCCAAATGAAATTGTCTTGGCATTAACATGAAATTCAATAAATATGGCACAAGTGCTCTATACATCTGCATTTCATATAGACACATTTTGTGCACTTTATAATTCACTTAGTGTAAGATTCATCAAACTATTCCCACCCGCACACATATTGAAATACCTTTCAGGTATTTCTGTTGGCTGCGTTTGGCAAAGTGTTTGGCCATTGTTTGACGTGTCCTTCACGAACGAATATCTCACTTTGTTTTTCTCGCACTGAAAATTGATGTGCATGACAGCAAAAAGCCAGAAAAATAAAAATAAAAAATGTATATATAAATGAAAAGAAAAAAAATTCATCACATTTCTGCGTAGACAATAAACATTGCAAAATGAAGCAAACAATAAAGAAAAAAGAAGAAAGAAATGAAAAAGAATTAAAATTAAAATGAAAAAATACTTACGTTCGCAAGCGAAACTCAAGCTAAATACCTTGGCAAAGCGACAACAATGAGCACACATAGATTAAGTAACTAAGAAATGGGCTAGTACACAGCGAGAAAAATGAGCAGAGAATATAAATAAAGACAGCAAAATAAAGATGATGAACTATTGATGCGTAGCAAGGGTGGCAGGAGGTGGGATCACATGAAACTGAAAAGTTAAATATAAATTGGGTTTAGTAGAAATGAAAATTGTTTAAGAACTGTGGAGAGGTACTTAGAGAGTGTTTTATGAAGCATTTATAGATATGACAGTTAGAGCTTTGGTATCAGCTGGAAAGATATAAAGTTGACAATGTTAATATGTTATTTTGATTGAAGGGCTATGTAAAGATCACCATAGAGTGAGTCTAATATCACGCTTGTAGCTTTGGTACACATGTACATTCATTAGGAGATATAGATCACATAATATTATAATGGACTAAACTTAATACATAGCTGATAAGAATATAGCTAATTAATTAAATGATTGCTGAATATAGAAATAAAAATATATAAAAAGTATAATATATAGATATATAGGCATATATTAATTTATAATAGAGATGTTAGATATATGATATACATATAAACTAAAAGATCTAAGATTCTTTAAGTTTGTCTCAAGCCAAAGAACTTTTAGAATTGAAAGCATAAAAGCTGAAGTGAGAGCTGAAATCGCGATTATGATACATTGAGCGTTTAAAAAGAGTTCTTTAAGACTGAATCATTGTCTGACGAGTATCTATAAAAAGTTTTTTAATAGATTTAGCTCAACAGAGAGTTCATAGCAATTCAGAAATGATATTATATATTTTAAGCTACTACAAAAGTATAAACTAGAAACAGTTCTTAGCCCAGTAAAGCTAAGATCACTTAAGACCTACAGCCTCAGTTCACTTAATATGATCTACAGCGCTCAGTCGTACACAAAACCTTGTGAGATGAATCAACAGTTTGATTACAATTAGTTGGCAGCCCTCAGCGACATAACAAATGCATTTGCAAACCGATTTTAAATAGATGTATGCATGTATATATTTAAATATATGTATGTTAGTATGAACCAAAGTAGAATTCACCTACGCCTAAAATTAGACGCATGATGCGAGTGGCAGATTCTGTGTGCCCCACGATGGGGCACTCAGGCAGCAATGCTAGGCATGTAAACGCGCTATTTGTGACAAGTTCGATGTCTTTATCAAGCGTATAAATAAATTTAAAAATTTTCGCCGAACAATGCGATTTTTGACAATGCCACAAAACATCGGCCAGCGAGCTGAACGCTGAACGCTGAATGCTGAGTGTTGGGAAAAATGCAATTTTGTGGGTCAGAGCATTGGGGCCAAAAATAAAGCGCAGACTGAAGCAAGCGAATGAAAGCGACGTCGAGGTGACGGCTTTAAGTTAAACTTAAGCGACTTTTCTGGGGGCAACTTCCAAACAGAGACCAACTAAATGAATGAATCGATATGTAACTCTATTGTGCAATTGCTGTTCTATATGACTTCCTTAGCAAGCAGACCAGCATTGAGATCGAGCAGCTGAATGCTCGCGTCGTTGAGGCCGAGACCCGGCTGAAGACCGAGGTGACACGCATCAAGAAGAAGCTGCAGATCCAGATCACCGAGCTGGAGATGTCCCTGGATGTGGCCAACAAGACCAACATCGATCTGCAGAAGGTGATCAAGAAGCAGTCACTGCAGCTGACCGAACTCCAGGCCCACTACGAAGATGTTCAGCGCCAGCTGCAGGCCACCCTCGATCAGTACGGCGTTGCCCAGCGTCGTCTGGCCGGCCTCAATGGCGAGCTGGAGGAGGTGCGCTCGCATCTGGATAGCGCCAACCGTGCCAAGCGCACCGTGGAGATCCAGTACGAGGAGGCCAACACACGCATCAACGAGCTGACCAGCGCCAACGTGAACCTGGTGTCGCTCAAGTCGAAGTTGGAACAGGAATTGAGCGTTGTCGCTTCCGACTACGAGGAGGTGTCCAAGGAGCTGCGCATCAGCGACGAGCGCTACCAGAAGATCCAGGTCGAGCTGAAGCATGTCGTCGAGCAGGTGCATGAGGAGCAAGAGCGCTGCGTCAAGCTGGAGACCATCAAGAAGTCTTTGGAAGTCGAAGTCAAGGTAGGCGCCAGACGAGAACTGTTAAATATTCTCTTACTATATATATCGTTATCTTCCGCACAGAACTTGTCCATTCGCCTGGAGGAAGTTGAGCTGAACGCCGTTGCCGGTAGCAAGCGCATCATCAGCAAACTGGAGGCACGCATTCGTGATCTGGAGCTGGAGCTGGAGGAGGAGAAGCGCCGTCACGCCGAGACCATCAAGATCTTGCGTAAGAAGGAGCGCACCGTCAAGGAGGTGATGGTACAGTGCGAGGAGGACCAGAAGAATATCATCTTGCTGCAGGATGCGCTGGACAAGACCACTGCCAAGATCAACATCTACAGACGCCAGCTGAGCGAGCAGGAGGGCGTCTCCCAGCAGACGACCACCCGTGTCCGCCGTTTCCAGCGCGAACTGGAGGCTGCCGAGGATCGTGCCGATGTTGCCGAATCCAATTTGAATCTGATCCGCGCCAAGCACCGCACATTCGTCACCACCTCCACTGTGCCCGGCTCTCAGGTGTACATTCAGGAGACAACAAGAACGATCACCGAATAGATCAATCTCACTGATCCACCCCACACACACACACCACACCCACACAAATACACATACACACCCACACTGAAACACACATAAACACAGTCCCAGCAGAAACATTTTATAATTTATGACAAAGGCAACAAGAACAGCCATCAGTATGCAGAAAATGAAAATGTAGAAGAAGAAGAAGAAGATCTTGAGATTGAATTGAATATTTGCTTGAGAGAAACTTTTATAATTTAAATTTTTTTCAGAGCTTGCGAGAGTTCGTATAGGTTATACATTATAAATACATAACACTACACATCTCCTATCTATTTTATAATAATAATAATATTTTGAAGTTCATGTAATTTAATTAAAATAATGAACCTAAAACCTAAAAAAAAACCAATAAAATTACAAAAGTAAAACTACAGCGGTTTTGCAGCGAAAGAGAGAGAGAGAGAGAGAGAGAGAGAAAGAGAAAGAGAGAGAGTGTTTGCTTATAGAGTTTGGCTGACCTAAAACAAATCAATGATCGACCCCAAAAATATATAAAAATAAAATAAAAATAAATTCAAAACACTATGAAAACGAGTTACCCGAGTTACAACCGCTTCTACTTGTTTTTAGTTTATTTTATGTTTAGTAGGTAAATATCTGTGTGCTCGTAACGAATTCATTTTCGATGATTAAAACAAAAACGATTAAGAAAAACTGAGCAATTTTCATATTTTTACTTTGTATTTTGCAATAAAAACTGAATTTTACTTATATAATAATAACTAAAACGAAATTAACTCTAGAAGAGGTTTTACTAATTGGGGTATGCTAGAGAATGAGAAATTGGTTAGAGAATCCAAGTACTAGCTTTGCTTTCAATCAGTAATAAGGTATATCAATTCCAATCAACCAAAATTTGTAATAAAAATCTGAATATGAATAGAACTTTAGTTATGAGAAAGAAAACTAAGTTAAAAACCAACTTTTTTCTATATAGAAACAAGGCATAAAGAGTTCAAATAAAGTTGTGCAGAGATACTATATAGATAAAAGTTTTTCTGCTCTTGCGGCACTTAGAGCTTCTAGAGAACTCTGGTATGACTTATGCTTAGAGTTGAGTTGAAATCAAAATATTTCGCAAATTTCATTCATGTATCATTTCGTGATTAAACTTTAGCATTTAATGTTTTTATAAGAACATTTCATTATCTCAGCTCGAATTATCTCAGACAGAAATTTAGCTGGCTCATGTTGAGGGCAAGAAAAACTTAGAGCTATGATAATGCATAAAGCAAGACATCAGTATGAAATTCACAAGCATTTCGGGGAAATTTGTAGAGGAAACTTCCAGAAACGCACTTAGACTAGAAACTGTTTTAGCCCCATTTCCCTTCATGAAAACATACACAAATGAAAAAAATTTGTTTTGTTTAAACTAATCACTATTTATTAAGACTTTCAACTGGTTGGGGACAAGTTGAGTATCCAAACAAATTAGGCAGCAGAGACTGCCAGCTTGGAGCCAGTGTTCAGGATGACAGTCTTATCGCCGTAGAGACCGCCGTAGCTGCTCTTCTTGAAGACTGCAAAGAGAATAGGAAGAGAGAGATCTTTAGCAAGCCGCACAGATTGATAGAGATTTCGTAGTAGTAACTAACCTGGATCGATCTCGGCAACGAAGGAACGTGGTGGCAGAGCAGCAGCGTAGAGCTTGTCCAGTGGGCCGTAGGGCTTGGCTAGCAGAGGCTTGCCCTGCTCCCAGCCATAACGGTTCAGGGCGTACCAGTCGGTGCCGTCCAATTTGGCTGAGGCGGCGGCGGCGCCAGCGGCATTGGTCAGAGCAGCGGCCTGAGCCTCGGCGGTATCGGAGGGCTTGACGTAGTCGGCATAGCTGCCATGGCTATAGTCATTGCTGCGGTAGGCCAGGTTGGGTCTGTAGGCCAAGCAGACGCTGATGCAGCAGGCCATCAGGCAGAGCAAACGCAATGAGCTGGCGGACATTTTGTTGGTTCGATGGTGCGAGGAAGCGACTGTTTTCCAAACTAATTAACAATTGCGCATGGCCAAATTGCTTTTATAGCCATGTTATTTGTGTTGGCCAGCGATTTGTGTGTGCGCTTTACGTGACCAAATGCCCAGTCAGACCGACGACTCATGACGAAACTTTAGGGGGGCCGGCTAGCTAACCCAGAGTGGTGGCTGCATCGCAGCACCAAAATCCCACTGCCGTGTGCCACAGATAAGGTGGCAGCGAGAGTGAAAGAGAGAGAGAGGGAGAGAGAGAGAGATGCAGTCTTCGGGTTACAGTTTGGGGCAGTCGGTGTCAGTTTACGCTTGAAATTGCGCGCCAAAAGTAAATTCAACTCAGCCACAACCACGACTACGACAATGACAATAACAATGACAATGATGACAAGCCAAAGAGCAAGTAGCTCCCATTGATATCTTATTGGTTGCACCCCTCTGCTTGGCACGCTCGGCCCGCTTTTCGCGTGTGCGGTATCAGGTCTTTGACTTGGCTACCTGCTGCCGCAGCAGCATCTCTCACTGCTGCTCAATGAACCCCGTCGTCGCAGCAGCATCATGTGGGCTGTGTGGATGCATTCGAGCGCACATTCATCACCTCTGTGTCATGTGGCCGCATACGTAGTCAGCAGCTCTAATGGCGCATTGATAGTCTGCGCTTGGTATGCGCAAGACTCTGCTGCATTTGGACTCCAGCGAAGTCTAACCATGTCCACGAGTCTAGCTCTGGTTACCTTTAATCTGGCTGCATGCAAAGTGGTTGAACTGATAAGCGAGCTTAACTTGGGATGAGTAGAGAGAGAGAGAGAGAGAGAGTAAGAAAGGGGGATGAGTAAAGAGAGGAAGAGAGAGAGAGGGGGAGAGAGAGCGGAGAGAGAGACAACGAATTGCTTTTTGTGGCCCAACTTGAGCTGCCATGAAATATGAGAGCTTTAAGCTTGTTTTAATCAATGTACAGTGGATACTCGTATGACAGCAACTGACACAGTTTATGGAGTTTGTGGTATGTAGCTAATGATGTCACACGTACCTGCTGATATGAAGCTTAGAAGCTCATGTATAATGATCTAAGTTTGGCTTTCAATGAGAAGAAAAATATTTGATTGAGATTTATAAATTGGTTTCAGTGGCTTTATGATATTTCCTTAATTTAAAAGTCAGGTCTGTGTCTAATAGTAGCAAAGCCAATATACTCGCTTTGCTTTGTGAATGAGTATATATTGAGAACTAGTTAGAGTATATAGACTGACCTCTAACTTAAATTATGGTAGGACAGTATGACATCTATGCTATATGTAGTACAGCATAGTATAGTACAGTACATATTAATATAGTATAATTTAATATAATATAATATAGTATATTATAATATGGTATAGTATAGTATAGTATATTATAATATATTGTGTGGTATAGTATCGAATGCTATGCTATAGTCCATACACAGTACTTACTAGAGTATCAAAACATATGAGATAAAACATATGCCATATTCATACTAAAGTATTGTAGCTACTCGAATACAAATCAATTTAACGGCTCTATGATAAATCTACTTTGTTTTATAATAAAGCTCCCAGCAAAACTCTAAAACTCTATTGATTATTCTGCCAAAAATATAAAGAAATACATTTTATATTATTCTTCTTCTTTTAAAGCAACGATTGGCTTTATATGTTGGCATAGGCATTAAGCACGCACGGCATTCCCGGCCGTCGTTTTCGCTACAATCAAAGCTAAGCTCCAAGTCAAAAACAAAAACAGCAGCAGCTGCAGCTGCCAAACATCGGCGGCGACCGGAACCACTTATCAGACGCACTCATACACACACTCAGACTCAGACAACCCACTCAAGGCCACACACTTCAGTATGACCGTATTATCAGTAAAAACAATTCTCTGGCTTTCTGTTTGTCACAATTTTATTTAGCGCTTTTGGCACAACGAACTCATCCAGCTTTGAGATTCGAACGGAGGTTGAGGGAAGAGTTCTCGGAACGGAGGATCAAGCTCTTAGTACCTGAGTCCCTCGTTGTAGCTGCCGTAGTTGTTCTCGGGCAAGTACAGCTTGGCAACTGGGGGAGCGGCGCGCACGGGCAGCACCACCTTCGAGTACTCGACGGGCGAGACGATGCGGCGGTAGTGGTTGCGGCCAGGGTACAGCAGAGTGGCGCCGGCGGGCTCCACCGAGTAGCGAGGCTGGTTGTAGCCGCGCTGGCGGTAACCGCTGGACCAGCCGCCCAGACCAGCCAGACCACCCAAACCGCCCAAGCCGAGACCGCCAATGTGTCCGATCTTGCCGTGTCCACGGCCATGTCCGCTGATGCCGCCATGACCATAGCCGGAGTCGATCAGGATGGGGCGCAGTTGCTCGCTGCCGCCATAACGGGGACCGGCAATGATCTCAACGGGACTGTCATTGCCACCGGCAGCAGCGGCGCTGGATGCGGCCGCGGCGCCGCCACCCTCCGAGCGTTGGGCGTAGTTGGAGACTTTGCGGAGTCCGCCGTAGATGGGGCCGCTGCCATAGCTGGGACCGCTGCCGTAGCTGCAGCTGCCGACGGCCAAATAGGCGCAGATGAATACCGCAAGGGTCTGTGAGAAGAAGATGCGACGGGTCAGAGATCGATGCCAATGGGTAACGGGAACGGGAAGTGATCTTCGTCATGGTACTTACGGCGAACTTGTTCATGGCTGTACTTTCGTGTTGTATTTGGGGGGCGCTCGCTGCTCGAAACAGTTGGCACAATTAACAAACCAAATGCCAAGCACACTTCTTTATATAAGCAAAAGAATTGAAGCACTCGAAACGTGATCTCGCTGCGAATTTATCACGCCGCTGGCTGCAGCTCGCCCCAGCCCAGCCCAGCTTGGCTCAGCTCAGTTCAGCTCAGCTCAGCTTGGCTTGGTTTGGCTCAGCTCAGGTTCAACGGCGTCGTCTCGCATCTCGTCAACGTTGAGGGCGGCTCAGTCCAGCAAGCGGCTGCCGCTGCTTGTCCAAATCGTGGCTCGATATCGCCACTCGAGCAGCTTCACACTTCAAGCTGCTGCTGGCGTTGATATCACCCACATTTGAATGCAGCAGCCGCCCACAATGTGGGGTGGATGCTGCTCACACTTTAGGGTGGCTCAAAACGCACAGCCGCAGCTTCGTGTGAGCATGCAGCTGGATAAGCAATAGCAGCAGCAGCAGCAGCAGCAGCGACAGCATCCACAGCTGTTGCTAACTAGGCCTCTCTCTCTCTCTCTCTCTCTCTCTTTTGAAAAGCTGTTTACTATTTAAAGATTGGCTATACAATAGCTCAATGTTTTATATATAGAAAATATATATAGAAAATATATGGAAATATGTGGACACAGCTTTACTTGATTTGACATTCTACTATATGTTAGCTATCTTCTATAATAGCTAGCTGCAGGACTTTACCTTAGAGGACTTTTATAACATTTTTATTGAGAAAACCTAGAGCTAAACCTAAAATTTGCTCTAAGGCAAAGTCCTGAAAATGGATAGAAAATAAATAAAGCATATCTACCATATCGTATCTATATAAATACGGTACCTAAATCCTCTAAAACTCCTACAACACAAGAGCATACTTAACATAGTTTATGGTCTATTATAATTATTTTAATATATTTTACGATTAAACTTTCTCTCTTTTTTTATTTTCTTAATATTCTTTCTTTGTTTCTTAATATAGTTGTTAAAGTATATTTTATTCTACCTATGCTGATTTATTTTTCTGCTGCCTATGCATTTGCTAAACTATTTAAACTACATGCCTCAGCAATCAATGCTTTAACCCATCCGGGCCAGTTCCAAACTTAGGCTAAGAAGTTTTTTCTTGACCTTATTTCATTGTTTGAACTTGAAGCTAGTTCCATGGAACAATTGCCACCCATCTTGGCCTAGTCACTGCTGCATAATCCCAGCTACATTTAAGCCCGACGCTCAAAAGTATGTCACACATTCTTCACACCCATTCAGCCCACTAGACTTGAGTCAATTAAAAGAATTTCGTATTTTTTTGTTGTTCAACATTCTCCGCGGCTTTCAGCGGGTTTTTTCTTTTTATTCACTGTTTCAACTGGTGTTGGTTCGATTGGAATTAGTAGCCACGTCCGTGACCGCCACGTCCGTAGCTGTTGCCATGCCAGCTGGCGTCCAGATCGTAGCCGATGACGGCAGCCTGGCGGTAGTTGCCAGGACGGATGCCAGCGGAGGCAGCGGAAGCGGCAGCAGCAGCCGAGGGATTGGATGAGCGCGAGATCAGGGGCTGGCGATATCCACCATAGCCGCCGATCAGACCACCACGGCCGCCGCCGATACCACGGCCCCAGCCGCCGCCGTAGCCAATATCCTGAACGTAGGCAACTTGGCCAAGATCGCTGCCATAGCCGATGTTGCCATAGGGATTGGCATTGATGCAGGCAGCCAGAGCGCACAGAGCGAATGCAATCTGATGAAATGAAACAGGTCAAGGATTAATCAGCTGGCTGGGTCTAGAGCACTGGTACTGCTCAAGGATCACTTACCAGGAACTTCATGTTGAGTTATTTGGCTTTGCTAGTTGTAGAAATCAATCAAACTATGATTTGCTTGGCACAAGCGTTCGCTTTTATATGCGAAAATTAGACTGGATATGGTTACGTGACAGCCCAGACACACATATCTACACAAGTATATTGTATATATGCATATATTCATATTTAATAAATTTCTATTGCTGTGATATTTCATAAGTGTCTCGTGTACATAAGACAACATTATGTACATTCTCGCATTTAGTATTTACTCGCATTTCGTTGTCGTGTCTACAACAAATTATAAAATCGTTCGGTTACGCGATGTTCCATTGTTTCCGACTTCTGATAGTGCCTGGCCCCGCCCCTTTTGCCTCGACATGTGCAAAAACAACGAGCACTTCGTGAGCTCTCAATGAAAACACCCCCTAGGCAAAGGCGCGCGACTTTCGTAGCCCCAGTTTAAATATAAGTTATTTTTTATATATTTTATTTCCGATATGTGTGTATGCATTCCTCGCGTTAAAATACAACAGATATAAAACAGTCTATAGCTGTAAATGGAGCTGTCAACATGAGCTCTACTAGTATGAGCTTTAAGCTGGCCAAAGCTAAGGACTAAAAAAAAATGGGGCATACTATGAGGGTAGAGTTAAAGGAAAATGCTAAGTTGCCATAGTAAAGAATAGAAGAAATTTTCTTGAAATACTTTATATATGTAGAAAAGAATATACAATACTATACGATATAATATACAAATTTAATATAAAATTTAATTTATTTTAAGAATAAGTCTACAATATAT
The DNA here is from genome assembly GCF_054131065.1 of Drosophila arizonae. Taxonomy (NCBI): domain Eukaryota; kingdom Metazoa; phylum Arthropoda; class Insecta; order Diptera; family Drosophilidae; genus Drosophila; species Drosophila arizonae. The sequence goes on along the minus strand of NC_142924.1, from coordinate 7,293,905 downwards.
GTTCGTTCTTCAGCTCACTTCTTCATTCAGCTTTTAAGCTAAACATAGCTGGAAAATGGCAAAAACTCGCAGTTTTTCACGGTACCCCAAAACCCCGTTAAGAATAAATATTCAAGTTCTTTTTTAAGTTTCTTAAGTTTGGTGGCATTTATTACTTCCTAGTTTCTTCTTATTCGCCTATAAGTCTTAAGCTTTGGTAGCTTTTGTTTCACTGTAGTTGAACTCGCTTAGTAGCCGGAGCTCTTGTAGCCGGAGTTCTTGTAGCCATTGTTCTGGCCAGCCACGGAGCTGGCGGCGGCGGCAGCTGAGCCACCCTGTGCCTCCTCGCCGTAGCCGTAGCTGGACTGCTGGTTGTAGCTCTGGCGGGGGCCGTAAGAGCGCTCCACCAGGCGCTGGGGCTCCTTCCAGAGCAGAGGAGCACCAGCCTTGGGTGCGGCCAGACCAAGCTTGGCCAGCGACACAGCCTGACGATCGACGGGCGCGGCGCCATAGCCGTAGTTGCGGCTGTAGGTGTAGTGGGCAGAGACTGGGACCTCAATGCTCTTGCCATAGCCGCCGCCATAGCTGCCACCATAGCCGCCGCTGCCATAACCGCCAGCGGGGACGATAGCCTTCACGGTGAGAGCAGGCTGCACCTGGTAGGCATAGCCGCCGACGGGTGCACTGCCGTAGCCGCGATTGTACGAACTGGCCGAGACAGCGGCGAGGGCACAGACGAAAATGCACTGCAGAATAAGAATAGTGGGAAGATGAGCCAATGGCCTGGAGGGATACTGGGGCAGGATGCGCAGACACTTACCATGAACTTCATCATTTTGATGGCTTAGTTGGGTTTTGGTTTAGTTGGGCTGCTAACTAATGTCTGACTGGAGCGACCCGTTTTGCTTATATACTAAAAATCCAGGCAATGCCAACAAATTTCTCGCTTACGTGACGAATATGATGCAAGTTGGGCTCTAGACGATCGTCTGTTCCATGTAGCCGAGTTCTTTGTGTTCCAGCCGCAATCTGAAGACGTCGCTCACCGCTCACCGCTCGCCGCTCGATTCGACGTGCATGCTAACAACATTGCACTGGCCGCTGCCCCACCCCAATGGGGCGGCCGTCCAAACTTGAACCTCAATTCGGCGCGGGTCCAGATAGCAGGCGTCTGTGCTTACGCCATCGTCTACTGGAGAGTGCTCCCCCACGGCCATGGCCTCGACCACGACCACGACCACGACCACGGCCACGGCCACCACACACTCATTACGCAAGCCAGCTGACTCGTGCGTGCCCAGCTGTGAGTCTCTGATGCGCCCGTGCGGGCGTCATTTTGATCCACGATTCGTCACCGCTTGCACCACTGTGGCTAGCGAGCTTGACACAGTTTTTCAGCCAAGGCATTGACTGCCACTTTCTGCTGCGTTGGTACAATTTATATACAAAAGCAAAAAAAGTTACGATAAAATTACAATAAAATAATAAACTATAAACAGTTTTTCAAAATTGCAATGCCAAGCACTTTAAATAACTCAAATAAAATAATAATACTTTGCATCCGCTACACACATTCGCACAGGGCACATTGGTTAGCATGCAGAGTTGGAGCTACATTTATTATTATGATTATTATTATATATATTATACTAGTAACTCCTCACATACAGTCTATTAGTTCAGTTCTTTATTATTCACTCAACATTTAAACAAATACAAATTTTAATAGCGACTAACTTCGCGTCGATAACTTCAGCATATCATATTTTGAAATAACATTAGGATAGCAATCAATAAACTTGTGTAAAGCCATAGAGCATTGTATCAATATTGTCGCATATACATACATAGGTATGTATGCAGGTAAAAGCAATTATTCAAATCAACATTCATCATTAAGTATTATCCCCCATTTGTGTTGGCTTGCGCTCTCGATCTGGCCTAGCTTGTTCAACAACATATTTAACAGAAGCTGAGCAAGATTGGCGCACTCAACAGTGTGGAGCTAAGCCTAATCTTGATGAGCGACACGTCTGGCTGGCGGCCACGCGACCTTATAAGAGACGCGCGCCCGTCAGCCCGTACAGAAAACTAGTTCACAACAAACACACACACAGCTCCAAAATGCTTCGTAGTCTGTGCTTTAAGGTGAGTAGATTTCGATTTGTGTGTGGTGTGTGTGATGTTAATGTGTGTGGTGTGTGTGTAATCCTTTTACAGATCTTGCAGTTTGCCCTGCTCTTCGCCGTGGTCGTCTACCAGAAGCATATTGGAAGCGTTGCCGATGCCAAGCAATTCGAGAGCGATTGCCGCTGCCAGAGGCGGGGCTAAGCTTTGGTTAGCTGAGCTGCAGTGTAATTGAGACGAATATAGCAGCACACATCAATAAACAGGGCAGGTCGATGTCGATGTCGATGCATATATACAAAATTTGAACTGTTTTCATAAACTCGTAGACAACACGTACTGACCAGCTAGCTAGTCGACTAGTTGCTAGCAAGCTGAGCGCCGCACATGGCTTTCAGCCGGGTAAGCAGCGTGTGCAAATGGTGTGAACGCGTGACAGACTCTGCTGTCGATTGCTGTGCGCCTATGCCATGTTTCCCAGTCAAGGTTTCCATATACATGCGCTTGTACAAAGCCGACAGCTGTTTTGGATCCTTGCCGGTGGTTAACAGCAGTTTGATGAGCGTTTTTAATGCATTCTGCAATCGGCTCTCATAGAGCGTCAAATGTGCTTTGAACTCGTCATCGTCGTCGACGTTCACGCTGCTGTTGCTATCGATGACGTGCCCGAAAATGAGCTGGCACTGGAAACAAATGTCTAAAGCCGCTTGCATATGCTTCACCTTCTGCGCTGCATGACTGGAAACTGCAATAGCAAAAGAAAACCATAGGTTATATAGATATCATCACTAGGTTGTCCCTATGAGACCCACCATCCGATAGAAACTCGTGCAACGATATGCGCTCCAGTTGCACCACCAGCAAATCGCGCACCTCCTTCAGGCTTTCCAAGATGTGCGTCGCCTTCTCATAGTGGTATTTGCATAGCTGCAGCGTCGCTTTGGGCAGCTGAGATGCATCTGAAACGCTATAGCTACGCAGCTGCGCATAGTGGAAGGATGCAATGCTGCAAATGGAAATTGATTTATCAGTTTTAAGATCTATTTATAAGTCAAGGCGATATGCTGTTACCGTTTGTGTATAAGGCCAGAGCGAAAGCTATAGAGCACTTGGCGTGCGCCTGCGTGTTCCACATCGCACAGCTTTAGAGATTTCTGCAGCAGGTCCAACACCTCCTTGGACGCCTCGGCCAGGCTGCTCTTATCGGCGGCGCTGTAATCCTGTAGCTGCTTGGCCAACGTAAACGTGGCTGTCGACAGCTCCCACTGCACAAGATCCCACAGTTCGGGATTGGCTTTTCTAGTATCCAGGCAATCCTTAGCCTTCTCATAGTAGTCAAAGGCTTCGTTATAAAATGTTTTCTGTATGTCCAGGCCAATGGTGCTGCAGATTATATAAGATTAATAGATAAAAATGGCGTAAAATATGAGTACTCAGCATACCTCTCATTTGGCATAGTCAAATGAGCACGCAGCCGCATGAATCTGCCCATGTTGCAGTAGAGGAATGCAAGATTGACGTTATCCTTCACCGCTGTAAAGGCTGCGATGCCACGGCGCAGGCAGTCATATGAATTGATTGTCAGTTTCACATATAGAGGCTCTGCTGCAGAGGCTAGCGTTTCAGTTGCATTATCTAATTCAGCTTTCGATTGCTCTGAAGAGCCATTGGCGGCTTCTTCTTTCTTGCGCTTCATTTGGCTGTACTCCTCTGCAAGGCAAGGCAAATGTTAAGAGTATTACAAAACAGAGAGAGAGAGAGAGAGAGAAAAAACTTACCTTGAGCGGAATACATATACTTGAGACCCAGTTCGTTGCGCACATTGCCCAGGCGACGCAGCAGCTCGTTGCTCTCATCGGTCTGCGCATGCTCCAGTGCATCTTCGTAGCATTTGCAGCTGTGCAGCATCACCTGCTCGACATTCTTAACGGGCACTAGCGTGAGCAGATCTGCATCCTCCAGTTCCTGTGTCAGCTCAGCGTTAATCAAGCTCGAATGCTCATCCAGCTGCTCATATTGCTGCACATACTGATCGATGGCGCTCCAGTGCTTCGACATTTGAAAGAAACAATCCCCGGCGCGTCCCAGCAGACAGCTCTGCTGGCTGACCACGTTGGCCATGTACTTGTTGAGCACCTGCTGGCAGCGGCAGGCCAGCTCGATGGCTCGCAGCGTGCTGCCATAGACCTGGGCCTCGTAGTAGTACTCCGCTAGAGTGGCATACGTCAGGCAGGCCTTCTCCAGCAGCAGCAGCTTCAGATGCACATTCCACGAGCCAAAGTTTTGAGTATTAAACTTGGCACTGAGTTTCTGAGTAGCCACGGTTGCCGGCTTGGTGTTGTTGTTGTTGTTGTTGCTGGTCAACTCTTTGGATTTGCTGCGTTTAGTCTTTGTCTTGGTGGAACGTTTCTTCGACTGCTGTGCCTGCGCCTGGGACTGCGGCTGAGCAATCTTTAGCTGCTCGTAGGGCAGTGGTATAGCATTGAAGGGCTTCGCCATGTTGGGATTCTGCTCTTCGTGTAGTATGCGCTGCTTCTCCTCCTGCTTGGCGTGCATTTCCGACTCCTTCAGCTTCTCCTCCTGGTTGCCATTGAAGTACTGCAGGCAAGAGAGACCCGCACTGATGTGCTGCAGCGATATTTTGCAGCGATCGACCGTGCTGGCGATCAGAGGCGCCGGCTTGGGTTGCTTGGCATGCGATTTGAAGTCTCGCAAAGCATCGCAGATGTGACGCACTGCTACATTCGCTTTGCCACCACTTTCTGCCGCACTCTGGTAGTACTTGTCGCTCCCAAAGTTATTTAAGGGATCGTCATTGTAGTTGTCTTCCTCCTCCTCATCTTCATCATCAATCTCGTCCTCGTCGTCATTAAACAGCGTTGGCGATTCATTGAATTTGGGAGCCTTCGGGTCAATTCCAGCGGGAACATGCAAATCAGAGAGTATATAATGGGATGAGCTGACAATCTGTGGATACTGCTCCTTCGGCAACAGCTTGATGCAGTTGTCCAGCAATGCGCGTATATTGCCCGCTGTCTTCGGTGTTATGTGTTCCAGCGTGTTCTTCATGTTGCGTGCCACAGAGTAGAGCAACATGCCCACAGGCACCGTAAACGGATTCATTTCCTTTTCCTTCTGTTGCTGTGGATGCTCCGGTTCCTCCGCTGCTTTATTTTGATTCTGATATAGGGTGGTCAAATCGTAGAGCTTAACCACATCATCGTTGCGACCCTTGAACAACCAATAGGTGTGACCCGCCTTGGTCGCATTCGCTTTCAGAAATGCTAAAATATTTTGAGCCACATTGCGCACCACCTGTGGTGAAAACTGCGAGTTCTCCAGATAGGGCAGATCCTCAGTCTTAATGATCTCGTATTTCTGCACAATGCCGTCCAAATGGTAGCACATCACTACCTCCGGCACATTGCACATTAGATTGTCCAGCCAGTAGTCGATGCCAGTTAGGACATTGATAGGCTGTGCAGCATCACGTAGTCGTAGACTAATGCAGGGCCTGTTCGGACCACCAAAGATGGGCATATCAGTGCCAATCAGCATGCGAATATCCTCGAACGTCCACACAACATTGCGGTTGAAGGCATGGCTTGATTTGGGATCAGGCACATTCTCTTCGATCTTCGGTTCCGGCAGCACAGGTCCAATAATGGGCAGACTTGCTCGCCTGCTGGTTAGCAATGGAGGTTCATTGGCATCGTAGTCCGTATCGCTACTTGGCTTCAGGCTGTGGTACAGAAACTTCGAGAGCAAGTTCTTTGTCTGCAGCGCCTCACGGGAACGCTCCTTAATACAAAAATTGTGCTGCTCATCGCCGTAGGCCAGAATGTGCTCGAGTATGAAGCTGCGCAACCATTTCCAATCATCGTCCGACTTGCGCAGCAAATACTTCTGTATATCGAACTCGTCCAGCAACAACGTGTTGCCGACCTTATGCACAACCATGCTGATGGCGCTCTTAGCACTGTATGGCAGTTTTAGTAGCTGTTTGATATTCTCGGCATCCGAGACAACGTCCACCTCGCCCACACAATCGGGAAACATTTGCCCCAGACGGAAGCTGGCGAAGCCGCCGCTTTGATACAACGCCTGATGCAGTCCATGGCTGCTGTGCGAGGTAGTCAGCCAGTTGAGAGGCGGTAGATTGAGATTTGTGTTGCATTCTAAGCGCTTAAAGTGCGCAGGCACTTGAACGGGCGAAAGTTTGATGATGGCTTGGCTTTTCACAGCTTCCAGCTCATGCGGCCCAATGCTGCGACAGGGTTCAATCTATAAGGCGGACATATTCATTTTTTTGGCTTTACAAATCCCTCTCACTTACCTCTTCATTGCTATCTTCCATTGCGTTGTTTAGTCATTTCAATTTTCACACACAAATTGTTCACGAATATTCCACAAGGTTGGCTTTTGTTATGCCGGCAAACAGCTGTGCAATAGCAGCCATCCCTGGTTACGGCAGGGTTGCCCATATTCGCCAAAGAGTACAAAAATCACACGCAGCTATCAGCTGCTGGCTGCATTTAGTTGTTTTATTTTTTTTTTCATCAGCAAAGGAAAACAAATTATTGGATCATTTTTATAGAATTAACTCAAACCAAAATATGGATTTGTTCGTACTAATAGCACTGCTGTGCCTGATCAACACAATCCTTCCAGACATCATTCGCAACTGGGTAAGTGGATCATCTTATTCACTAATGAGCTGCCGTAGTCAAAAACACTTTCACTCCTTAGGTTAAAATATCCCGTTTTTGGAAAGGACCCAAGGTAAAGCCAGAGGATCTAGCAGCGCTGCAAGCAGCCCGCGAAGAGCTTACTCAAGTACAAAATGCAGAGCATTCCGGGGAATATGCAAGGAAAATCAAGACCATGCGTGCCGAGCGCAAAGTCGCCGATGCTGAGAGCAAAATTTTGAGGGCCAGTCAAATGCAGAAGCTTAAGCAGTCAACTATTGATACGGTGGCCTACTATGTGACGAAGGTCGTCTTCTCGCTGGTCGTCATCATTGTGTGTGCCCGCCATCGGTACTCGGCTGTGATGATTTTCGACGAGAGTTTTAGTCTACAGCCGCTGAGCGGACTGCTCAGTTTTCCCACTGGCATTTACAATGCTATTTCGGTGCCTACCTGGGCACTCTCATGTAATTTCACGTTTCGACTTCTGTACGATCTGGTCAAAAACTAAGGTGTCACAAATTGAATTGTAATTTTGTAATTTATTGCAATAAGATTTAATTGTAAAAAATGCTCGATATAGTTCACATAGCTTTATCAACCTTTTAACAACTAACGCATTTACAGAATAATTTTATTCATATAAGAAAAAGTACTATATGTTATATGAAAATATAATTTAAAAGCACGCGCTTCTTATCGTCAATTGATAATTATCGAATAGTTTATCAAACTGTTGCACATTTAAGTTAGGCAAATTTGTAATCAGATGAAAGGCTAGCAAAGGCTGGACTATTTTATAATTTTGTTTTTCATATCTAAAATGTCTAATTAATGCAAAATTATACATGCTCAACAAACAATTTGGTTGTTTTGTGAGTAACTTGCTTTCCATCCCTGGAATAAGAAATCGAGTAAGTGCATATCGATTTGTTTATCATCCCTAGTTAAAAGTTATTTGAGTTTTAGTTGAGCTGTGGAAAATTGTGAATTATTCCAAACTCAGCTACAAAATGGACAAACTAAATCAAAATGCACGCGAAAAAAAGGAAATTAAGTTGGATAATATCGACGTGACGCCTATATTAGCGGCTCTCATAGTTGGATTCATTGCAGTTGGTAAGAGCGAGAGCACGCCACGTCGATAAACAACAACAGTTTGCGATCATGCTACAAAATCAATTTAAATTTCAGCACTTTTTGTAATTTTCCGACGACGCTCGGCTACCCGACGTGATTTTCTGCTAACCGGTCTGACCGAGGCAGGTAAAAGCGCCTTATTCATGCAGCTGGTGCATAACAAATTTCCCGACACATTCACATCCATGAAAGAGAATGTCGGCGAATACCGCTCGGGACATGTTTCTGGACGACTTGTGGACATACCTGGACATTATCGCGTGAGAGACAAATGCTTTGAGCGGTACAAACACAACGCGAAGGGAATAATATTCGTGGTGGACTCAGTGACCATACAAAAGGACATTCGTGACGTGGCTGAGTAAGTGGACATCTCATAGTATTCATTCACTTTCTCCTAATCAACTACCCTTATAGCACCTTGTACACCATTCTGGCAGACAGTGCCACTCAGCCATGCTCAGTGCTGATACTGTGCAACAAGCAGGATCTGACGACTGCCAAGAGCTCACAGGTTATCAAGAGCTTGCTTGAGAAGGAACTGTAAGTTACTGCACATCTTTCCTGTCCTCATCTAATGCTCAATTTCTGATATCCATAGCAACATAGTGCGGGACACGAGGAGTCGCAAACTCCAGTCCGTAGGCGACGATGAACTAAACAAATCCATTACACTGGGCAAAGTGGGACGCGATTTCGAATTTTCGCACATTTCACAGAATGTACAGTTCTTCGAAAGCTCAGCCAAGGAAAAACAATTAAATGATCTTAGAGATTGGATAGATCGCATGCTATAGGAATACTAGCTGACTGACTAGCTATGGGCACTGAAATATCATCAAATATTTAATTGATATTGACATTTATATATGTAATTTTTCTACTTAGTCTCAAGACTCAAAGCTCATAACCTGTTAAATCCTTTTCAAATAGATCCTAACTTGTTCCCGCTTATCCTGTAAATCCACATTTAGGCTTATAATGAATTTTTTACAATAAGATTTTAACATGCGAAATAAAATGTTATTTTTATTGTTTATAATTGAGCTTCGAAAAGACAATGGAATTCCAGGGTAGCAGGGGTTGCTTATATATCAAAGTCTATAAAATTTTTCAAATTTATGCGCATTGTTAAAAAAAGAGATTGTTTATGGGCCGCGGCAGATCAACTGCTTGAAACCTGCTTACTGCACTGCTTTTTGGTATGTAAAAAATTTTTATTGCTGCCTGAAAGTATGCTACGAAAAGCTGAGTATAATCCTGACCTGAAAACAATAAGCAAGAAGAAAGCTGAACTAAAGTTGTTTTTAAAGCGGAGGAAGGCGTGGCTATGGCCTCTTTAACTTAACACTTATTCTATCATATTATACTCCTGCTGTTTACTATTCCGTTCTCCTATCCCCAATTATATTACTATACTACTTTTCTACTTCTATTATATTATATTTGTTTCTTACTAATATTAATATAAAAAATACATTACTAATTTTCAACTCCTATTTTACAGCTAGCCACTTTTCTACTAATCTACAAATCTTTAGCTCTTATACTCCAATAATACTTTTATCAAGTTAACTATTATTTTACTGCCCAACCGAAAGTCAACCTCTTTCTGATTCTCATTCATCTGAAAATGAGCTATTAATTCAATTCCAGCAAAAGTCACAGCCAACTGGTCCATTAACGTATTAGCCAAATGTTTGGCGCATGCGCAAGCTTTCAAACCTTTTTAGCGATTTGAAACCTTTTATGAACGTAGCAGCAGCAGCAGCTGTCGATGAGCTGCCTAATCCATCGATCAATTGACCGGCCAAAGATCAAACAGCCGCCCTAAAAAATAAAAATGAAGAAATCAATGAACTCGTCGTTTGGCGCTCATCTTCGCTGACTAGATAGAATTTCTAGGCTAAGAGAAATTCTAAGAATTGTTAGCTTTTAAGATTTGCCGAACAAAGATCCGGGGCGGATGCTTAACACAGGCCAGGCCCAAGTCTCGTGTTGGCTGCCAGCTGCCATCCATCCCTGATGTTCGTGGGCAACGTTGGTGGCAGCTCGACTTGATGGATCGAAGCCATGAATTTCGAGGAAAAGCGCGAGGATTTAGCGAGGATACAAGCGCCATGACTGCTCACTGGCTGACTGATCATCAAACGGGACTAAATTGTTTTATTTGGCATACAAAGTATAGATTTCCCTTGAGAGCTGAGTTTGTTCAAGGGAAATATATATAAGTCCCTTGTTTAACACACTAAACTGTAACTCACTTAGATTACATAAATGCCCTTGTGTAAGGGAAATATATATACACCCAGTAATTACTCGCTCATCGTGTCTAGCTGCAGTTGCAGCAGCCTTTTATTTCGACTATTAAAAAGGGAAAATTATCTCTTCATTTCCCTTTCTCTATCTAGCTTTTATTGCTGCTGCACTTCCTTTGAAGATGTAAGGGAAATTTAATTCTCTTTATAATGCCTTCAGTTCTCTAGCTTCTATTGCTTAAATACACTACGTCTACTTCGTACCACTTGTTGCCTCTCTTACAGCCGCCTCCTCATCTTGCAGCATGCTTCAGTTTCGACACTTCCTGGCATTGTTGCCGCCTCCACTTTTTCTCTATAGCTGCAACATGTGGCTGCTGTGATTCGGTGTCATGTGCATTGGAGCACGTGCTACACACATATACAAAAGACAAGAAGAACAAATTTAAGAGAGGCATAAGGTACTTTTTACAGCTGCAGACAGACCCATATGTTTCAGACACGCTTTAGCCAAGCGGAAGAACCGATTGCTCGACGGCTCGGCTGGTCGGCTGCTCGTCTGCTCGTCTGGTCGAATGGTCGAATGGTCGACTGGTCGGTCGACTGCTCGGCTGGTCGTCGCGTACACAGTAGCTGTTGTTAATTATGAACAGCTGATTAGGCAGACAAATGCAACAGGCGACGTTCTCTACTCTCTTCTCTTTTCTTTTTTTGCTCTCGTGTTTTGTGGGGCGAACAGTTTGGCCAAAAAAATACGATACGCCCGGCTCCGATTACCCAGGAAAAAAAAAAAATAATAATAATAAATGACAAAAAAGAGAGACGATTGCTGCCAACAAATTCATTGGAAGAGCAGACAAGCCGAGTTTAAGCTATGTTGGGCGATTGAATTACGAGCGTAGTAGACCGACCGTTAGTGGACTAAATCTTAGCTAACTGAAATTGACTGGCCAATAAATCGGTCTCATTATAGAAAGCATATAAATATGTTATACACAGGCAAATCTACTACAAATATATGTATATGTATCTATACGTATGTGCATGTATGTAAATATTACACACATACGAACATATATGTATGTATTGAGTTTCCCTTCTCACTTTGATACTTTAATAAGGCGCAGACCGCAATTACGCAGAGCTTGGAGCTGACTGGAGCGGGCGCCCGTTAAAAGTATTTTCTGTTGTTTCTGTTTTTTATGTACACAGCTTGCGACGTTTTGTGGGTTTTGAGCTGGCAAACGAGATGAGTGCACGGGCAGGAGCAGGGGCCAGGGGTAGCCGCAGGGGGTGTGGCTGGCAGGGCCGAAGTGGACAACACTGTGTTGCACATATGCAATTTATTTTAACACATCGTTAAAGCTCACAAAAATAAATCTTGACGCGTCGGACACTGCAATTATCACCTCTGCATAATCAGCAGTGCAACATCAGCAGCAACATCAGCGGCAAATTGAGCAACAAGGCAGGAGGCAAGCATCGAACAACGAGAGCAACGCATGCCCCACGGGCGTGCGACAAGGTACCGAAACCGCTTCGAAGCTTCAACTGAAGAACTGAAGGCAGCAGCAACATCAGCAGCGGCAGCAGCAGCGGCAGCGGCAGCGACAGCTGCCACAACAGCCGCCTCCTGTTAGCTTTCCTTTCCATTTTTTGGGGCTCGACCCACGCGGCCCAAGTGTGAAGCGTATGTGGAGCTGCATATACTGTCTCTGTATGTGTGTGTGTGTATCTGTGTGTGAGTGTATAATGGCAGTCCATTTAGCACCTTGTTGACGCGCGGCATCTAATTAAATGCAGCTCCGCTTCTTCTTCTTCCACTTCTGCTTCGCCTCCTGCTCATCTTTTTCAGCTGAATTTTCATGTAATGCCAAAAATTATAGCGCCTGCTGGCAGCTGATGGAGGCTGTTGCCCGCAAGAAGATTGGCAGCCTCCATTGGACTTTCTCATCGGGCGCGTTCGCTTTAAGCCAACATTTTTGATTTTTGTGCATACAATTTCTTGATTAATTATAATGCGGCTCCAACCCCAGCAGCCAGCGGCAGCTGTGCGCCTTTGTGGCCAAAAAGTGGAATCTTTTGTTGGCCCTAAACGTTTCACGTGACACCGAACCGAACCCGAAGCGAACCGCACCGAACCGAACTAAAGGAGCGTCCCAGCTCCAATTCCTAATTATGGGTTTAGGCCAAGCAGAAGCTGCAACAGCAGCAACAGCGCATCTTTGGCAAACTCTTGGCTGTGCGTGCTCAGCGCCCATGGTGAGTTTTTGTTTGCATTTGGGCCTGGGAATGCAGGCAGGCAATGTGGTAGCTGTTGGTAAATCTGCTTCTTGCGCTTCGTGGCAATAGCACATCTCGCGCGCTGTTTCATTAACTTTAATTTTATATGCGAAATTATATTTAAATACAATAATTTGTGCTCCACAATGAAACCTTGGCGCGCACTGCAGTAGCCAGTAGCAAAAGATATAAAGTTATGCCAAGGTTAAACTCTGATTTAGTCAGCTGCATACCATGAGATTTGTCAGTTTAATGAATTTCTTATATTGTCCAATTGGAAGATGTCGTAGCTAGAGTGCTAGTTCAGAGTGTAGAGCTAAGAGAGAGAGATAGAGAGATGCATGCATAGACGAAAGCTCTCTCCGTCGTGGTGTGTTGCTTCCAACTTGCTTAATCCAACTAAGACATGTTCTGATTGGAGTTCGAGCAGAAGCTGAAGCTGGAGTAGAGTATAAATAGAAGAGTAGTTACTAGAAAGGGAGAGGAAGCAGAAACGAACTCGAAGACATTTGCTCTCTCAATGCCATGAATTACACAAAATTATTGATAAAGTCCTGCACTCCCTCTCTCTCTCTCTCTCTCTCTTTCTCTCTCTCTAATACTACTACATAATCGCTGGCATTTAGTTGGACCCATCTTAAGTTAAAAACGATCAACTCTCTGCTAACGTGTGGGCCATAAACAAGTGCGGCCTCCGTCATCTAAATGCAAATGCGCAACAAAATTACTTAAACACGCTTCACAGGCAGCCCAAGCGGGGGAGGGGTCTAAACGGGTACGATATGCTTATGTTAGAGGTCCAACGTTGCGGCACGCTACTGACTATCAAAAGGCTTTTGACTTTGGCAAATTAATCGACGGACAGTCGAAAGGGGAAGAGGAGGAGGAGAGGAAGTTCGAGATGAGCGGGTTGGCTATTGGGGTAATTCGTATGTCCAAAGCGCCGGCGCGCAAGTACATTTGTGTTTATCTGTGTGTGTGTGTGTTTGTATGTGTGTCGGTCACACTTTTGATTTTCTATAATTTGAGGCTTGGCTTGGATCGTTGCTCTACCAGCCGAAAACATGCGCGGTCAGTCGTGTGCGGCGTAAGGCAACCAAATGTATCGAAATGCAACCGACCGATATAATTGCGTTTTTCGTGAATATATTCACATACATACATTCACACACACAGAGTCTATATCTAAACATGGTTGGCCGAGCGACACGCGCAACAGCCTTTTTTCATATGTAAAGCACATGATTTTCCAATTGGAAAATTAGTCATGTGTATGCAATTGTATATGAGTGTGCGTGTGTGTGTGTATAATAGTCAGCAAATAGGGTTGCTTGGTGGGGGTTGGCAAGCAGCGGCTTCAATAGCAGCGCACGCGTGGCCAGCTTGCCATAAAGGAGGCGACAAGCGAGGCGCAACCAAAAGCAAATGCCAAACCATTGAGACGAACGTTTTGCATCAGCAAATTTTACAGCAAAGCGAACCAAAAACCTCGAAAATTCAGTTGGCAGCACCCAAAATTGAAAACAAAAACAATTAGCAGCGACCACATGCAGAAAAAAGCTGGAGAGAGAATGAGAGAGTCCTTAACAGGCTGACACAGTATGTGTGTAAAGAGAATATAAATCGACAATAATATACTGATGGCTGCAGAGTGGGAGCGAGAATGTGAGAGAGCAATGATTTGAATAACTAGTCGAGTAGCTATCTGCATACAAACGTGGAAACGTGGAACGTGTGGGCAAAAAAGGGAGAGAACGTAATGTTGGCAGCATAAAAACAACTTGAGAGAGAACATCCTAATTCTTCTAACTGCTAGCCTAAGAGAGCAATTACCCAATTACTATGGGCTATTAGTAGTCACAGTAAAGTGTGTGTAAGAAAGAGACAGGGATACTCCATGTTTGTCTTAACAAAGTCAAAGCAAATCATTCCACAAACTTGAAAAATTTCAGCTGGCAGTGCCAAAAACAATTTGCAGCGACCACACACACTGAGGGCGACATTGGGAGTCCTGTTGCTTCTAGTCTGGCTTCGGCTAATTGGGGGTACGGTTTTTTGTTTACTTTTTGAAAGCCACGTCCACCGTCCATGATTAATGCGCCCGCGACAACGTGTGAGTTCCGTATGAAGGGCAGCCGCAGCAGAAGTCGCAGCAGCAGCAGCAGCAGCCGCAACGACAGCAAACATAAAAATGAAAACGAAACTCATGCCCACCCAGGTAAACACGGCTTTTGGCATTGGCTGACCAGGCGGCCGAGGCAGGGCACGGAGACAGGTAGTCGAGTCGCACGCCAGACACAGCCGCAGCAACAGCCGCAGCAACAGCCACAGCCTGAGCCGCAGCCACAGACAACACGATTGATGGACTTCACACGTTGCTCGCTGGCCAAGCAAATGATGGCTATCTGTGGCACACATCTACGAGCGACTGACAGCCTGCGGCGCTGTTGTGTGGGTCGCTCGCTCATCAGTCAAATTGACTGCAATCGCTATCACTCTCTCTCGCTACGTGGCACAGACGTCTTCAGCTGCGACTGCTATGCAATCTTATCGACCGAGAGAATTGGCTACACTTTGCTAACCACGGAATACCCTTTCCAAAGAATTGAATCAATCAAGCAGTCAATGTAGTAGCTGCTGTGAGAGTGAGAGAGAGAGGGCAGAGAGAAAGGAATAAAGCAAGACGGAGACAGTGAAAGACAGTAGAAGAGAGAGAGAGGAACTTCACTTCACTTGCCTCAGTCCATCTGCACAGCCCACTTAATGAACTCTGTTCAAGCTAGAGTATATTTGATTTAATGTATATATTTCTTTTCCAGTGTTTCTTGGTTATCCAACCCTGGCATTTTCTCCGCTGACACTTGCCCAAAATGATGTGTGGCACTCGTCATCAGCGACGGACATTTGGCGTCCTGCAGTTAGTTGCGCCGATTTCCGTTTGTCTCGCCCTGCGTACAACATGACACTAATTAAGTTCTGCGGTTTCTGTGTGCCGCATGTGCTCGGCTCTGCCCCTGCCCCGCTGCTCGTGCCCCTGCCACTGTTGCCATTTGCTATGGCTCGTCTTGTCACTGGCTTTGCGTGTGATTTGTGTCGTCTCTTTGGCCCTTTGCAACTTTGCCGACATTGAGACATGAGACGTGAGTCGAGGCTCATTTTTTGGCTTTTTATGTGGCATATTTGTTCTCTTAATATGTAAAAATCATTCTTTACTTTCTTCTTCTTCTGCTTCGGCTTTGCCTCTGCTGCTTCTTCATCGTCGTTTTGTAGCATATTCACTCAATTGCAACTGAACGCCAAGTCTGGCAGACCTTAATTCCTTTTTACGGTCATTTTAATATCCATCAAATCGCATCGCTGATTCGCATTTCGTTCTACGCCCGTTGGCTGCTTCTTTGGCTCTCTGTCGATGTTTCATTCGGCTGATTTGTATATGTTTCGGCTTTAAGGCTTTTATACCTAAATACATATACACAGATATGTGTGCGTGTGTGTGTGTGATTGTATGTGTGTATATCTGGTAGAGTGCTGCGTGTTTTGCTGCTGTCAGTGGAGCGTTAATAGTAGCACGTTGTATGTAGTTAGCTTCTCTTCATCTTCTTCTTTTCTATTTTTGGTCTATACTTTAGCCCTCTGCCGACAGCGCGCAGCGAGGTTGAGCCCTGCGTTCGAGCCAATTGCATAAGGCAAGCAGCAGACGATGCTACCTGATGATATGACTAAAGCCGCGAGAGCCAAAGATTGAGGCCATAGCCAAACAGGCATTACGATCTGTAGGTCTTAACTAATCTCTGCTGAGAGGCAATATGGAATATGGGCATACCTCCAAAGTTGATTAGCTTAGCTGAGATGAAAAAAGACATATCATATATAGATATCATAAAGAAATTATAGATATTATTATTCCGCATGTTAAATATATTTGCAAAAAATCCTTTTTCTACCCTTTTATTAATTGTTCAATTCATATCATTCAAATTTAGTATCCTAGCAACACAATTTGATAAAGTATAAGAAATAAATCCAGTTTCTATATGCAAAAAGATTTCAATGAAAATAACTATAATATTCCCTGGCTAAAATCCAATTGGAATATTTCTAGCTGTGGTGTGCCCCAATAAGTATGCTAGGGCCAATTGTCATAATCAGTTGAAGCAGATGAACTCTGCTGATGATCTTTTATCAAGTGCGCACTCTCCCTCTCCATATGAATACATATACAATAGATACACGACCATGGCAATTACCAATTTATGGCTCAGCCTTGTTTACAGAGCGTGCCGTGCCACGCTTCGCTAATTATCACTTGCAGCGCGACTTATCAAATCCACACGATCAACGCAGAGTGGAATTTTTAGGCGCTGACTAATGCAAGTCTCAATTTAATTGACAGACTGTTGCTGCCCGGGCACATATTTATAATAAAGCAAATATATATACTATATCTATGTGCTATTAGGCAAAGGCCAACAAAATATCTGAGCAAGTTTGTTTACCACATTTTAACGCATTTGTTTAGAGCCACAAGCCAGCTGGCAGCCAAGCATGAAAGACGCGTTGCGTCGCGTCGCGTCGCTAACCAAATTTGTGATTCAGAAAAACCAAAAACCCGCTAAAAACCCGCCAAAACGCTGGAAGGCTAAATGCGGATTCATTTTTTGGGCAGTTGATCTTGAGTGAATTGGGAAGTGAATTTTTGTATGAATAACAATTAGCTGTTAGGCTTAACAGACAACTGTTAATAACAGCTGTTAACAAATCACTTCCCCTATTTGGTTTTAATGAATTTATTGAGTTTTATTAGCCACTGTTTTATTGATTTCACGTAGCAAATGGTCTTGAGCAAACCCTATTTTGTATTACTATTTAATAGTCATTGTCTGTTAGGCCTAACAGACAGCTGTTAACACTTGTGGACTACACACTCTCCTTTTTTATGTTTCTAATGAAAGCTTTTGGATTTCCTATAGCTAGTTTTTAATTGCTGGATCAACTCTTAACTTAGCTTAAATATAGTCATGGCCATTTCTATGTCAGGTTTACTAAGACAGCTGTTATTAACAGCACGTCATAACTGTTAGGCAAACACTCCTTTCTTCTGTCTCCATTAATTTGATTGTATTTACTTAGGTGAATCTTCATTTGTTAATATTCAGCAGAAAAGGTTGAACAACTCTTTTGATACTAAATATAGTCTTGACTATTTATAGAAGTCTATTATTATACGTATCATACAGCTGTTATTAAAAGGCGCCCAGAGCTGTTAAAATGTTTTCCTATATTTGTGAATACATTTCAATAATTAGCAGATATTTCCTAGATTGATATTTGATTGATGACCCAAGAGATATTGAGCTTACAAATATATAGCTGTTAAGTATACTGCTATTAACAGCTGTTAAGCATCTGCTGATTACTTAATATTTGTCCAAAGGTTTTGCACTTCTCACTTATAAAACTCCGCTGCCGCAATATCCCACTGAATGCATGAATGAATCACATACATATATCTATACATATCTACATGCTAACAAAGTTGCCTAAGTGCCCCTCGTCGACTGGCTGCAGTCGGCGCAGTCAACCAATCCGAATTCCAACCAACTCTCATTCCCACACTATTGAAAATATTTCGCATAAATGCAGTTAAGAGCGAACAAAAAAAATTAAAATTTTTGCGAAAAAAAAAATTTACTGATTTGCTGTTTGTGTGTGGAAACCGACAAACAGAAAAAAATTAGCTACAATATGCGAAAAACGCTACAAATGCACTTGCGGTTGCCATTTACGAGCTTCAAAGGGTTTCTTCCTGCCCCCGCCCCCCGCCGGCAAGCCAACATCTCGCGGATTGCGTCTGGAGCGTGTGTCCAAGTAATGGGAGTAGCTGTGACTCCGCATCCGCGTCTGTTCGCCATGTGCACACAGCCAAATGCCGATGTATACAAATGAATGAGAAAAAACCGCGTCAAAGCAAAACCGCCGCCAAAAAAAAAAAAACAAATTTCGAGGCGCATGCGGAACAACAACTTTATAAAGTCTTTTACTCTATCTGTGTATGTGTGTGTGTGTGTGTGTGTGGGCACTCCGCCCCACGGACTCCTTTCTCGTCGGCTGTCGCTGTCTGCGGCGTGAGCGGCTTGTTAGCTGATTAGTCGCTGCCTCTAACAAATAAATTCCATATAACGCCAGACTCTCAGATATATGTATGTATATAATATATATATCCCAAAAAGCAAGTCGCCAGTCGCCAAGCGCCGATTGCCGATTGCCAGCCGCCGGTTGCCAGATTTGGCTTCATGCATTAATTAATAACATCCGGCGCCACAAAATCAGGGACAACATTAAGGATTAGCTTATGATATCGATAGTCTCAAAGGGGATACTCTGCTAATGTCCTAATCTGTTATATTGGTTGAACATACAAAACTGTTATACGGTATAATAAAACTAATCTCCTGTGCATTAATGCAATAGTGAAATTCAATAAATTGATAATACTAAACTGTTATACTAGACTACTAAACTGTTATACTAAATCAAAAATATATCTATATATTATATATATATTAATACCAATCTGTATATTAATACCAATCTGTTATACTAGACTATAGCACATAAGTGTTATACGACAATATAACGCGAAACTGTTACTATAATAATACTTGTAAATTTTACTTAGCTGCCAATCTGTTATATTAGACTTTAATACTCAAATATTATACTAGATTTTCATACTATACTAATTTCTTTTAAGTTGCTATACGAACATACTACTAATCTCTTATATATTATATATTATTTACCCTGGCATTGTACAACGAATAGAAAACTTGATTAAGAACTGAATAAACTCTTAGTTCGAACTCTATTTCTAGCACTTTATGCTGTTGTCAACTTTAATCGATCGTTAATATGCCCACTCATGCAGAGTATCTAGAGCTGGCAGCTTTCTGCCAGATAAGAGCAACATTTTTTGGGTCCCTGTTTAATTACCCAACGCAAAGCGCGAGAGAGAGAGAGACAGACAGAGAGAGGGAGAGACAGGGAAAGAGAGCGTACGTAAGATATGTGAATGCTGTATGCTGGATGCTGGGCTGGCATGGTGGTCGCTGGCTGGCGCTGGCGGATGCCGCAGGAACAAACAGTTTATCGCTGGAATAACATAATTTCGCTTTTTGGGAACGAAGATGGCCGGCAAATCTGTGCGGCCGAAAAATTGAGCAATTTGAAATTCAATCAGTAGCTGCAAGCCAGCGCCTCAAACATGGCCCAGTCTACAAAGAGACCACAGACTCTCTGAAGACTCTCCTCGCAGGCAAATTATAGTAATTGAGTGCGCCGCGGCGATGGGAAGCTGCAAACTGCAAGCTGCAACTGCCAAACGCGGCACATGAAATGGGGAACAAGTGCTGGGTGGCTGACTGGCAGCGGTTCCCGAGCTCGACTGGATCTGGTTGCGGCTGTGGCTGTGGCTGCGGCTGGGGCTGTCGCTCTGGATGCTGGTCTGTTGGCGGTCGCCGCACACGAGGTCGCCAACGGAATGGTCCAAATATGGAAATGAGCAGCAGTTCAAAGCGAAAGCTCACACAGAGTTTCGGTTGGCCCACCAGCGTTGGTCTCCAGCCAGCAAACGTGCAACAGTCACGCAATCGAGACGCTGATGATGATCCTGGTTTTAGTTTTCAGTTAAATATCTGGAATACAGGAAAAGTGTTGACAATGCGAGGATCAATGGATATTTAAAGTAGATCTTAGACAGAAAGGGTAAAACAAGAAAAAGTCGAGTATAAAGTACTTGTAAGTAGAAGGAATATTTGATCTCATTAAGTATATTATGATCGGGTCTATTCAGCTAGAAAAACATGACGTTCTCTCCGTCTCAGTCTCCGCCTCCGTCACTCTCTCTCTCTCTCTATCTCAATATCTCTCTCTTGTTTATCTATCTATCTCTCAATCTCTCTCTCTCTCTCTCTCTCTGTTTATTACTCTGTCTGGATATTACTCTGTGCTTAGGTCTGTCCACCTTTCTTTCTCTTTGGGTTAAATTAGTCCTTCTTCTGTCTTTGCGTCCATTTATATAAGCTCTCACTTTCTTAATAATTATTTTTAAACCCATTTAATCTAAATACACCAAATATTGTACATACGATAAAATACTAAGACTATGATAAATATGACATAGTTTAGGGTATCTGCTAGTCACGCACCCCCAGCGATCCGTCTATCGTTTTCTTCTATATATTTCATTCCAAGCGCCAAGGTCGCCTGTTGCCAAGTCGTCTAACTAGGTCAAGTTTATCAATAGAATTTGTCAGAGATAGCGATATATCTATCTATTAACGACGAATAGTTTCATTTTCATTTTCAATTTCGATTCAGTTTCTATTGTTTTTTAGGGCTCGCCTTTCTGCTGTTTTTATCAGCACTATATGATATTTGTGACCTTGTCTCCATGCCGGCCCACCTGCCCCTCCCCCGCCCTTGTCAAGCCCTACCCCGCTCCAACTAACGCGCAAATTGTTATTGTTTCTCTGCTTCTTCTAGCTTTAATTTACTTTTTGCTGTGCGTCAAAAGGCAAATATTTTTGTAATTTTGCCTCAATTGCGATTGGCAGCTTTTTGTGTAATTTGGAATTTTTGCTGCATGGAATTTTTCATTTGTTTATGATCATATTTATTAGCTCATCTTCCTCTACCTCCCTCCCTCCCTCTGTTTACTTGTGTATGTTTGTATACGAGTGGGATGTCCGCTTTGATGCAATAACAAACATTTTGGCACGGAATTTACACAGTATTATTCATGTATGCATATACATATGTATGTATATAAAGAAACTATGAATGGAAAGCAGGGATGGAACTCAGCGGCATCAATTGTGAATAACAAAAGAAATATGCCGCAGTAGCTGTAGATATAGGTAGGGGTTTACTATCAGTTGACATGAAAATATCGTATGATTTTAAGCGAAGTACAATGTATATACATATACTGTATTATCAGTTGAGTTTGAGTTATTTACAAGTAATATCTATACTAGGTAGTATCAAGCTGACAACTAGGTCATTCGTACAATAATTTCTGGTACTGAAGTTCATTATCCAATTTAAATGCGATAGCATGAAGAGTAGATCATGTACATTAAGATCAATGAAACCCCTTACAAGAGGGCGATAATTAAATTAAATTAAATTGTTTTTAATGTGTGATAGAGGCATGATCAACTTCATAAATTATATCAGTTTATATGATATACGCTATATTCGCTTGATCGAGATCTAAAAGCGATTCAAAGTGCACTACCGACCTATGTCCGAATTTCTGTTAATCTGTCTCTTCTTGTGAACGGATTATATTCCCCTCTAGAAAACCAATAGAATTTATTTTCATATCAAACATAAATTTAAATTTCTTTTAATGCATGCATAAATCTAAAAAAAAAAAAAATACATAGTCCGGGGAAATCCAACCAATTCTTAAAAAGCTCTTGATAAAAACCCAGCCACCAAAACTCCGGGCATTACCTATTAAGCTCATGCCTAAGAGGAAAACACAAATTTGTTAAAATACAAACAAGCGCCAGAAACTAGGGGGATCGTTCACTTACACACAGCATATTACGTATTGCTCTTTCATTAAGAAGGGAATTTTAATGAAATTTCATATTAATACCCTTGAAAACACAATAATCAAATAGTTTTCATGAATTTTGCAAGCTCAAACATATCTTAAGTCCATCTTATAAATGGTAAATGCACATTAGTCAGATGTCGATTAGCTACAAAATATTCATTACGGCCAAATGCAATAACAATTAAGCAAAACTTTTACTTTGCAGGCAGCCGCCGCAGTTGACTTTCGGACTTCACACCAAATAGGGGGAAACAGCAAACAGAAAGAGAGATAAGGAGAGAGAGGGCGAGAGAAGGAGGGTCGGTGGAGCAACACTCCATATAGAGGAGCCGTCTGACTTGAAGTTAGCTTTGGAGCCGTTGAAGTTTTGGGGCGTGAAAATTGACAACGTAAATTGCAAAAGCCAACGTTCGAGACAGCGGGCGTTGGCAGGTGCGAAAGGGAGAGCCATGGAGCATGGAGCATGGAGCTCGGACTGAAGTGCGGACTGCAACTTCACACTTTCAAAGTAATTTTAACACATTTCAATTAAAAAGGCCGAACATGTAAAATTTAATTAAAAAGAAACCTTAAAGGATACCGAAGGCATGGGCAGGCAACGGTACCTGCTTCCCTTGCAGCATTAATTGCGAAGGTCCAAGTCGCAGAGTCCAGACTCCAAGCTAGAGAGAGTGCGAGAGGGGTAAGGGAGACAGGTGGGGCTGCACTGCGCCTTGTCTGTAATGGAAAAGCTATTAACGGCTTGTCATAACAAGCTACTCGTTGTGTATCGCTGCCTATACCGGGTTGGCCACTTTGCTGTTATTGTTTTCGATTTACGGCACATAAATCATTAGCTTAATTGATAACCCAACGCTATTTACGATGACACAAATTAGAATTTGTGCGAACAGTTTATGGAGCCCGTTCGACCGCTGACATACAGTGCGCCGCGCCCAGAGAGAGACTTGAGGCTGGATGTGCTAATGGAACAGCATCAGAAGGCCTACAACGTTTACAGAAATTTTCCATCATCGCGGTAACGTTTTTGGAAGCTTTCCGAAAGATCTCGCACAATTTTCATAGCCGTGTGTTTATCACGTTTTCCAATTCTACAATGGAAGATTTTCAATTCAGCGAGAACCCAACCACGCACTAACTCAATGAAATAAAATTTATATATTTATAAAAATATATATGTATTGTATGTCTATATCATCATTAAAGTACAAAAAGCGACAAATCATAAAAAGAAAAAAATAAACTGAATTTATAATCAGCGTTCACAAATTGCCTTTATCAAACACTCAACCAGCCAAGCCAACCACAATGCACATTTTTAGTGGAGCTCGGCCGACTTTGCGGATCACGCGCAGATCGTGTGGCAAACGGCAGCACGTGAAGCCAGCACAGACGAAGGTCGCGTGACAATAACATAATTCGTATGAGCACAGCCACACGCACACGCACACACACACACACTCGCACACACGCACACATTGCCACATACTATCATCAGTTGAGGTTGAGCTAGTGATAAGCGAGCGAGCGACTAGCGCAATATCACAATTTGCTTTTTATAGCCACCAATCAGGCAGCGCGTTCGCTTTGGGACTTGCGATCGGGCGTACGCCCTGATAACAAGGTCCAATTCTACTCTAATCAAGCAGCAGTACAGCCAAGCAATGGTGAAGGCTGCTTTCAATAATAATACTATTGTTGAAGAAAATCATGGAAAAGTTGGACATATGCGAAACGTTATTATAGGGAATTGCAAAGCAACTTGTGCTGAGGCTGTGAAAGATAATATAAGGCTGAGAGAATAAACGAAAAGTCTTAAAAATGATAATTCAAGAATATATCAAACGTTTCCCATGATGAAAAATATATATGTTGAAATTAAGGACTCAGAGAATATTATACAGAACATTGAAAGCAGAGGAAAGGATAAGTCTTATGAAGAAAAAACCATCGCCAATTAACAAGGAACTTAACTTAAATATGCCAAGATCTTCGAATGAACCAAGAAGTTATTGTTGTTGTTGAGCTTAGCTTGAGGATAAATATGAATATTATAGCAAATACAGTTGAACTATAATATTAGCACTATATTACTAATATAAATATGAATATTATAGCACATATCGGGCTGTTTTCTATAAAATTAGTATGAAGACAAATACAAATATAAATATTATGGCAAATGCTGCTCGTATCTCCATAATAATAATATTTATCCTTCTGTTAAGACAAAGCTTTCAGTTTGCAAGCTAAATAATGACTATTAATAAATGAGATTTAAATATAGTTTAATGCCATCTAGCTAATCTAGAACCAACATTGCCTGAGGATAATCGCAACTAACCGAGCTTTGTTGAAATTTCGCTTTCAGCAATTTCGCTTACATATTTCCGAGCTCTATTTGACACATGGAGAGTAACTAGGTTTCGTTGTCGCACAGATAGGTCTATCTCACAGAGTCTCTAGCACATCAAGTGCGCCTGCACGTATATTCAGAACTATATACATATGAACAGTGCCTGCAAACGAACCAACAAACAAACAAATAAAATTTTTGACGCTATGGAAATTTACCCAAACGAAACGCTGACAGAAATCGCGTCGCCAGAGCAATCAAATCAAGCAAACAAGTGCGATACACTGTGTATATATATATATTTATTTATATATATATATATAGTTCGCATAGTCGCATCTAGTCACATGGACCGATTGCCCCCCATCCGAGAAAATAGTTGTAGTTGTAGATGCAACAGTTCGTGCTGTAAACAGTGTCACGATTCTCATTCCTCATTAGCTGCCGATCAACAGATCTCACAGATCTCTTAACTAAGGTCTGGAACCTGAACTAGGATTGAGTTGAATAGAACCAGAACCAGTTTATCTATTATATAGTCTGGTTGTATTTGTTTTTATAATGCCATTGACGTCAAACCAAAATGGTTCATCCAAAAGAATTGAAACGGAATTCGCGAAAACAAAGCAACAACAACAAAAAAGTCTCGGGATTTTAAGTCGCCTGTCTGGCAGCCCGTTTAGCCAGGTGATCAACGGCCGGACTGGAAGAGTACTTCTATAAACTATCTAGCATTTTACTACCTTAATACCCTTATAAATATTTATGATATTACACAAATTGATTACTATTCTATATACTTGCTAGTGCGCTAGAAATGAGAGCATATCGGTTTTGCAGACTGTTTGATCGTCTCTATTGAAGCTAGACTCTTGATATGGAATATATATGTAATCGTGTGTGAACTCTTCGGATAATATAACCCAATTTTCTTCGATAAGCCCACTAAAGGCGTGGCAGATCAGTAAAGATAGAGTCTATCGTAGTTTTCAGAGCGAGGATCGACTACCTTTCATCTAGGTAGTATATGAAACTTTAGGTATAATATTTGTAATCAATCATGCTCTCTTTTGAGCCCTGAGCAAGTATCATGTAGTTGATAAGATCGCTCTTACATCGCTTTTACTAGTTTCATTTACATATTTATGATAAATACCATACAATATTTTAAGTCGCTAAACGTAAAGCGAAGGGCGTCGATTTGTCGCTTCAAAGTGAGGAATAAATTCAATTCAAATACATATGAAAAGCATATACATTTATAAATCTACATGGTATATGTATGTATGTATGTGTTGTGATTTTAAAACAAAATGAAAAACTTGATGAGTGTTTATGAATATTCATTGGCGCCTCAAAATACTTGTTGTATTCGCTTAGCAGTTCTTGTTGTTGTTGTTGTTGGGTTTACCTGCGTCATTCAGTTTGGTGTTACTGGCCTACATTTTCGATCATTATGATGATTGTTGTTAAAGAATTCAAGGAATGTACGCGACAATTTTATTGATCAAATTAGATTTAGAATTAGAAACAATTAGATAAGTATATATATGTCAGAATCAGTATTGAATGAATAGAGAGAGGATATATTAGATATGTGAATTGAGATAAATAATAGAAACTACAAATATATATTACAATTGCTGGCGAACTTGATCTTTAGATGGAATAAATAAATTGAAGTAAGATGAAAAGTTTTCCCTTTGTTTTTTGACTTGAATTTGCTCGTAGGCCTAGGAATAGGCCTAATCAACGCAGTCCGAGCCCAAGCAATGGAGAACCTTCTAGAAACCGTATTTTTTGTCCGATTCCAATTCATTTGCGATTACAAACCAAATCCCAGCAAAACAGCAACGCTGAAGGCCGGAAGTTTTTGGTAAACTAAAAACAGAATTTGTTTTGAATTTTCAGTCTAAATTTACCTATATCAAATACTCGGTAGATATAATCGAAGCGAACCAGAGTTAATGGAATTAGAGAATCAGATTTTGGGTCAGGAAGTTGATAAGAACTGTAAACTGAATTTGTTTTGCTTCTGCTGCGGAAAGTTGACTATATAAACAGCAAAACAAAAATCTAATTGATTAAATAGTTTTCTATATATACATATATAGTTTCCAAATGAGATCAATAACTGTAAATAGATAAGAAACTCAGGCATAAAAAAAGCGAAGCACGTAAAGTCTTCGCGATCGCTCTATATGTTATATATGCATCTCCATACATATGTATGTAGAGCCCATTCAATTCACTTGAAGTTAACCAACTAATGCTAAATATTCGCAAGTATTCAATGCCCGAAAACTCCATAAAATTGCTTTTCGCAGCGAAATAAATAACCCGCACTGAAATTTGTCTGGCGCATATTAAAATCGAGACGAGAACCAGTTGGGCCGTACAAATGTGGACAACAACAACAATTTTGTGCTTTATGGGGTATGTCGCGTGCATTTTTAAAAATATATAATATAATATATATTTTAGGAGAGCGAGCGTATTTGTGTGTAAATATTTGTCAGAGGTTCGGTAGAGAGAAGGAACAGGGAACAAAATGTATATATATATGTATGTATATATATGTATATGTGTATGTATGTATTTGAAACTCGTTTCGTGCCGTTGCGTTTATTAATCTTAATGAATGTTAAACACTTTTATCAGAGAGGAATAGCAACAGGCGTCGGTGGTGCTGGCGGTTGTGCTGGCGGTGGTGTTGTCGGCACAGCACGCGTCATTTAAAATATGCCCGTGTAAAAGAAGCGCACAGCATTTACGTCAATAGCAGCATATCGTAGTGCGCAGAGAAGAAGGCGTTGCCCAGGCCGCCAGGTGAGGTACAGATACTTTATTAATTTGATATAAATACATACATACACACACACATACATACAGATGCACGTTTCAGCTGCTGCCTGTCGTCTGCCATGTCTTTATCACACACACACACGCACACACACGATCTTGTCAATATTTGCTAGTCACTTGCTTGTTTGCCTTATTGCAAAACAGCGGAGCAGCGCACTTGTTTAGGAGTCGTTGACGCTGACATCGTTGACACGCACCGCTGCTCGAGACCCCTGGGCACAAATCGTACCCCTATATATAGATATACCACATATATATATATATATATATCTATATGTCAATATTGACTTTGAGACTAGGTGAGATATTACTCATACGCCTGGCTGGCGCGCCTTTGCATTAGATATTGCAGCTAATTAGTGAACTCTGCTGTGTAAACAGTCGGGACAGTAGTTGGAAAGTAGTTCACACCTGCCCTAATCGCCAGCCGTGTGGACTTACGTGGAAATCAAGGCCATTTGCATAAATGGCCACTGAAAATAAGTCTGACAGAGGCAGAAACTGAGGCAGAGACCGAGGCAGAGTCACTGCAACTGCAACTGCAACAGCAACAGCAGCCAGTGCCTGTCTCTGTTGTCTCTCTGTCTCCGTCTCTGTCTCTGGCTGGGTTGGGGCTGGCCTGTGTCTGACAACGATCCCAATCGCGCACAGCTTGCCTGGCCACTGCCTTGTATTGAGTTGTTATGGCCAACGCCTTTGTTTGCCCTGCTTTGTCGTTGTCAGCGTCGTGTGCGGCTGCCGCTGCTGCTGCCGCTGCTGCTGCCGCTGCTGCTGCTGGAAGAAGCCGGTTGGGCCTAAATAAACAACAGGCCCAGACACTGGAACTGAAAGTGGATGCACAGTGATACCAAAACAGACTAAAAATGGTGTGTTTGTTGCTAAATCACAAAGTCACCAAACGAATTGAGGCAATTATAGAAAGAAAATATATGGATAAAGTTATGGAATATTTACAGAAATACATCAGATCTATAAAGAAAACTTAAAGGTGTGAATAAACATTTCAAAATAAAATATACTCACATATTGCATACATATTTAAAAAAAAAAATTAATTAAATTTTTAAAAATATGTATATATATCTACTTAAGTACTTAATAAAAATCAGATTGAATGTAAATTTAACTTACAATAATTATAAACAATATTTTAATATTTTTTAAAAACCTCTTTTTATTTATAAAACAAACATTTAGTTGTTTATTCATCACATAAAAAAAATTAAATTCTTATCGTGCAGCAGCTCAAATACATTTGTATGCAATTCTCGTTAGGCCAACTGAACGAATTTTTTTTTTTTTTTATATCAGAAGGAGGATCCGGCTTTGATGCCCAAGTATTATAATTCGTTTTGTTATTGTTTCTGAATCACTTTTGCATGTCGCATTGCGGAAAGTCCCAACAAATTTAACAAAAATTCAACATAACAATCTAAGTAAATAAATACAATAAATAAATAAAGTAAGATAAAAATATTTACAAATATTTTTTCTAATAATATTTAATAATATAATAATTAATTTATAATTATTAATTTATAATTATTATAATTTATAATTTTTTCTACCATTATTATTATAATATAAAAACTATGCAACTTTACATAAACTGTGCAACTTTAGCTACAGTAAACTTTCGCTTAGGCGACACGGTACTTGAAGACGCCATTGCTGATGCTGCAGCAGCTTCAGCTATTGTTGTTTTTGTTGCATGAGCAGCTGCCTGGTCCAGCAGCAAATTGTTCAATTACAAAAGGCTGCTTGGACTGTTGCTGTCGCTGGTTGTTGCTGTTGCTGCTGCTGTAGGTTGCTGCAATTTGCATTCATGGCGAATCAAAGCGAGGCCCTGGCCCTACATCCTGGCTTGCAATGCTCAAAGCTCGCCTTGCAACTCATAATTGCCAGCGACTTGTTGCACGTTAAGCAAGTTAACACCCCACAGCTGTTGCAGCTGCTGTTGCTGTCGCTGCTGCTGCGGTTGCTGCTGCGGTTGCTGCTGTTGTTGCAGCAAGTTTAATTATTTTGCAAGTTGAATAATGGCCGCTGCATTAAAATTGCATTAAATTTCACATTGATTTCTGTCGCTGCCTTTAAGCATGGCTGCCAGCAAAATGGCCAGAGATATATATATAGATATAGTTATACCTATATATATTAGGCATATTTAGTGCACCTGGACAATATCATCATCATCGATAAGTTGCAATAGATAGCCAGTTGGCTGCGTCAATCAATTAGCAAGGCAATTGCTATAGTTAGCTGGCGTAGGGTATATCGAACAGTTAGGTAGGGTATGGTTAATATTTGGGTTGGCAACAGACGGCAGACGATAGACGATTTACGACAAACGATCGATCGATGATGATAGCCTTGCCTTTGTTGTTTTTGCTGTCGCTGCAATTGTTACAATCGCTGTAATTGTTATTGTTGTTGTTGTTGCTGTGACTTTTATTTGCCTCGCGCCTTAAGCTAATTATAGATGGAGCACGGCACAAGCTTTGCCCCCAACACACACACACACACACACACGCACATACACATACGTGGTTACGACTACGTACGATCGTTCCGACGGCCTACGTGATTGTGTCTGTGTCACACGACTAGCTGATTGTCGCCCGCCCACCGCAAGCAACCCACCCACCCTTTTGGCTGATAAGCACAAAACAGCAACAACAACAATAACAACAGCACTTGACTCGCAGCGAGTACAACAGAATAATTATTGATAAAAGCAAAAACAGGCAACCCGAACGCTGTTGTACAGTGTACACACTGTACATGTTGCAAACAACAGGCGGCGAAAAATATACAACAAATTCATGGAAAATTTTTTCAACAACGCATGTGTATGTGTGTGCGTGTGTGTTGGTGTGTGGGTGTATGAATAGCAGCCACTGTTGCCGTAGCCGAGCATTCGTCATGGCACACGCAAAATGTCAAGCCCCAGCTAGATAAAACTAAAAAACAACACCAATAATCAACACCCCCGCCCCCAAACCCTTAGCTGATAAGCGTTACGTTCCGCTGTCGCCATATAATCATGAGCACGAGTTTTGAATCTTATGATTAGGGTGGGTAGGCAACAGGTGGGGCAGCTAGGTAAATTTCAGCTGAAAGAAGGAGTTGGCGGTCACGCATTCACATTTTGCTACTTTTCGTTTTATTTGATTTGTTGTACTACTTAATTGTCGTTGTTGTAGTTGTTGTTGTTGTTGTTATGGCACTCGTGCTTATCGTGCTCAATTTTCGCAAGTGTTATTGACTTTGGGCTATGGTCGAGTGGGCTCGGCTATGAATGCGATAGATAACCAAGCGATGGCACCAACTGTTGGCTTAGCACTCAACTCTAACGAGCTAACGAGTGAGAAAATGCAAATGATCTCCAGGTATAGCACATATGAATGCATGTTAGCCATATAGGAAACGGAGAATATCTTTAAAAATCTCAAAATATTTACACATACATATATGTATCTCAATTTCATTTGGTATACTGAAGGAATCGATGGGTAAACAATTAAGCATTGTGATTTTCATAGTCATTGGCATTGTGTCGCTGTTATTGTCATTTTCATTAACATTATCATTATCATTGGTATTTGTCATTACCATTGTTATTGCCATATTTATTGTTATTATGATTTTCTCAGTGTCAATCTTCATAATCACAGTCATTGTCATTGTTATTGTTATCGATATTTTCATTAGCATTACCATTGTCTTCGTCATCATTATTATAATTGCTGTTTACATTATCATTGTACAATTATCATAATTATTCTTATAAGCCACAAGAATCGTTCCCCGAAATGATGACAGAAATATTCCTGTCTTATAGAATTCAGCTTCCAGGTATTGCTAGCTATTAATTATTGATAGTCATTAATGAGGAAAAAACAAGTTGTTTACTAACAAATCTCTTAACTTTCCATAGAATCTTCCACAAAATGATTGACTCAGAGTGCCAACTATCTTTTCCTGTTTTTCTCACTTCCACAAAGAGATAAATGAAACCCCATTTAGACCTTAACTAGACCTTCGCTAAGACGCAGTATACAAGGCGACAAACTGTCAGGTAGCAGCGTAGTAACCGTTATCATTAATTTCCTATCAATAAGTAGCCAAGTAGCTGGTATACCACTCAGCTAGATGATAAACCCCTCAAAGAATCAACTTGGACAGCAGAAGCCCGCTAGAGCCCAAAGTTCAATTATGTATATGTATGCCAATAAAATAAATAATAATTGATATATAGGAACGGAAAACTGCCAGAGGCCCACAATTGTGTTGATTAGCGAGCCGCAATATAAAATATTAATAATCCAAATTAGCTAAAAATAAACCATCAATCATAGTAGTAAAATGCGACTTAATCTAATCACATCTGAAACAGCACGGCGTCTAGGTAAACAAACTACTCAGTCTGATCATTGACCAGGCGCTGCCCATAAAGATCCGTGTGTCGTGCCCACATATATACCTAATAGCGCCCAATAATAACCAAACACAAATTTTCAGAGCTGCGAAAAAAAAAAAAACACACACACACACACATACACACACACACACACATACACACACACTTGAACACTTTAACGCCTTATCGCAATGAAATTGACATGTTGACCTTAATAGAGCACACGGCATAAGCGCTTTGGGGTTCAGACTGGCCCAGTGCCAAAATGTCAGACCCATAACCTTGCGAGGCTAGGTTCCGCTATTGTAAGGTGCTGCACAGTGAGGCAAACAGTCAGACAAGCTAATGAAATATTCATTCTTAATATTAGCATATGATTCACATCAAATGCTTTTACTAGAGATTTAGTATAGAACAGCTGAACATCAATCTTAGAATATTCCAGAAGCCAAACTTATTCCGTTTCAAATCAAATAGAAATTTCAAGTGCCCACGCTTCACTGTACGTCGTTCAAGCTGAATGCTTCCGCATAGAGTACCAGGCGCTGATAAGTAGCTAATGGGTAAATAGGGAAGTTGACCCTTGCGTCTAGCGGTCGGACATCTCGCGGCATAGGAAGTTGGGGTGACAAAGCTCGAGGCCCGAGTGCTTTCGACTGCAGCCCATTGCCATAGAGCTGAGATAAGTTTATTATTATTCCGAGAATACGACTGGGTTACTCTACACTTGCCGCATGGGGCTTAGTCAGATAAATATAGAACAAACAGCTGTCCGGAACCAGTTAGTGCACTGATCAGTCTCAAGCCAACAATGGATTCATGCGAATTGTTATTCCTGCTAAACGGAAATGCTTTTCCAGCTGTTGAAAATTTCTTGAAGTAAGTGAATGCAGCCGCCGTTCCGTTTCAGACCCTGGGGGGCCCGACGGCGGCGGCGACATTTTAACAGCGACTTATAAAAAATACACTAATAAATAATTATGAAAGAAAAAACCATTAAGCAAACAGAAGTTAGACTCAACTGACTGTGAAATACTCGTTTATACTAAATTAAATATGGGTGAACCTTATATAAGTCTTTAGGTTTGCAGTCTCTAGTCTCTAGTTTTTAGTTTCTAGTCTCTAGTCTCTAGTCTCTAGTCTCTAGTCTCTAGTCTCTAGTCTCTAGTCTCTAGTCTCTAGTCTCTAGTCTCTAGTTTCTAGCCTCTAGCCTCTAGTCTCTAGTCTCTAGTCTCTAGTTTCTAGTCTCTCGTCTCTAGTCTCTAGTCTATAACTTTCATGCGATAGCCTTAGTTCCAAGCCTCCTGCTTCAATTCACGTTTCACATTCAGCCAGCAGACAGATCGATCGTCTAGCAATCTAAACATTGCACAAAACCAATATACTCTGCTGTCAATTCGTATAAAAAGCAGCCGTTGAAATGCGCAGACGCTTTGATTTATGGTGTGCTGTGAATGTGAGTTGTATTTTTGGATTTTGATGGGTTTCTATCGATGCTGCGCTTGACCTTTGGCTAAAATAAGCCGCGTCTGGCCCGGCACATGCACACACGAGCACACACAGATACACACACTCACACACATGCATACACAGAGACAATCGAACAGCTAAAGCTGTTAATAATGATTACTTTAACGAATCTCGAATCACCAACTGACTGATTGACTCATTGACTGATTGACGGACTGCCGGACTGACCGTCACAATCGGCACGAGCGGGCAGCACGAGCAACATGCTCAATTGCCACTACAGCTCCTCGTGTTGCCCGCTGATTGCAGGCGCGCCTCTGTCGCCCCGTTTGATAATCATCTCGTGCGTCAGCAAAGCCCCAACGTTCGACACTCTAGACGCTGGACAGGGGCACGGGAATGGGCCTGTGTTTGGGGCCAGAGACCCATCAACTGCCTATAGGATGTACTTTTTGCATGGCTCACCCAATGCCACAGCAAATGCCTCAGCAATGAAAAGCATATTTACACTTTGAATACACTAGACAACAAAACAAGTAGAAATTAATACCAGAATATAAAGAGAATTAAGAGACTGCCAAATGGGAACTTGACAATAATTGCACTGCCGATGATAGAGTTATCTCTATATCAACTAAATCCAAACTAATGAATACTTTTAAATGTTTTTTCACTCCCCTCCTTTGCCAAAAAACAATGGCATAAAAACTAACTCTAGATGAGTTTTAAAGATATTTATCAAAATAGGAAATTAAAGCCGATTAAAATATGCTGTTTGACTTTATGTTTCAATTCCTAAGTGCTTGAAATTATTCACCAATACATAATACTCGATTAGATTATAATGTATGTATGGAGGTAATTTACTTTCCATTGCAAACAAAATCATTTTAATAGAATGTGCATGAAATTTTTTCTTTAATTGGACTTTTCTTGCAGATTATCAGTTCTTCTGTCAGTCTATCAGTCAGTTTATCGTTCACTCAGACTATCATATTAATTGCTCACTCCATTCATCGATTAGTCAATCAGACAGTCAGTTCTTCAATCAGTCAATTGGTCAATCATTTAACACATACGTACTTCAGTCGTTCTATTGCTCAAGCAGTCAAGCAATCAGTTCCACAATCCGATTATCAATCCATCAGTTCATTATTCAGTCAGTGCATCATTCAGTCATCGGTTCATCAATCCACCATTTAGCCGGTTCACAGTTCAATCAGTTAATCAATCAGGCAGTCCATTCATTTAGTCAGTCAGACCAGCAGTCCATCACTGCGTCAGTCAGTCAGTCAGTCAGTCAAGTCGTCAACTCGTCAGTCACATACTATCAGTAATTCAGTAATCGGCAGTCATTTCGTTCAATCGATTAGTCGATCAATCTATTGATCACCCACTATCGTACCCCACTATCGAAACCCACTCTCGCACTCAACCGGCAAAACAACAAACTATTCTATATATAGAAAGTTACCTAGTTATGTTGGACACTGCCATCACATGTTCATATGATTCTCACTTGAGTTTACCATCCAAAATTTCTTGGTATGCGAGCTGTTTCTAATATATAGGCGCACTGCCACTGGGCGCTGATTATTTTTATTCTCTTTTCATTTCTTTTCTTTTCTTCCTTTTTGTTTTCAGTATTTGAATTTGTTCTTCTTCTTTTGTGTTGATGTTATTGTTGAACGGCGCTCGCTTTGTGGCTACATTCGTACATTCTAATTAAGCACGCCATTATGCTCCATTAACCCCCGGGGGCCAGCCGGAATCCAAGCAGAAGCCAACGAGCCACACACAAATCCGTCGATCGATCGAGGCAAGGCAAAGCAAAAAGCAACGAGACGTTGAGTTGCGTTTTCGCGATCAACTGCACGTCGCCCTGTTTTGCAAATAAGTCACAATTGTTGTTATTGTTGTTGTTGTTGTTGTTCGCTGTTTACTATTGGCTACCCATATTGGCGCTGACGCTGACCGCGGCACGTGCCGTTCAATCTGTGAACGACTTCTCAGTCGCCGCCCCCGCCGCAGACGCTTCGCTATTGACTTTTGCTCAGCCTCACACATGCACATGTATGTATAGACATACATATATATGAACATATGTATGTAGATGCCGAATAAACACAATGTTAATTGGACAATCTGCAATTGCTGGCTCTTTTATAAATAATTTAAGAGTTTTTATTTATAACTAATTTCCAATCAATTCTGAGCGCGTGTCAGTTGTTGTGAAATTTCTTTTTCCTGCTCGGTTTTCTTTTTTCTTGCACTGCTGTTTATCGTCTTTCGCGCCTCCATTTACGTAAGTTCGAATAGTGTTTCGCACACGTGAACGTGTGTGTGTGTGCTCGTGTGTGTGTGCGTCTGTGTGAGTGAGTTATGTAAGCGTTGCATTGACTTTGAATCCCGCATTGCGCATAAGTTGACAGTCTGCAATTTCGCTCAAAAAAAAACTTTTGCGTGTGTGAAGCAGTTATCGATCCCAATGAATATGCCCTACGTCGGCTCGGGCTAAAACGAAAACGAAAATACTGGAAACTACTCAAGCCACAATGCAGCATGAGGCAGCTAATGAAAGCAATAACAATTAGATTGAAAACAAGTTAGGAAATAATTCATTAAAATTTAATTGACATGTTGATTGCTCAAAATGGCAATTCTAATGTATATACTAATATACTAATAATAATAATAATAATAATAATAATAATAATAATAATAATAATAGTAGTAATAATAATAATAATAATAATAATAATAATAATAATAAATAATAATATTTATACCAATTAGTAGTCATACAATACTACTCATAATGTTAATGATATTTAATCCAATATTCATACTAATTATAATAATAATGAAAATAATACCTTACTAAAAATACTATTGATAATATCATAGATGCATTCTAATGCCAATTTTAATTCTAATAAGAACAATAATGCTGATACCAATACTGATGCTTGAAAAAATACTAATCTAATTACAATATAAGGCTCACATGCATATGAATACCCGTAGCAATACTTATACTAATTATAATACTAATACTCATAGAAATGAGCATACAACTTACGTTGCTAATGACTAGTTAATAACAATGTGAATATTAATACTAATATTAAAATTTATACTATTGCCAAGAGATGTGCTACTACTAGCAGTCATACTTAAATTATTTATACGACTGATGACTAATAGTAATACTAATGCCACTCAAAGTACTATTTAGAATTTAATTTTATAAATCATTTGTTGGCACCTGTTTAATCCCCTATATTGACAGGCCCCTGAAAGCATGGTAAGTGCTTTCAAATTCGTCATTATACGGTTATCCCCAACTGAAAAAGTCGCTTCATATTTCCAGTCGCATGACGGGTTCAATAAATTCTTTACGTAAAAAAAAAAAGTGTAAATGAAACATATTTAGAACAGCGTGACACAGTCTTATGCTTATGTAAGAAAGTCAACTGAATCTGCATGTTATAACATTTAAGAGGGATGGGGTAAGGAACAGAAGTATGTGGGTTACGCAAGCGAACCTAAATAAAAAAAAAATAAATAAATATAAATAAAAAAAAAAATATCGAAAAATTGAACAGTTGATATTTTGAAAAAATTTGCTTTTGTTTACGTTTTTTGCACTGCAATGTTTGCGCAAGAACGTGCTGCGTTTTGTGCATGTGTGTGTGTGTGTGTGTGTGTGAGTGGACACAACAAAGACAACACCTTCAACACTGACAGCAATAAAAAATGGCCAATAACTTGGGATGGGTAATGAATCGTAATGACCAAAACGTGCCACGATTTAAGTCTTCAGCAAATTTTATTTTATTTTTTTCCCTATTTTTTTTTTTTTTTGCATTTATTTTTATTGTAGCGTATTCTAACCGAAACTCATCTCTAGCTTTGATACATTGGGGTATATAAAATAGAACACACACACACACACACACTTACACATCGACACACTGCTACATGTGTCTCTATATCCAACGTAAATATATTGTATTTAGTTTGATTTATGAGGCTTTTTATCAGAGAACTGCCTGTTGTTTGCACGGGGGGAAACCCTAATCAGAGCGTGTGCAAATAGCAACACGGACACCTGTTGCCGGACGGACGGAGTGGCGGCGGGAAGGTCGATTGGCGGTAGCTTTGACTCCAACATCAATCAGACACCCACGCGAGCCACATGCTGCACTAATTGACAGAACGTTAGCGTCAAATTGGAGCCCAGCGTGACAGTCGTGCGGTATTTGCTTGAAATACAGTGGAGATTGGCTATAGAGGACTGGCTTACGTTCGTAGCAAAGGATTTGGGATAGGATATATTTTAATCTTTCATTATTTGACTGATATAAGATAAGCTTATATAACCAGACACTAGAGATTGGCTAAAGATTATATAGAGAGCCTATTTAAATGAGGAGATTTCGATATATAGAAGTTTTATGTTACATTCATAAACTTTTTATAGCTGGACTGACATCTACTTTAAGTACAGTTCACACCGACTGGGAACAACCTTTACATATCACAAAGTTTAATTTATAAAACATAATTGCAAAATCTTACTTAAAACTTGATTTGATTATAGTGAAAACCCAGATGAAAGAGTTAATTCACTTAGCTTCCATAATACTAATCGTCATCTAGCTCCAAATACAACAGGTCTCATGCGATACACAAATCAAATTCCAATCTCAACCCGGATCCACTTTACTAAATCGCTTAAAGAGTAGAACTAATCTCTCTCTCTCTTTCTGTTGTTCTTTTTACATTTCAAAAGACCTTGTAGCGGTACCTACATATATATGTATAACAATTTTGTATAAGAGCAGAAATTTATACTAATTTCCCCATAGTTTGAGAGAAGAAGTCTCATATATATTTGAGAACATTCTAAATGGAATCCTAAAACAAAAAGAGTCAAAACGGTAGCTGGGTTAGTTTAGTGACTCGCATTTACATTCAGCATTTGCATAATGTCTAATAGAATACACATTTGCCATCGAGTCAAGTACAACTGTATCTACATACATACATACATACATACATACATATAGCTAACGCCAAATAGATACAAATACTATTATGTGTATAATATATGGAGCTTGCTGGGAATGTCGCCGCGAATTCCGCGGAATATAAAAAGCCACAATGAGCCGTGTGAATTCAGCTGCTGCTGCAGTCGCGTGGACAATGACAATCTATGACAAAAGCGCCGACGCTACGCTACGCGACGCGGCGCGACAGCCAAAGCGCCGACTGCGCTGCCGGCGGCTCACGCGCTGCCAATTGCTCCCAATGGCGCGTGTGTGGCTTAAAGTGCTCTGCCGCCGCCCGCCGTCGCTGACGCTAACTGGTTTTGTTGTTGTTGCTATTGTTGTTTTTTTGTTCAATTCATCGTGTGCTCTCAGTTGGCTTTATTTTATTTTCTTTTCTCTTTTTTTTTTCTTATTGCTACCTTCCATTTTATACACTATGCAGGGTATTATATATTGATCGTAAAGTGTGCCGGGCATTAAAAGCTGACATATCCAAATTCATTTAGTATATATCACAGCTTGAGTAGACATGCGCGTCTAATTGTGGCTCTAGAGTCCAGTCCAGTCATACGATTTTGCGTAGGCTCGTCTTTTTGTGCAGCAAATGTGTCAGTGGGCATTTCTATATATTGTATATCTCTATTGTGAATCACTCTGTAATGTAATTCTAGTCTGAGCAAAAATCATTTTTATTATTAAATTATGAGTCCAACCACGCTCCCCACACACAGTGTCCAAAGTCTCTTTAACTGAAGCATTAGATTACGAAAGAGTAGCCTTTACTTAGCATCATGAATTAGCAAAGATTCTAGAAGGTTTCATCATACTCGTGGTTCGAAGTCTTTTCCTGATTTACCGAACACCCGTTGAGCAGAAGATTATAGCTGAGATGTTTAAGTGCAGCCAATCTTTAAAATTGAGAGATACGTATATAGATTTTTTTCATTTTCATTAAATTCAATAGTCAATAGTTTTGTAGACAGTTTAAAGAAAATAATATAATAACTAGTTATTCTATAACAGCAAAAATGTTTGGAAAAAATCGACTTTTTGTTTTTTTTTTTTTTTTTTCAGTCTTAACTTTTCTGATATCTCAGAGCTTCTTCCAATTGAACTGCTCTTAAGACAAGCTAAAAATGATCTTCATCAACTCTTATAAAGCTGCATCCAACAGAGCATCTAAAGTTCGTCTTGCATGGCTAGTTTAAGTCTTTCTCGTTTTATAATCTTTAGCTTTTAACTCTTTGTTGTTATTGTTTTTTGCACACGCGCGAGACGCGTCTGCCGTCTAGCCGAAGTACAAAAACAAATTTAGCTATTTATGCTTGTTGCTGTTTGCTGTTGCTTTTGTTGTTGTTGTTGTTGTTGTTGTATTTGGCTTTCTTTTCATTATGGGAATTTCCAGTCAGCGTCTAGCGCACTTAATGTGGTTTCTAAGCTTTGATGCTGCGGTCTAACTTTTTGAATGTTTAGCCAGACGAAAACCTCAAGCTAAGTTTCGAATTAATTTGAGTTAGAATTCCATTGACAAATGGCGCCACATTTTGACAAAAATTAATTTGTTTTCATTGTTTTTTTTTTGTCTACCTATGCCAAATTTATTTGCTGATTTAGTGTGCTTGAATAAATTATAAATTAAATGCGAATCGAGCTAATCTGTTAGCTAGACATATTCAGAGATGTAAATAATTCGCTCCCTCTCGCTCTAACTCTCACTCTTTCTCTGTAGTTCCTGTTTAGCTGGATCACTTAAGCTATTCGTACTTTTTTATGCAAACTGCATTGGATCAACTTGTTGCCATGATTCACTGTAGAGTGCATAGTTCCATTGCTGACAGGCATCAATTAGAATTGAATCTGTTTAAAGTTCAGCGCGAACTACTTATTTAAGACACATTTCCCTGTGACGAGGCCGTGACTCAGCCGATTGTTTGTGATTACTATTATAGTATAAAATCCTGAAGTGACATTCACAAATGAATTTAAACGCAGATTTCTGATGAAACGCTGTTCGCAGTGAATGGTTGAGTCATGCGGCTCATCTATTTAGTTATCCCCGGAATTTTTAGCCAATTTCGTTAATATGAAAAATGTGGAGGTGAAATTTCTTTGATTGCGTCAACGTTTTGCGCCATAAATGACGTCGTTAATGTACTTTGGCACCTGATACACGAGCCGTGGCCGTTGCTTCCACATCGATGACGATGCCTCTATGGGGTTGATAAGCAGCCTCAGACCGGGCCAGACAATCAGTCATAACGAGCGGGCGTCTTATCAAAACTATGTACATATATACACATATATATGCGCATATACATATTTACACATGTGCAAAGACTTGGATCGCATGGTGAAATAATGCAGCGCACGTAGACGCCTTTGCCTTTGACTTTGCCTTCGTTCTGCGTTCTTCGTTCTGCGTTCTTCTTTCTGCTTTCTGCGTTCTGCGTTCTTTGCTTTGACTAACACAAACACTCACTGTCGAGCTGTAGGAGTACGTGTTTTTTTGGTTATCATCAGGCATGGGTTCTCTGTTATCAGCTTTTTAGTCAACCTAGCAGTAGCTACTGCCGCCGTCGCCGCCGCTGCTGCTGCTGCCGCCGTGCTGCTGTTTCTACCCCGCCTTGGCCCTTAGCCAGGGCTAGTAAGTATAGCAAATATCTCTATATGGGTCAGCGCAACTTTCGATTAGAATATTTTTACTTTGACGTCAGCCGGCGTGCCGGAACTTCTGGACATCATACGATGCATGCATACGAGCTATATATATGTATATGTATGTGTATGTATGTCTTTATATGTACATATAGTTCTATTAATTGTATTAAATGCGTCGAGTTGCCTACTTAGTTTTTAGATAAGATCTGATGACCGATTGTATGGCATGTTGCGAAATTTCTCAGGGGCTCGACTCATTTCCTGATGCACATGTACTTCATAAAATTCATATATATATATATAGACATGGATATTGTTACGCATTCCACAATTAATTTCCACGTATATTATAATTATAGCACTGCACGAGACGGCTGTGCTGATGTGATTTTTAAAAGGAATTTCCGTTGCAACTTGACTGTTGTGGTATGGACCCCCTACTATATATAAGGTAATTTGATTTAAATATTAAAGCCAGCTGCATATTTCTTGGAACAAGAATCAATTGCTGATTGACGCAATCTCATTTACACAATAAAAGCATTTGTTCTTTTGATTGCGCAGGTGTCCAAGCACTCGACTAGGAGATACCCTGCTCAAAGTGATGTCTACAAAATTTACGAGATTTATTTAATTTAATTTAATTTTGTATTTATTTTTAGTCTACTATAATTTAGTTTAAATAGTGTTCTTTAGTTCAATTTTTTATTTGATGATTTTTTCATTTATTGATTTTATAATTTTTTGTTTGCATTTTTAAAAATATTCCTTTTTATTACTATTTTGTTTTCAGTTATATTTATTTTTAGTTAAATTTTTACTAACTTTTTAATAAATTTAATGCAAACATAAATTTTGTTAGTATTTTTTTTTTTTATTTATTTATATTTTGAATATTCCCATTATCTTTCTTTTATATTACGAACATAAAAACTGTATCTAAGCATTCAAGTTAGATTATAGTTTTATAGTTCTCATCCAATCAACCTTCATATCAAAGCTGAATCAATTTTTATATCTGATGTCATTTTGGCGAATGGCATTTCCTTCACACTTGATGACGTTAACGAAGAACTTATCACTTGATTACGTACGCCTTTCTATCGATAATGATCGATCATTGTAATTAGGCCTGCATAATGAGCATTAGCCGATGACTTTAAATGTCATTGAAGCGCTTAAGTGGTTAAATATAGAAACAAAATCCAAAAATAAATTGTAATTTCCAAGGAAACGAACCAAACAAGTTGAGCTAGGTTAAAAATAGGTAACAAATAATGCCCCAATATGAATAGACACCTATGCGTGAGTAGCTCGATATCATAATTAAATCTTATCAGGTGTTAAGAGATCTAAATATGTTTAACGCTATGC
The DNA here is from genome assembly GCF_054131065.1 of Drosophila arizonae. Taxonomy (NCBI): domain Eukaryota; kingdom Metazoa; phylum Arthropoda; class Insecta; order Diptera; family Drosophilidae; genus Drosophila; species Drosophila arizonae. The sequence continues at coordinate 7,251,599 of NC_142924.1, read as the reverse complement.
GAGATCCGAAAGGTAAATAATGACGACTAATGGTCTGGAAACTTGGAAACTTTTATTTTTGTACTTTTCCATGGGTCTAACGAAATTAGACCAAGTATTAAATGGTTTCTGGTCTCATTTCCAGAGCTAAAACTTCCATTGTGAGCCAGCCAAGCAGACATGATCACGACTAATCGACTATGGTGAGTCGGGGATCTTAAGAGACCTCTTGAATTGCTGAAGAGACTGGCCGCAGGGCTCTAGATTTGCTGCTGCTGCTGCTGATGCATAAATATTATTTTTGGCTTTTGAGCCGGAGACAATGAATATAGCAACGTTTGCTATATAAATAAACAGTGCCAAAAATATAACAAATAACAAAGAGATTGGGCAAGATTGATGTCGTTGTTGATCTTGCTTCATTTTTTCTAAACTTTTTTCCGTTACTTTTTTTTCAAATCTATTTTTATACTCCTTTATCAAGGCAAAGAGGAGTATATAGGTTTTGTTAAATTTATATACTATTGGTCTCATATCAGATGCTCGTAGAGTTAAGAGAAGAAGAGTTTTAAATCGATTGAAATATATCGATTATTTTGGCTTACGAGCGAGTATTATGCAGTCAGTGTGGTCGGACGTTCTAACTTGTTTTCTTTATGAAATAACACCAAAGCGTGCCCCCAGTCAAGTTTTCGTTATTGTTAATTAATATCTTTTATTTTTATGTGCTGAAATAAGCCATATTGTTGTCAGATATATACAATACATACATATGTGGTTGAGTAGTCACTATTTTGATCATCAAACTCGAATGGCCATAGCGAGACGCAGACACAAAAAAAAAGAAGAAAAAAATTTGCATTACAAATTTGCACCCAGAAAGCTGTTGATATATAAAGAAAAAAGTCACCTTGCATGGAATTTCGCTGTGGCGCGAGAAAAGGAATAAAAAGGTTGGCGTGATAACTCACAAAACAATAAAACCGAGATTTAAATAAATATATCTACACACGCATACACATGCATAATACATAAATAAATAAACAAATATGTTTGCGTGAATGCTGAATAGATTGAACCACTGTTTGTCATTTCTGTTAGCTCTCTGGTATTTTTTCTGGCGAAACGAATTCGACAAACAGTTGTGGAGCCGGTCAGAAGGGGTGAAGGGGGGAGTTGGCGAGTGGCTGACGCACAGAAAAAAAAAATACCCCGTAAATCAGTTGAAAATAACTGGAATCTCTTGTTTGTTTGCATTTTGTCCGGGGCCACAGAATTAAACAGTAGCCCTAACGCCAAATCAAACAAAATTGCGACTGTCAAAAAAAAAAAAAAAGAAAATATATATGTATATGTAGAAAAATAAACAAAATTTATAGATAAAGAGGAATTTGACTAGCAAAACAAGTTAACACGGAGATCCCCAAAAAAGACAGCCTGAGAAACTATTTTGTTTTGTTTTTGTTTTATATAATTGGAGAAAGAACCATGCAAAGGTTGCCAATTAATCTAGCTAGCTGTCTATCCGTCCATATTTATATGATACGAAAGCATTCTACTTCTTGCCTGACCAGATGTCACAAACTAGTTGGAGCGTCTGGCTAGACATCAGCTGATCAGTGATCAACTAACTGGAGATCGTTTGACTACGGATAACCTAAACAGCGATAGTCCTATTTGAGATCAGATAAGTAGGGATCACCGTAAATCTAGGCTGACCGGATCAACTAAGCAGAGATCGATCTTAATAGAGATCATCTGAGTCAAGATCGCTAGACTAGGGATAGTCTGATTTGAGATCACGCAAGAAAATATCATAATCTCTCTACTTTTCTTATATAATATATACATATACATATATATAATATATTTGGGATTCCTCAACACATGCAACCTTTGCCTTTTGTTAAAGACAATCGAAATGAAAGTATTCATTTGAATGTCATTCGATATTAGGAATGTGAATAAATTTCTTAAGATACGCTATATTAATGATTGTATAGATTGTATAGATAGTCAAAAGAATATACACAAAATTTCGAGTCATCCAAATTAAGAGATTCCTGTCAATCTCAAGCATCTGCATCTGTTAGAAATGTAAGTAAAGTATTTGCATTCAATGAATAAACGATCATTCGAATTCAAAAATGGCCCATTTCAGACTCAATTCAATTTTTTTTGGCAAAAATAAACGTGATGTAAGCTCAAGTCGTTTTTGACAATTTTGTAGAAATCTTGACTGTTTCAAGATCTGAGCTCACTTGTTCACTTTGAGCGCGTTTGAAACTCATAATTTATGTATTCCATTATTGGGAAGTATTTCAAGCCTCAAGAGATATAAGATCTTCGAAAATCAATTCAAGCTGAAATTAAAACAGTTGTTGTACGGAGAGTAATAGAGCATATATGAACTTTTAAATTCTCATCTGCCTCTTTCCCCTGCTCCTCCAAAAATCCTTATATGCATTACATTACTATTTTTTCAAAATACTTATAAGTTCAGATACATTATATATAATTTCTTTTCGAAATCAAATCTAAAAATATAATATAGTTTCATATACCAAAATCTATAAAAACTTCTTGAGTCAAATTATTGATATGCCCCATCTAACTATTATTTCTTTGGCTTAAGTCTTAGCATGACTTTAGTTCTGTTTTATTATAAATAGAAAAAAAGTGGAAAAAAGTTGTATATAGCAGCCATAGCATCTGCTGAACTAACGATATTTGTTTTGCTAACTGCGTACGCTTCAAGGTCTCGCAAGGTCGTTATATTGACAAATACCTGGTATACACATACATATGTATGTTGCATGTGTGTATATACGAATACATGTATGTATAAACAGATATATTTTTATAGTATATAATTTTCGTTTCGCGTCCAGTGACCCAGTTGATGGATGTGCTGTTGCTGTCGCTGCTTTGTATCAGTTTAGCTGGTTAGTTGACTCCCCCTGGGAGTGCCCCAGCGCAGACGTATAAATGTAACGGCGCACGCGGCGTATGCGCAACGCAGCCGACCAACCCACAAGGCGCGCTCATTGTGAACCAACAGCAGCAGCAGCGACAACAAAAAAGAGCTCAGCCGGAACTTTGAGAGCAATAACAACAAGCAAGCAGACTTTGAACGCTATCTGGAACTGTAGCTGTGACTGTGACTGTGACTCGGACTGTGGCTGTGTGGCTGTGTGGCTGGCGCTGCCAGCGTCTGTGTTTAGCGTGTGGTGCGGGTGGTGCGACGTTCGCTGGCTGCAGCTACCTCTGAAAGCGAAACAGCTTTGTTTTTGTTTCAGTGTATTGTGCTTGTGTGCATGATGCCGCTGAACTTGAACCGGCCGCGTTCAAGGCCAGACACGTATGTGTGTGTGTGTGTTTGTGTGCGATACATGTGAGTGCACACTGTGTAGTACAGCAATTGGGGTATGCTGAGCTATTCAAGTTAGCTCCTTAGCCAAAAGCGTGAAGCTGTTTTGTTTATAGTCTAAATTTATATCTAAATTTAATGTGCTCCTTGTTAATGAGGAATTTTTTGAAGAATTTTTACTCTAGATCAATGAATGAAATGAAATATTTGTGTTTGATAGTTTTGGAATAGACTATGGGGTATGATGTGCTATTAGGCAGCTTGATATAGATAACAACTTTAATATAGATAAATCAAAACCAAGAAAATATATAACTTATATATTATGTATTTTTATATTTTTTGAAAATATTGCTTTGAATACCACTAAATGCCTAATAATGAGCTATTATAGCAGCTTGCTCAATAGCTCTTTACAAAATCAAGCTGTTTTCTTTGTAGTAATAAAATGTCACATCTTTGCCTAATTTATCTAAATTTTTAAATATTTTTAGAGTATATTCCCATTGTAGTACAGCAACTGAGCTTTGATGTGCTACACAATCGAGATGTTAGGCAACTCCAAAGACAACTATTCTTTTTTTTTTTTTAATATTTTGTAATATCAAAAACTAGATACTTCTTTATCAGAATGAATATTATGACACACTTACACCACCAACGCACATATCAATACATTTTCCATCAGCTCTGGCACCACTGTGCATTGTGTTGTTAGTTAGTACAATAAGGTTAGCGATGATATTTATGATTAGGCGCACATATTGCAGCGCATACAAATTGCGACTAATTAGCATGTTTAGCTCGCCCAATCAATCAAAGCCTCCACACAAAATTCAAAACAATGCAAAAGCAAATGTTGTTTTTACTTCATTTATTGTTGTTTTTTGTTTTTGGCCAAAGACCAGGTAGAAATGGTGAAGTCCGTCTGATGCAACGACATTTGGCCTAAAGGTACTCGAAACTTTTGCGACTTAGGCCCAAAAGCCTAAAAGCCTAATCCCCAGACATTGACGCAATCGAAATGGCCTGACCTGTTGCATCTAACACCTAGACAACAATAAATGCTCTGTGCGAAGGTAAGCCAGACAAAGGTGTGCTAATTGAGCTTAAGCCAAAAATACACATACACACACACACTCACACACAAATCTCTGTCTGACGCATATATTTCGGTTTTGTTTTTGTATTTTCTTTTCTTTTTGCTATCATTGCAAAATGTTGCCGCATCATCATCGACGACGAGGACGGATCATAAAATCTAAATCCGTTGCCAGGCGGCGAAAATATTCTCCGTGGCTTTATCTTGAAATAACAGAAGACAGATTTGCCCGTGCATTGAGCAAGTGGAATCAGACAGATGGTTGGCTGGCGATGGCTCTCGAATCAGCAGCATCATCAGCAGGAGGAGGAGGAGGAGGAGACGGATTGTCTTTTCGCTAAGCAGCATGTGCGACTCATTAGATTTGGTCTTCGTCTTCAGCGCAGACGCGTCGTCATTTATAAAATCGATGCTAATCGATTTATAATGCATTTGATTATCATATGCTCCGCTCGCTCGCTCGCTCGCATTGCTCGTATTTTCTGTAGGAGCAACAAAATTTTCCACTCAATAACTCGGACGGTGCGGCGCGTGCGATCCGCTGGCTCGTTCGCTTGTCGCCGATACGAGATTGCGTGAAAATTTACACAGAGCCACACACACACACACGCACACTCTCTCACACTTTTGTCAAGTGACGTCACAAGCAGTCTAGGTTTTTTTTTTTTTTTTGGCACACGCTAATTTCTGGTGTTAATCAAGCATTTAGAGATGTCGTTAGCGTGTTTACGTGTCGACTGGCAGGCAATATTACCTGGTACCGAACCCGACTAGTGGGTATCGCTAGTGGGTTAGTGGTATGCGCTCATTTCCGGCTGCTGTCATTGGCAATTGGACATTTGATTGATTGCCCAAAAAAAAAAAATAAAATAAAATAAATAAATAAAAATAAAAAAATGAAAAACGGTGCGATTCGATGAGGTTGCTGTTAGCCACACTAGGCTGGCGTCACTCGAATTCTGAAATTACTCAGACTTACATTTACTCGAATATTCGCTATGCACCTTTGCCGCCCATTGCCGAGGCGCAGTTACAGCGCAGTCTCACCTGTATAGGACACGCAGGTTAATGCTTTGGTATTTCCCCAAATATTTTTCAAAATTAAAAATGGGCGTTTGACCCCACACAAGCGAGACTATTAAACTTTGGCATATGCTTATGCATACAGAGTGCTTTGAGTTGTTGGTATAATGAAATTTGTATACCCTTTCCAGTAATGAAGCAAAGAACAAATTGATTTACTGAGGCTAACTGTTTTATATCAATTTTTATGGAATACGATTGCATTTGAGAGCCCATTTAAGAGCTTCATGTATCGAGAATCGCATAGTAAGGCTCTCTTTGAAGAAAACTTAAATCCATGTCCAAGCAGCTCAGCTAAAGCAAATATCCCTTGCAGAATTGCCTATTGTTATTTTTAGCTAATTAGTCTTATATATTGCTTAGATCTTTGTCATTTCATTTTTCAATTTATTATAATTTTCTATTGACCTACAGAACCCCATAAATTTTACCGAATTTTTTATAGTGTGTTGGGATTTCCTAGCTTTAATTTAAATTAAGTCAAACGACGAAGTCAATCCCTCATGCTGGATATGACAATGTGATCTAGGGGGCTTGATAGCACATTAAATTGCCAAACAGCACAAAGTAAATGGTTAATTAACTGATAAAGACTAAAAGATACCCTGTAGACTGTAGCACTATAGATTAACCAATTCGTGAGATAATGAATTTAATTACTTTTAAAAATCATAGATAAGTCCATGCATGTTTTAGCTGGGTTGCCAGCCCTATTATATCGATACAGGGTATCACACAACTCACCTGTTGCCAAGAGCAGACGTAAGCAACAAATTTTTTAATTGATTGCAACGAAAAAACGGCCACGTGCCTGATTTTATATAATATATAAATATGCTGGAGTAACGTCAAAAAAAATTAATGACAATTTCATACACTGCAAAAGCTGAAGCACTAAATTAACTCATATACAGTAAAGCCTAGCAAAAGCCTAACAATTTGATGATTTAGCGTAAAAGTTAAAAAAAAAAAAAAAAAAATCTGGGCTTATAAATTTATTTTTCAGAAATTTTAGCAATCCAAGAAGTAGACAAAGGTCCCAGTGCCCCCAATAGGCAGGCTCCACTGTACTCTATAATAATACACGCCATGCCAAAGCCTTGATACGCTCCTCGCTAGCTAAAGCTGTGAAAATATATACATATTAAAAATATATATGCATAAAACCAATGCGAAGTTGGGCCAGTCACGTTTTAACGCAACGCGAGCCTAGTCATATGGCATATACGATTTATAAAATACATATACTCATACATATACGTTCATATACTTATATATGTACATATAGATATCAGTTTGGCTGGGGATGTGTCAAAATGTGTGCGATTGCCGATCGGGTCCGGCCTTTCGCACGCTCTAAAAACCAGAGTCAACAAAGAGCAGTTCATGGAAACCCGAATTGGCTGGATTCAACGGCGAGCTTACACCGCCGCCCAATAGATGGCGCTTGCGCGACACGGCACGGCTTGACACGGGCCGGCTGACGCTGATTAGAGCCGCATTCGAATGTTCGTGGGCAGATGCCCTAATGAACAAGCGGGCAGAGGCTTGGGGAAGTTGGGGTCGATTGCCAAAATAATTTACAGATTTGCACTCCCCCAAAGTAAAATAAAACCGCAACTGTTTGATCCATTAACACATTTCGAAAATACCCGAGGGCGCCAAGGGGAGCAACCAGTTGTTGGGTAAACAGCTATGGAATATTCCCACAGTACCGACAAACACAAATAAATCACAAACAGCGAGAAATGTGCCAAGTCAACAATAACAAACAAAAGCCGAAACAGAAACAATTTTTGCAAAAGTGTGGACCGTTTTTGCAGAATTGAGAAATACGTAAGAGAATCCGAAGACGAATCCAAAAGCGTAAGCCACGTCCGAGTGGGCGTGACTGGAGTTCAGTTGAGCCAACAACTGTTGCAGCCAGGGGTGTTAATTAGATATATAGACAGACTCATAGACACACACACATATTCATACATATTCATATATATGTATGTATATACTTTTATTTATATAATTCATTGTCAGCGCTTAATTGATTTGGTGTAAATTATGGAAAATTTTCTACTTATTCAGCCAAAGTTTTCTGCAGATGAATTGCCCAGAGCTTTATCACTGATAACTACTATTACACTACTATTTTCTAGTCTCTTTTCTAATTAATTGATCAGCTGCGCACTTAATACGCCGCATTGCGGCAAAAACTAACATTTCCCTTATCTCGCGCCCTTGCTGCAATTGCAGTTTGATAAGCGCATTAACTAAATATAAATGACAATATTTGCCAAAGCACGACAATGAAAAACATTGTTAGTTGAAGCAGCTCAAATAACATAATAAGAAACTATCTGCGCCAAATGCTCTAGATTTTCGGCAAACCCAACAGCTGGTCACACTGTGAATTCTGCAAATGGAATCAACAGCCTTTACACAAACAACAAGCGTGTCCTTTGAATGTGGAAGTGTGGAGTGTGGAATGTGGAATGTGGAACTTTGCCAATTTGAGCTGTAACTAAAAATGTTGTTATAGGGTCACACTGTCCCCTGCTAGCTGCACATTTTTGCCAATTTGAGCTGCAATTAACTAATTTGTAAAATGCTGCACATACTAAACAAATTAACATTTTCAGTTAAGAGAAACACACGAGACTGTTGTGCAAATTGCGATTTTCACGCCATTGTCTGCATACCAGGGCTGCCAGTCAGCGTGTCGTCTGGCTCTGCCACTGCTTCTGATTCTGCCAATTGGTGCCGCCAAAAAAATTAGTTCCAGTTGCGCACAAATGAAATTGAAACTTCATATAAACAAGGCACATACACACACACACACACATGCATATATACACATAAATGTGCATATATGTATGTGGCTATTTAGCTACTCTCAGAGCTGAGGGTCTTTGCGAAGTTTTGAAATGCCGGCAACGCAGTTTGTCACGTTTTGCTCTGCCAAATGACCCCATGTGAAGGGGCTGGCGCTGTGGCAGGGCGGGCGTGGCGTCGCATGACATTCACTGGAAGTGGCTTCCAATGTTTTCATTCATAGAACCCCAAGACGCAGCACTCACATGATTGGACCAACTCAATTCCTTGGAAACACACACACCAAAACTCTGATAAGGAAACAAAAATTCGAAAACAACTCAACTGCAAGTTGAATGAACTATCGCATATCGAACCAAAAAGCAAAGTTTATAGTTTTGTCTATTTCACGTTTGCTAATCGAACGAAATCGAAAATGCTTGTCTATGCCAAAGTCTATCCGTCTGTCTATTCACTTCCAGCTGGCAATGTCAAATGCGAGCCAAGTTTAATGACTTTTGATGCCAAAAGTAAAAACAAAAGCCATGTTTGACTGCTCTTGACTCCCGCAACCAGTAAATAAACAAAAATCAAAATAATAACAACAACAACAGCGCAACAATAACAATTACTTGGCTTAAACGTTGCGTTCGGCTTGTTTGCGTTTTGGTTTATTGAACTCGTTTTCTGACTTTTGATTAGAGACATCTAACTGTTGGTCTGCGCTATACACTAGCTGAAGGTGCTATAAATTTTGAGATCAGGTGTGGAGCGCGTGAGAGTAGACATGGAGATTTTCCAGTTTTCCATGGAAAGTTTATATGAGAATAGTCTGAAATCGTGAGACTTGAATGAAATGAAATTGTAAAGAAAACCTAAAAATTTAAATGAAAAATGGATTTGTTTGAGTTCAATTTTCATTAAGTTATGAATGAAGAATCTTAAGAAAATGATACGAAATATTCGGTCCAAAACAACCTTACCACCAGAGCATTTTATATTCGTACAGTGATTCTAATTGGATTTCATTCTACAGTTGGTTTTTTTTTTTTTTTTTTTTTTTTTTTTTTTGCATATGAATGGAGGAGGAAATGTGAGCTGCGATTACTGTGAATAGTTCACGGGTTCTAGCTAAACAGCTCTACTGGTTCCAGTCAAATGTTGTTTCAAGCTGTACAAACCCAGATATGAAACAAATAAATAACGAACAAAAAAAACTAGGTTCAAACACATTAACAAACCCGAAAAGCCAGCAGCTGCCCGCACCCAAGGTTTCCACACACACACAGATATATATACATATAGAGATAGAGCTATAGATATAGACGTGCTTGGCATAGCGTTAAAGTCGGGGCTGTGGCTGACTTTGACATTCAACTTGCTGTCGGGCAGTTCAAGTGGCACTCGAGGCGTGGGCAAGGTCATTCGATTAGCTCGATTCTATAGCACTAACCTAAGCCATTTGTTCACCCAGTTACAGTTTTTTCTATTTTTTTTTTTTTTTTTTTTTTTTTTCTACCATTTGACTGCGCCATATATAATGTGAAGATATATGTATATTTACACAGCCTATCGCTGGAGAGTGCAGAGCTGATAGCAGTAGCTGCTGAGTTTCCCTAGTTTGTTTTTGGAAATGCTTGCGAACACATATCACCTGTGCGCGGCACGTGAGCAGCGGGCGCTACAGGTAAGTCGGGCAGGTCGTGTAGGAGTGCGAGGGATGGTGGGAGACCCTTGGCTGGCCAAAAGCAACGGCCACACGATTGGAGCAACTTGAGCTCTTTTTTTTTTTGGGACTATGGCGTTGTTATTTTAACATTTCGTTTCACTGGAATAGCTGCGATACCAGCGCACATATCAACGGTACTCTGACATATATACATGCTATATATATATACATATGTATATACATATATATTTATATATCTCTTCGTATCTTGCATCCGTTGGCAGCCGTGCGCCCTGTTAAAAATTTTTTTTTGCAATTTGATTTGCATTGTATTTCAATTTGTTTTTATAATTTTTACTCCCTTTTTCATTTAATTTTTGTTTTTTATATTTGTTGACATATTTTGAATTTTTTTTTTTTAAATATTTATAATGCTTGTTTGTGTGCCGTTTCAACGCATCTACTTACAAAGCCAAAAAATGCAGCGCAGCCATATATTAGCTTTTAAGTATAGTAATTTATTTTGGGAAAATTAAAAAAATATATAATGATAAATAAAAAATTTTAGATCACGTTTTTTGTCACGCGCAAAATGTCAAATTGGAATTGGTAAATAAATGCGACGCAGTTAGGCAGAACTCTGTTGTTTCGACCGTTATCAGTTGCAGATATTTAGATATATGTATATATAAATAGTTAAAATATATCATAACAGTATAGTCATAGTTCAGCATTAAAATAGCATTCCCATATTGTTTAATTTAATCGGAAATACTTTACGCTTCCAACATAAAGGAATTCTTATTGGAAAATTTCTTAGAGTTTATTTCTTATTGGTATGAAATGATTTCTGCGAATGGGTTTTGGACCACAGCAGTGCACCTTCGTTATAAATTCCATAAATTAATTGAAGTGCTGCCACATCATATTGTCATATCTTGTTAGCAAATTACACCATTTCCCGTTAACTGATCAATCACCATGACTTGTCATTCTTATTATTAATAACTATGCTATATCGAGCATAATTAATGAATCACATTTTACAACTTATGTCTCATGTTTTCTCTGGTTTTGGTGTGATTTTTATCAAATTCTTCTGTTTGAACTACTTGTGGAATACATACTTATATACATGTATTTATAAATGTATGTGATACATATTTAAACGACTGACGCACTTTTAGGAGAGAGAATAAAACGCAGTTTTGCTTTTGGAATTCTCGTATGACTAATTCGCACCACTTCAGCTGTTTTTTTTTCTGTCTAGACAAAAGACAAGATTCAGTGATGACACAATGAATACAAATTAAATATAAGAACAGAACTTAAGAATTTTAGATCAATATTCAGAACTCTGCCTGACTCCCAAATATTATATCGACTCTAATCAAGTCAAACACTTAATTCGCACGCCACTTTTTTTATGAGCTCATCATCTGAATGCATATCTCAGACCCGGCGACGCGCTTTCCAGCACGATCTGAATATCTGAATATATATATGTATGTATGAATGCATAATCTACGTATTGCACTGCATTCAGCTTTGGCTTTAGCCTTGGCGCTTGTTTATTTTCCTTGTGTATTTGAGTCATGTAGAAAGAAAACCAAATTCCTTTTTATCAAAACAACTCCCGACGAAAATAGATAAGCTGGGTCTCATGTGCTTGGCACAGAGTGTATGAAAGGCAGCGGGATAACGTCGTAGAAGACATAAACTGCAGTCGAGCTGAACTATATCGATTCATCTGAAGTCCAATGTCCGATCTAGAAATCTGAAATGCCTACAAAGATAATTTCACATTTTAGATACCCAACATCAAAAAATGAAATGTTTTTCAGCTCATATTCAGCAGCTCAATACATGGTATCTGCTAGTACAGCATTTCCCTCCATTATGGTCTCACCATACATATATCTACTCTATTTATATATCTCACATACTTCGTCTCAGATTATCAGTATGACTTAGCATGAATTCAAAGGTATTTTTGTTGCAACAGACTTTGCGGAAACTTTTACGTCCATGTCTTATTGCAGGGTATTAGCAATAGATTATATTTTGTTATTTGAACCACTCGGCTGCCACGTCCCCTATAATTCCAGTAACCAAGTTTATTGCACATTGTACTTGATTACGGAATATTACAGTGGCTGTCCCTGATTGTCTTACAGCGTCACAGTTTATGTATCTCATGAGGCTAACAGCTTGATTAAAGGTGATACCAGCAGAGACGCTGTAAGATCTATGTATCTAATTATCTCTAAAAAAAATATGTAATAATATATATAGCTTGCGTAAGGTTCTTTTCTTAGGCTTCTAGAGCTCAAGCATCTTATGACTAAGTCAAATGTGGATTTATATGAAGTTGAATCTAAGAATAATCCAATCAGAGGAACCTAACAAGAATAGCTCATCAGCTACTCTGTATGATTCGCCCAGCTAAAATTTGATTCTCTAATAAGAATATTGCCTGCATATTAATATAATGAAGTAGTTCTATGTGAGTCAGTCATGAAACGAAAGGTCTAGAAAGAGCTGAACCAAAAACTTAGGCGTCATCTAGAATAGATTCCACGTATATTAAAATTAATATCTTATTCTTATTTTTGTACATACCGGATTCTATTATAAATACATAAATAGCGTAGATTCCCAACCAAACTTAAGACTCAGTCAGACTAGGGAACTATCCTTATATACCCCTCATTAGTTTCTCGGCTTCCGATTCCAGCGCTTTCGGTTCAAATGACTTTGTGATAAGAAATTTTCTGCTGAATCGTTTGCCAACTGAACCAGTAGAAGCAGGGGAAGAAACAGAAAAAGATATTTTGAAAAAATTCTTGAGACTACAGTAAACATATCGTCAGGTTTCAAAAGTATTTCACATATATTTTTTATGTACATATTTACAGTTATGGGGAAATACATACAAAATATGCTGCTGAAATTCAAAACTTTGCCTGATTAAATTGCAAAATATTTTGAAATTTTAGATATACATAGTAGAGCTTAGATATGCGCATGTAGAAACATATATATTTTATTTACCATTTTTCTGTATATTAGTTGAAGGCTGCAGACTCTAGAGTCAATACACCAAGACGAGGCCTAATACTATGTGATATCTCTCTCGATCGCACTCCCTTTCTCTCTCCCTCTCTCATTCATTCTCCCATAAAACCTTTTATCCGCATTATATTCGTCTTTTTATTAGCCTTTCACCAGTTCTAGACAATATCCCGTAGACCTTTCCAAAGCCCCAACCCAAAACATAAATAATACTTTTTGTGTTTAATTTTTTAGTAAAATTTTTTCAGATTTTATTCTTTTTTAGTAGCTGTTTTTTAGCTCAACTGTTTTTTTTTTTTCTTTTTTTGCTGTTGTTTTTTTTTTTTCTTCAAAAATTCTTTTTCTCTTAGATTTCTCATTATGTTCACTATATCACGTGGTCTTACAAATAGTTTGCTATATACATAGCTTACAATAGATATAGATAGATATATATGCATATATACGTATAGAGGTGAGACTATATTTAAATGTAGAGATATTAGGTATTATATTATTATTATTATTATGCATTAGACTTAAGTTTTTGTTGTCAAACAAACTTGGATAGTTTGTGTGGAAGACTTTGAAGATTTCATTGCTGTTGACATATACATATATATGTATCTATGCAAGTGTATGTGTGTGTGCGAAACTCTAAAATAATATTCTAATACATGATTCATGAGGCAATTTTACACCAAGTACTTGGATTGAGGTAGTTTGGCGACATGCAAAATACCATTTTGAGAAATGAATTCACAATAATAATAATAATATATAATAATAAATAAATTATAACAATATATGTGTGTGTTTGTGTGTGTGTGTGTGTGTGTGTGTGTGTGTGTGTGTGGGGATGGGTATGGATGCTCTTCATCTCGCTGAACAATTCTCCTTTAGAGAAATGCCCAAGTGAAACGTGGAGCGAGTTAGGAGTTCCGCTTGCTCGAAACACTTCGATCGCAACATTTGCGTTATCCTGGCGAAATGTGATGAAATGTTTATGTGTGCGTGTGCGTGTGGATGTGTGTGTGTGTGCGTGTGTGTGTGCGACGCCCATCAGTCTTTAAAAGCGGTTTGCATTGTTTTTTGGGAGCAGTTGCAATGCGAGCGCCTGGCTCAATTCTTTACATTTTCTTCTTCTTCTGCTGTTTATATTTTTTTTACCAGGGCCGCCAGGGCTGCTCCTCCTCCACCTTGATCTGCTTCTTGATGACCAGCGACAGGGGCTGCTGCTCCGCCAGATTGGAACTGGGCACACGCTGAATGACGGAGGGCTTCACATCCATTGGCTCGTAGACCGAGTTGGCGGGACTGGGCGGGGCATAGCTGCCGTGGCTGCTGCTGCTGCTCGGCGCCGACTCGTAGCCGGCCGAGGAGTGGGAGCTGGCGGAGCCGGTGCTGGCCGTACGCTGTGGCATGGACACCAGTTGATGGTGATGCTGCTGCAGCTGTTGCTGTTGAGCGGCGGCGGCAGCGGCAGCAGCAGCTGCTGCAGCCAATTGTTGCTGTTGCTGCTGTTGCTGTTGCAGCAACTGTTGCTGCTGCTGCTGTGGCAAGCTCTGGGGCAGCACCAGGGCGATGCTACCGTTGGGCAGCTTGGTGGGTATCACCTGCATGCCGTTGGGCAGAAAGTAGCCATTGGCATTGTGCTGAATCTGGCCGAAGAGATAAGGCGCCGCTGCTGAGACCAAGTTGTTGCTGCTGCCGCTGCTGCCGTTCGTTGCTGTTGCTGGCTCCTGTTCGGGCGAGCTAGGCGGCGAGGGCAAGACGACCTGGGCGTGCAACGACTGTGCCTGGGCAGCTGCCTGCTGGCGCTGCTGATGGTGCAGTTCGCTCTTGACGCCATTGATGCAATTGCTCAGATGTTGCAGCAGACGACGACGCTGGGCAGCATCCAGACCGGGGAAGCGGCTAACCTCATTCGCACAGTCGGCAAAGCCGGCCTTGAATTTGTTGATGATCTTTGGATCAGCGGCCTGTTGCATGGCAGCTTGCTGACGCTGCAGCTCTTGGAGATGCTTCACTGTCTTCTCCAATATGTCGGCCTTTTCCAGCTTTGAATGACGCGCAGGCTGCAAGGAGAGAGAGCAGAGAAAATGTGAGGGTTAGTTATGGATTTATAAGAAGTGTAAAGGGAGCTAGATATACATGTGTAGATCTATAGAGCGAGGGTATAGATCTATAACTTTCTATATATCTATCACTCTATATACAGAGGCAAAGATCTTGTAGTTGGATAGTATAAGATACTTACGTCTTTTTTGGTGGCATCTAGTATGAGAGTCTTCAGCTCGTTGAGGCAATTGTTAATGCGTGCACGACGACGTTTTTCCATAATTGGTTTGTTTGACTGCAAGAAAGAGAGAGAGGGAAAGATTTCAGATTAGTCACGAGTTGCAAAACACGAGTAAAATTTTTGTCTTCTTTTTTGGAACTCTTTGACCTCATGCAGCGTTCGACAACAACAAAAATAAAATCATATGCGTGTGGCTTTAATTGGACACGGGGACTCTCAACATTGTCATCAGCATTGAGTCGAGCCATTCTGGCTGGGGGCCAAAACACAGAAGCATGGCGCGTGCTCTATTTATATATATATAATATATATATATATATATATATATATATATATACATATATCTATCTGTTGCACTCGCAAGTGCTGGCCAAAAATAGTTTCTTGCGGCTATAAATTACGAATAGCAACGAGCCGATGCGGCCAAAAATAAATAACCAATACGCAGGTATTTCGAGCACCAACAACAACAAGGTCGTCGTGGGAAATTCGAAGACGCAAAACAACAAATTGTTGTTGTTTTTAATTTATTTTTTGCATCAGTGAAAAAATTAAGAAATACAAACAGAATGAAATTATTTTTGGTGCTGGCCAAATTTGGCGCAGCTCAAACGCCCGCACTGTATGAAGTCAGCGGGCAAAAGCCAAAAACGGCCAAAAGCATAGCCATAGGGCGAGCAGCTTTTAAGCAGCCAAAAGAAGCTGATGAGCGACAATTGCAGCGACCACGCGCCAAATGGAAGCCGCTCAAGTGGGCAGCCGCAACCAATTTTGGGTGGCACTCATGAATGGACCGGCCAGCTGTCCGTCCGTTCGTCTGACTATCCGCTGTCTGTCTCCATGAATGAAGCCCAAACGTAAATGCCGCCAACGCCAGACGCCGCTTTGTGTTGGCGAGCCGACGGCTTATTTTTTTCACTCTTGATAAACAGTTTTTTTCTATATGGTTACAGTTGTTGGCATGTGGGAGCCGACGACGACGAAATGTGGCCAAAAAGGAAATGCATTTGGGCAGCAAAATTGGCAAACTGTGTGTGGGACACGCTCAGTGCGTGTGTGTTTGTATAAAGTGGGAGACAACTTGTATGGGATTTAAAAATTTACACAAGAAAAAAAAAATGCTTAACGTGTAAACATTTATAAATTTCCTAAGAAATATGCCCAAATACGAAGCTGAATAAATAAATATTTATTCGAACATAAAAGCTAAGGCGAATAAACACTCTATTTAGCTAGCGCATCTCTAATCATATGCAAAAATAGCCCAAGCTAATTTCAAATGCCAAACGCGCACGTCTAGTTCGCTCGCTCGCACTTTTAATCCAAGTCTTTGCAATGCAACGGTACTTTTTTTTTTTTTTTTTTGCTACACATTTGACACTTACCCTGCGGTCACTCTTGATGGGTGTCTCCTTCAGCTGGGTGGGCACCACGGCCGCGCCCACTAAGTTGGGACTCATGTTTGTTGTTACGCCGGTAACCATCTCGATATCGGCTATATATTGCTTATGCAGTTTAAGACACAGTTTGATTTTGTTATTTGTCTCTGATTTTTCACTGGCGGCAAATGCAGAAATTTGCTGCGCACTTGCTTTAGGTAAAGTTTGTTGCTCTGCTTTGATTTGTTTGTTTTAATGCAGTTCTATGATTTGTTTATTTTTCAGTTTTCAGTTTCAAGATCACTTTTCACTTTTCTTTCGCGCAACGACGAATCTACGTAAAATACGTTATAGTCTTTGCTTAGAGAGTGTTTCTTCTTTTCTTTATTTTATATTCTTCCGCTTCAAAGAGAGAGGCAACCGCACGCTACGAGTTACGGCAAGCGAATGGCTGTCTGGTTCTGAATGCAGCCCGATTAAACGTTTCTCGAAGTACGAACGAGGCGAGCGAGCGAGCAACGATCGTCACGATGGCGAATCGTCAAAGTGTGAGTGTGCTTGTACGTTTGCTCGTATATATATATTTTTGCGTATGTGCGTTTTTGCTGGCGACTACCACCTTATCGCTAGGCTTACAGCAGACGACTGACGATTGATCGACAGGTTCGTTGGCTAAATCGAAATCGCCGCAGCGAGGCGCGGGCAGCGCGAGCCACACGACCAGTCGGCGGCATATTTACACACACACATACATACAGTATATGTGCGACTGCATACATTTGCGTTCGCATGTGTAGGTAGCAACGATGTCGGCTCTACCTGTGTGCGCAGTCATTGTTGTTGTTGTTGCTTCTGCTGCTGCCGTCAGTTTACCTAAGCCGCAACCCGCGGCCTTTGCAAGAGAGCAGCGCACAGTTACTCATACGCCCCCCTCTCCGAACGAGCAAGAATAAAGCACTGCAAGTTCTATTGGGCATTTCTTCCTTTTTGGAAATATTAAAACCCCCAGTGAGCGTGCGAGCGGGATTCACAATATGCGCAAGAGTGTGTTAGATAGAGATAACCGATAGCGAGAGCGAGAGCGTTCGCTGTGCTGATTCATGCGGCCAACGCGACGACGCGTCGACGACGTCGTCCCATAGAAGGTGAAAATAGCAAGCGGCAGCAGCTCACCCAGAGACTTAATGTTGATATGACGCCACCCCAGCGCCGACAGGTGTGGATGTGTGTTTGTGTGGCGATTGAGTGAATGTGTGTGTGTATCTGTTATGATGTCGTGATCAGTGGGGTCGCTAAACAGTAAACAAGATCACAAGGTTGCTCACGCTGTTGGGGCTGTGCGCACGCCAAGCGGAAGCGGGCGACAGCGCAACACCTGCGTCACCCACTATCTAACCAAACGCACGCACACACGCACCAATGTTCCAAATTATGTGTGGTAGTTATTTTTTGGGTATGTAACTGTAACCCATTCAATTCGCCTCAATTAAGCTACGGAAGGTCACTTACACTAAAGCGCAAGCGTATGAGTAAATGTGTGTTTGTGTGACTGTGTTAAATCAATCGGCAAGGCTGATGAGCACGATACACGTGCGTCGGACAATGCTTAGGTTCGTTTTTATGGCGTCTACGTGCAGGGCGGACTTTCACGTTTGGACTTATCAGTTTTCTCGAAGGCTGGCGCTTAAGTCACACCAGGCAAGAGAATAAATAGTTATTTCCAGTCTCGCTCTTAAATATATGTACGAGTGAGAGTGTGCAAAGTAATGTAAGCCAATGAGCAAAAAGAGCAGAAACAGAACATCTCCATGCACATCCACAGACACACATGCGCAAACGAGAGCGAAAGTGAGCGAGCAAGCTTATGCATTGCGTTTAGTAACGTTCTTCCAAGCCAAGCTGCAAAAGCTTCCAGCTGCTGAGAGCACTAATAATTGTCCAATGGTAGCTTTCCATTTGCATTCGTACTCAAAGCTCTTATAAAATGTTGTCAGTTATTGCATTGTTTATGCATTTGGGAATGTGGGTCAATTTTCTGCGTGTGTGTGCGTGTAGTATAAGTCACGAGTTTTATGCGTTTTATTGCTGGTGTTTAGAAGGTTGCCACGTCGAACAGACCCCCGGCCAGAGTCCGCCAGTCGAGCAACACCTTCGCGTTCCAATTACAATTTGGCAGCCGATCAAAAGGCTGCCGCCCGCGGCTAGCGTTTCTGGCAGCGTTGCTGGCGGCACTTGTGCATGCCAATTTAATTGCACACGGGCAGCGTTTACATCATGTGGCTGCTGCTGCTGCTGCTGACGCTGCTTCTGGCCAAAAACAGCAACTGGCAGCTAAGGTGTAGGATGTGGGCACATACAGATATATGTACACCCATACACAAGCAAATACAGTTGTTTGGCGCGCCTGATCGCATGCAGCGTCTAAAATAAACTGGCAAAAATTTATAGTCCACACACACATACACACAGATACAGATACGCACGCAAAAATGTGCGCATTGCTAATTGCGTCTATATTTAAACGTAGCAGCCCAGCGGGAGCAGCGGTACAGAGCGCCAGAGGCGGCGGCGTTACACCAATGAACAGCAGCAACAGCGACGCTGGCAGCGACGCCCACGCGCCAGACGCTGCCCTGCTGGCCATAGCGTAGCAATAACAGCAGCAGCCCCATGTAACTAAAAATAACAGAGTGAGAGAGAGAGAGAGAGCGTAAGCGAGCTCGCGCTTAGATCTGCTGCCGCAGCTGAGAGAGTGATGAGCAGCCTTCATGGCCACCCGTCATGCTAAATACATTTGCCTACTACATTCTCGCGATTAAAATGCCATAAAAATAGCCAAAGCGTGTGAATGCGCTAAACGCACTGCACTATTATTTTGCGACGCCATTGTCGTTGTTGTTGGATTTGCTGTTTGGCGTTGCCATTGGTTGCCGTGCACTTAATGGCGCTCTGCTTATTTTTTGGCAATGCAGCAGCAGAGACACAAATCTTTGCCCAATTGCCGCCGTTGTTGTTGTGCAAGTATTTTATTACTCATTAACGTAACGACGCATTTCGGGCCAACGGGCCGTAGCCGCTGCCAACGGCGCCGCTGACGTCGCACAGAGTTCAATATGGTTTGCTTAAGAGACGGGGAGAGGAAGAGGAAGAGAGAGAGAGCGGGGGTGGGGGTGGGCGTCTGCTTGTTTTTTGTATTTGCGGCAGCAGCGTCAGCAAAAAAAAAAAAGAAAGAATATCGAGAAAAAAATACAAATAAACAACGGTAGACGTTCTAAATTTAGCTACAGGTAAAAAGCTCAAAACAAACGGTTTGTTTTTATTTTTGGTATACATTTTGTTGTTATTTTTCTGGGGGGGGGGTATCGGCTATATAAGGGCAAAGTCAGATCGCGTGATGCGGAAAAGTTAGCTTTTGAATGGACAGGGAAAGGTGAGGGGGTGAGCGATGGCCGAGGGGTTTGCTTAAAATACAGTTATACGGAGGCACGCAAAATGTTCCGTTAATTTGAGCACGTATAACATATAAGCATATACATATATATTTTTAGGCATGATCGGCTAACTCAGGAGTTGTGAATTATCATTATTAAAGCTCGCATTGGGGATTGCCTAAGAAATTATAAATAAAACAAGACTAAGGCTGGAAATTATATTTATTAAAATTTTAGGCGGAGACTTTTTTGAATGAATTTTCAAGAACTGCAAAACAAAGTCGAGACTAATGGAATGCGGAGAATTTGTGATGTTTTACCCGGCAACTGAATAAAAGGGCAACTAGTAGTCCTTAATCCAAACATTATAGAAAGACTTTAACTAACTAATAGCATAATCATTAAGGCTATACCCTATATATCCCACTTTAACTTAACTTTATTTTATTTACCATCTCAGACTTCCAGGGTTTCCTTCCTAATGATTCAATTCAACTTTCAGTCTCTGCCAGCAGCAACATCTATGGGATCATCCTTTAAGGATCCCATCATATAGCAGCTCAGTCTACCATTTTGTATAGTCTAAGTGTAGCTTGACTTTTCGACTTTTCGCTCGATTCGGCATCAAAAGTCAGGTCTTATAAAGTCAACTGCTTGGATGTTTGGTAAATATTCAAGAAAATTTCCATGCAAGTCATATGCAAATCCTTTCGCTGGAAAAGTCAGTCCAACCCTTTGGCCAGGATGTTCGGAAGGCTCAGCTTGGCTGGAACAGTAGCTGATGGGCGTTGAGGACTTCGGATTTAGGCGAAGCTACGATGATACGGAGCTTAGTTTCGAAAACCGCGTTAATTAAATCAGTTTGGACACGCTCTGATGATCGGACGAAAGGGTTTGGCGAAAGGATTAAGTGTGCGTGGCACAGTGGCAGTGGCAGTGGCAGTGGCAGTGACAGTGGCAGTGGTACACAGGTACCTTGGGTTTCTATTAACAGGATGATCATGCACATCAAAGGGCTAAAACCACACACCCATAAAACTGAACGTGCAACAATGGGAAGGAACGCGTGTGCAAAGGCCGCACAACCCATCCACCACAGCCGCAGCCAGTTCATCAAAGAACAACTCTTCTGTTTATTGCACCCTTTGAGCGAGCTGCTTTTTACCTAGTCAAGGGTTTTTGGCCAAAGGATTCTCTCACTCGGTCTCGGTCTCGGTCTCGGCCAGAGCCGTGACGGTGTTTGTTTATTTGCCATAAAAGGATTATGAACGTCCGAACAGGTAAGCGACAAAGGTTTAAGGCAATGCTAAAGGCTTCGGCTGCTGTAGGGTTAGACAAACGCACGCCCCTTTCCTTAACCCGTTGAACCAGAGAGCTAGAAGTATCCTATGAGTGAGTGCTATGAGCTCTACTCTAATGTTCTCTAGTGAGAGAGACTCGGCTTCACTCATTCTCCTTCGCCTTTTAAGAGCTTGTTTCCTATCCTCTGTTGTTTTTTCCTGCCGCACAATCTCGCCTCATCATTTCCACTAAAAAAGTCAACTTTCGGCTCATAAAAAATCATCGTCTTTTTTAACTGTCGTTGCGTCTAGTTGCGTAAAAAACGAACGCACTTCCGAGTAAAAAGTCGCCGTTCGCAAATTCTCTTGCGAATTTCAAAATTTTGTTGACGACAAATTGCATAAAAAATGCAACTGCATTTACGAGTTCGCTAAAAAAAAAAAGGAGAAAAGAAAAAGAAAATCGACGTATCTAAAAAATGGCAAAGATCCGATCCGAGCCTAGGCACACTCAAGGTGAGGATGGGTTTGATGGGCCAACACAAAAGCGCAACATGCAGAAGGATTTTATGGTTTTATTTAGGGTTATTTACGCTCTACGCCTCAATGCCAAATCAATTGGCGTGCAAACGTCAACTCCTCACCCGCTCTCCCTGGTTCTCCCTCTTGCTCTCGCTCTCTCTCTCTCTGTCTGCCGCTCTCACTCAGCATAGTGCTGGCTCTGTCTGGCTCTACCTGCCGGCACGAAGGAGTAAACGGAGGAAAGAGTTCTTTTACCTACGCGTTAGACTCGCGCCGAAAGAGGTTTTTCGGCATAGGGTAGAGTTTAGGGTTTCCACGGATTAGCTGACTGCTTTGGCTGTCTCTATCGGGGTTTTGGCTTTATGAGCGGCTCGCTAATGTGCCGCATGTCCTTGATGCATAGCTGCTGCTGCTGCTGCTGCTGAGAGTCTCTGCCTCTGCTGCTGCTGCTGCTGTCCGATTCGCAAAGAGTTTTTACGACACGCAACAACAACAACACAACAACCGCAACAACAACTCGTCTCTTTCAAATCCTTGCCAATTTCCGGGAATATTATTTGCGTGGTTCATGCATGCTTTTGCACTGCCGCCAACAAACGCCAGAGGGCGCTGCGCATACAAATTTTTAATCGCTCTTTGGGGTTCGCTTCGACTCCTAATTGAGGGAGTCGAAAATTTGTAGCAAATGCACCGTTAGATGCGCAGCTGGCGATTCGTCTGCGTTTCGTTAATCTACATAAATATTTTGCCTAATGACAGGATGTTTTTTTTTTTTTTTTTGTTTTATTTTTCGCTTTGATTTGCTTTGCTTTGCGCCACGAACGATTCGACGATCGACAGACACTTTTTCCCACACAGCCAAGAACGCGTTCGAGTGGGCGTCGTGTTTTGGTAGCCACAGCAAAAATGCAAAAATGCCATTAAAAAAAGTATAAAGAGAAAACAACAACAACCAGATGAAATTGTGGTGCATTCATGTACGTATATAGATCGTTGAGGTGCTAAAAATGTGTTACGAGTCTTCACAAATCGTGACCAGACTTTGACTCAGACTCTGACTGGGAGACTCGAGACTCGAGACACAGATCCAGACCGAGACCCAGACCCAGACCCAGACCCTGAGAGTGCAATCCAAGCGTAGACAGCAAAAGGTGTTGAGCATATAAAATGATGCAAAAACGAAGAAGAAGAAGCAAAAACAAGAAAACAGTTAAATTGTGGATGGTTAGGGTATCAGCAGAAAGGTATATATAGCATAATATATAATCATGAATTTATGTATATGATCAGGCTTAAAATTTTAAGTGTTTACTAAATGTAAATATAAATTTATATATTCATACATATAAATAATTTTTATAATTCAAGTTTTTATTTTATTTCTTATATAATAAAAACTTAAATATGAATTAATATTTTTTAAATTTATATTTTATTAGAATATTCGTAATGAAAGAGTCTAATAATTATTTAGTAAAACAGATCCCTTGCTATAAGCATAAATGAATATATAATACTACCAATTGCCAGAACTTTTCGAAGCACCCCAATAGCTATTAAAGGGCATCAAAGAGCGACAAGGGAATCGCGTGCAAAAGGAGAAGCTGCTGCAGCGACAATCGCCCCAGTCAGGCCGAAGCAATCCACTGTGGCATCGATCATAAATGGCAAAGAAACAAAAAAAGAATTGGGCATCGGGAATGAGAATGGGAATAAAAAGAGAAAAATCAGCAGAAGAAGAACTCGAGTGGAGTTGGCCAATGGAAACCATTGCATGCACTATTGAACTTACTGAATGAAAACCGACAGGCAGCAGCAGCAGCAGCAGCAGCAGCGACTGAGGCAGCGGCAGCGGCAGCGGCAGCTGAGGCAGAGCCAGAGGGCAGTGGCGGCAACTGCAACCAGTTGGGGCAACACAAACATGCCCAGTCAGGCGTTTGTTGCGCCAACGGCAGAGCTGTAATTTACACTCCTCAGCGCTGGGGTGGCGTTGCCCCAAACATCTTCTCAGCCAGCCAAGCAGCCAAGCAGCCACACAGCATCCCAATGCCGCAGCGTCACAGCGGGCAGCTTGTCACGATAGGAGCCGCAGTTGGAGTTGGAGTTGGAGTCGGAGTCGGAGTTGGAGTTGGAGATCATGCCCGACGATTACCTAAACGCACGCGGCCTGTGTGAGGTGAGGGGCGGGGCGAGGTAGCTCTCTTGTCGAGATCCTTGAGCTGCGGCTGCATAAATTATAATGTGAGGGGCTGACCGGTTGCTGCTGCTGCTGCTGCTGCCTCAACTGATGCTGCTGCTGCTGCTGCTGCTGCTGGCACACTTATTGCGCAAAAACGAAAAAAAGCGCGCTTCACGAAGCATGGCCAAAGCGCTGGTCGCGTATTCGAATTGCCACTGTAGCGGGGCGTGTTGCTTGGCTGGGTGCTGCCGGGAGGGCGGGGGGCTTAGCTGGCTCTGTGGCCCTCGATGCTGATCGGTCGTCGCGCCGGCGCATTGTTTTCATTTTATGGAGATTAACATTTTGCGTCTGCCAACGCCGTCGCCGCCGACGCCGCCGCCGCCTTCGACTGATATCAGCATCTGACAAGCATCCAAGCATCCGCTGTCCGCTGCAATAACTTCGGCTGCAGTTTAACTGGAATACCCTATAGCCAAAAGGGCATGCCGAATAGCTGGGCAGCTTTTGAGAGAGTTTTTTATAATGAAAGTGAAATATATTTATTTTATTTTATTAACCCCTGATTAAGTTTTGAAACAGTTCATACGGTTTGTTTATTAAACATTAAAGCCTATGGAGATTACATAGCTTTATAATCCTACGGGCAGCCAAGAGCAAGATGAAGAGCTTAATCACCTTAAGGACAGCTAAGAGTGGCTTGCAAAGAAGGAAAAATGTACATCTGTATTAAGAGATCACTAAATGAAAGACAGTCAAATAATATGAAGAGTCGATCAGAAGTTTTATGAGAGCTTTTTAGGTACATATCTGTTCAGATCTTCAGCTGATCTCTGCTCGCTGCCATACAGTTGCAAGATAAAGCAGTTTAAATAAGGGTCTCACAATCATATCTAAAGACGAATCGGACGCTTCAACCACCAATAAAACTCATATGAATATTAACATTATTAATCAATTTCTAATAGTTCTTAACCCTAACTTCTTCACGTAACTTTTCAACTACCCATAAAGGGTATTCGCAGTGCCATTTGAGATATCAAATGGTAAACTGAAGTTTTTTATTGTTGTTGCGTTCTCCCTTACAGATTTGACTTGTTTTTCATTTTGGCAAGTCACGACCCGCGTAATGAGCCAACTGCAGCTCCATGGACCGGGACTGAGGCTTATGATCTTCTCTTTGTCTGTTGCAAAAGGAAGTCGTCGCATTGCCGTCGACTGTCTGACTGCCTGACTGCCCAAGTGACTGACGCAGAAGAAGAAGACGAAGACGAAGAGGGGGAAAAAAATGTTAATTTTTTTCTTCACATTGGGCAATGCGACGATAATTAACCTCGTTGGTGTTACGGCATGAAAATCGATCCAGTTGCTGAAAAATTGAAATTGAATTTATGAATGTGAGTGAGACACGCCTGAAAATTGTTTAAGATGTGTGTACGACTATATATGTATGTATACACGTAAGGTATAGTCGGAACTAATCAGTTTTGACACGGTCAAAAGAAAGAAAAAGTGAAAAGAAAAGGGTAAAGGAAAATAGTGTGAGTGAAACAAGGTTTGATTAGATAGTTAATGGAATGCTATGGATAGGGAATGGAGGCTATACGATCCAGTTAATAGAGAAGGCAAAGGAAAGTCTTTGAAATTGATTTAATTATATACAAAATTGAAGTAGTACAAAATTAAAATCAAACTTTTTTTTATACTTATTAAAATGGATAAATATTATATAAGTAAATATGGACAAATTTTAATGCAAATTTTTTAAATTTGTATTTAAGCTATTTATTTTCAAGCAGTATTAAAATAAAAAATTAAACAACATCCAAATCGCTTTATTCTTCCCTCTATTTATCTAGTTTTTCTGTGCCTCTGCCATTCTCCATAATTCTGTTTTCTCTTGAAATTTTGCTTGGTTAAAAAATTAACTTCTAGCCTTTTACAAAACCATTTTATTTACGATTTTAAGCCTTTAACTTTTAGCCACAATTTGTGTTTTGTTTTTTGTGCAAATCAATTTTTTCACGCTCTCACCGAAGCCTTGAGGATTTTGCTTTATACCAATCCACAGGCTACTTTTGACTTTTTGGCTTTTCGACTTAAAAACAAACTAAAGGAAAAACTCAAGGCTGCGTTTTTTAAGCCTTTGCTTGTAAAAAAGAAAAAACTAAATTAGAAAACACTTTATGCGCTGCCTATCAAAGCAGGATTCCGCGAAGTCCAGTTACAGAATTCCAGAAAAGTTCCAGCAAAAAATCGCGATGCATAAAAAACGGGTAAAAAAGTAACTTCCTTCTGAGAAGTGGCTAAAATAAAAAACACGGCTCGACCTGAACTCTGGGCAAAAAGAGTTGACAGCAGAGCAGAGCAGAAAGGCTTAAAAAACAAGCGAAGGTCCTGCAGGACATCGACCATGTCAACCGATTTGCCACAAAGGATTTCAACCCATAAAAAATGCGACCACAACAAAAGGCTGCAGGCGAAAGGCTTTGGGCAAGGACACGGGCTAAAAAATGTGAGGAAAAAAAGGATAAAAAAGGATGAAAAAAACGAAAGTCAACTAGAAGTGCAACAAAGGCAGCGTGCGCATTGCACATTATTAGCCAGGACGAAGGTGGCAGGAGGCAGTATGCAGAAGGCAGGAGGCAGGAGGAAGACATAGTTAGCTGTGTGGCATGTGGCATGTGGCAACAACTTTTGCCAATGAAATGCCATAAAATCAGCGAGCGTGTGTCAAGGTTGTGTCAAGGCGAAAGGATGCGTCTTAATCCTTGCAATTGACGACGCCTACCACTTCTTCTTCCTCGCCTCGGTTCTAGGTTATTCGCAGTGTTTGCAAATATTTTGATTTCGAAAATAAACAATACGCCCACAGAGCGCTAGCGAGTCCAGGTCAGCAGCAGGCGGGCGGGCGAAGGATGCTGCTGCAAGGATTGCTGTTCGTGGCAAAAGGATTAGTCACATTTAACCATGAATTCTGGCGAAACGAGGCGTTGCACGTTTAGCTAAAGGATTACGGCCCATTTCAACCATAATTAGAGACAACAAGTTGTAAAGTTGCCGAGGCAAAGCAATGGCTACAGTTAAATGCATACATACATACATACACACATACTACATACATCTACATAGAGTGATTTTCCCAAAAATCCTTAAACACGTCGTCAACATGCCAAATCAAAAGTTAAATGAAATGTCAAATGGCCAGCTACAGGTCAGCTACTCAGTTAACCGAGTCGCCCTTGGCCAAGGTCACTTCTACGTAAATGCACCAATTTTTTGTTACAATTTCTTGAGATAAAACTCAAATTCCGAAAGGGTTTTTAAGCCACGCACACAAAACACGCACAACGTCTCAGCACGTAGCGCTCTCCTTTTTTAACGATCGCGCTTTGTTCACTTTTTTGTTCGGGCGATCTAGTTCGGGTGTAGCCTTTATTCTCGGAACCAATAGGCCATGCTCTGTATTTTTTTTCTTTCCTCTTCTTTTCTTTTCTTCTCTCAACTCACTTTTTGTACGCGGAAATCCGTCAGCTTCTTTTTGCCCAAAAATGTTTTCTGTTTTTCGAATTTTATGATATTTTTACTGTTTAACATTTTAATTGTAGCAACGCGAACACATTTTATGGCTCTTCACAGAAAGAGCGAGAGAGATCAGTGAGTGAGTGAGGGAGAGGACGATAGAGCTGTTGCCTGTCGCTATAGACAGGGAAAGTGTTGACATTTCTGGTCGATCGGGTTAGACACCAAATTGGCTTCACTTCAATTGCGTTAAGGGTTTTGTCAAGGCTGTTACGAATTGTCATTAGCTAAGGTTAAGAACAGCTCATTAGGCTCTCGGCTAAAAGGCAAAAAGAGCGAACCGAGAGCGAAATGAGAGTAAGAGTAGAAGCACAGTTTGAGCAGCACTGAACTAGAGAAGAGTTAAGATTTTGAAGTGAGAATATAAATTTAAAAGAAAATGTATATTGATAAAAGTATATATATTTTTTTAAAATAATTTAAGGACACTTAAGGAATAGAAAAGTGCATATAAAAATTATATTCAGAGCTCATTATACATAATTAGATATACCAGATGGGCATTCCAGCTCATTAGGACTAATACTATAAATGCCTTTTAGAAACTATAGATCTAATCCAATAATAGCACTCACTTATAATACAGCAGTAACTCACCTCAAAGGATGCTCAACTAAACAAAGAAAGCAACACAAAAGATACATTTGATTCATGAAAAAAGTATCTCAAAGATACACAAAGCAGCACAAGTTCCATTATATCTGCTGGCCACAAAAAAAGAAAACCACAAAACTCTCGGACAGAGCCCTGCGCCAAGCTGACCACAATAAGTAGAACAATTATTAGCTAAAAATTAGGTCGCATGTCGCACGTAAACAATGAAAATCTGTGACAAAAACCGAGGGAAAAAAAGAACAGCAGGCTAAAGCCAAAGCCAAAACAAAGTAAAAAATTAAGAGCTGAACAAAAAGATCTAGACCTATATATCCTTGTTTACGCATATTTAGGTCAGTGAATGAGCAACTGATATATGGGAGAGAGGGAGAGGAGCGAGAGCTGCGGCTGGCCGCAGCGAAGTGTGCGACAATTTTTGCACGTGGATTGCACTCATAAAAAATAATTAGACCAAAAAAAGCAGAAACTGGGAAATCACGAAGCTGGCAAAAATGTTGCCAATAAACGCTGTTGTGGCCAGGCCAAGGCGCAGGACCTTGCGAAATTCGAGCTAAAAATATTCAGCGCAGGTCAGCAGAATATTTATTTTTTTCTATTGTTTTTGCGAATTTTCTGCAATTTTTTTGTTCGATTGTTCAGTGCTTCTTCTTCTTCTTGTCGCTGTCACGTGCTGCGTGATCCTGGCGAGGTCCTTGGAATGTTTTGGTAAATTAGGCAAAATTATGTCACGCCGCGCGACGATTCTGGAACGAGATCAGAACATTGAGAGCGTGTTCTCATTCTTCAAAAAACAAGTCACAATTTTATGACTGCCGCTCATAAAACATATATTTTTGCCCACTTACGTAAGAATTTTGTGCGTGTCCTTTTTAGTGTGTAAGTGTGTGTGTGTGTGCGTGCGACTCTGACTCTGTGTGAGTGTGTCTGAGGCCTTGAGACCTTACGCAAAAATCGGCCTGACTGTGAGCAAAAATTTTGAAATAGTTTTGCGACTCACTTTTTCTTTTCTTCTTTTTTGGTTTTGTTTTCTTTGGTTTTATTTTTGGGCTCATTAGAGCAGACGGATTTTTGTGCAAAAGAAGAACTCAAGGACAAGCCAAGTAATTAAAAGTTTTTAATAATAACAGCATCATTAATTATTGTCCAGAGTCGGCGAGAGTAAGAGTCGCCCCAATCGAAAGCTGAGGCTGTCTCTGCTGGACCCGGCGTCTCCCCAGTGTCCGGCAAATCGTTTTGCACATACTCGTAAACAACATTATCAAGGGGCCCGTCCAAATGCGATTAAGTTGGCAACATTAACTGGCGACAGCAAAACCAAAGAAGACGAACAACAACAACAAGAACAACAACCAGTTCGCCAAGACTTACAATTGCAATTAATCAAAGGCAGAGCTGCCCTGCAGGCCGGCAGCCCGCCAGCCCGGCAGGTAGTCAGCCAGGTAAAGAACCTGATAAACGATATGATATTTGCTAAAAGATTTCTTATCAATGGCATCGGTCGTTTCATCTGCCTTTTGCTTTTAATTGATGATAATGTGTGTGCGCAGCCAGCAAAAGTTATGCTGGAATTGATTTGTATTTAATCTGTCATTATTTGCATTTCACATTCAGCTTAATTGAGCTATATCGATAAGCTGATATCGATAAGGCTTTATAAGTGTGTCAGGCTGACCAATGCTGCCAGATAGTTGTTGGCGACAAAACGCATTAAGCTTTGTAAACTATCGAAAGGGCCTCTTTTGTGTGTCAGCCAGTGTTGCCAGATTGCTTTACAGCACTTTAGCTGCCCTTTCAATTTTCCATTCAGCTTTTTGTCGTGCTCCACTTTTTGTTTTTGCCATTGCTCTGCAAATGAGCTAAATTCCCAGGCAAAGTTTCTTCACTTTTTTAACAAACCTAATTATCACAGTTTTTTTCTGCTGCAGCTCCTTATAAATGGGCTGCAACTGTAAACATGGAGCAGCTGGGCACAATCAAACCCTGCAAACGTACAATTGTCGCCAATTAACATGAATGTTTCGCTCTTATTAGTTGTTCACTTCGAATTGAAGTCTCTCCGTTTCTCAGTCTTTTATTTTCGCTGTTATTAAGTCCTGTTGTTGAAAGGGCGCATTAATCAGTTGGGACAAATCGGGTTGCAGTTGCGTGAAACGAGTAGCGCATTGATTACGCAAACTGCGTACAATATGTAAATGATAGGGCCATCTCTCTCGCACCCTTGCCCTCTTTGTTGTCAATTTGCGGCGATAGCGATATGAGTATTCCAATTCCGATTCCAAGGTTTCCAGTGCAAGCAAAAAACACAGTCGTCGAATCTTCCAATCATTTATTATTGTTTTTAATGACATGAGACATACACACATACACACACAGTCACTCACACCCTCTCATGCAAGGAGCTAATGACAAGCGACAAGTCAGCGATTCAGGTGTGCGTCAGTTGTGTGTGTGTGTGTGTGTGTGTGTGTGTAAGAATCCACGTCATTCTCCCTCTCTCTCTCACTCTCGCTGCCACGCTTCTGCCCAATGTCAGTTGCATGCGCACGCTTTGCTTTTGGCTGTAACCGAAACGCGACGCCCTCGTGCATGCACTCTGACGCTCACTCGCCCCACTTCTTATCGCATGCTAAAAACTTATACAACAAAAAAAGAAGTAAAAATACAACCCAGAAAAAACAAGTGACACAAAAACAACAACGGCAACAACAACAACAACAAAATAATTCTTTTAATGCACATTGCGGCACGTATGCACCGAGTCGAGCGACTTACTTCAAGTACTTCAAGTGCAGTGTAACCGAAGCGGGGTTAATGCCGCTTTTATATAACTGGAAAGTGGAGAGGCCGTTAGGTAATAGAGCTCAATATATCTAGGTGTATCTGGGCGAAGTCAACTCTGATATATGAAACGCAGATAAGTTTCCTTATCAACAATTATGTAAATACAAATTCAAGTAAGGAATGTCGATATTTCGGTGCAATCAAAGGGTGGGGCTTCTGGTGTTTCTATATAACTAAATATATATAAATAAATAAATAAACTTTGACTTTATTGAGAGCAATTTTGAGTTTAAGGATTCAATGATTAATGTTATTGAATAGATCATACTATATCTGAGAATATTTATAGAAAGCAGTCAGACAAAAGTACAGAGCTGAGGTCATTTTGATTGAAGCAATTTAGATTTTTGTTTCCGTAAAGTTACCGAAGGATTGAGTAAAAGCCTAAGAATAGAGAATATAGATTATAAAGATCTGTATCAAAAGAGATCTAGGGACGGATAGCGTAGTTCACCCAGCTGTTTCGCTCTTCCGTTTATATAGACCGGAACATTTCCCATTGCTCATTGCAATGAGCTAAAAGCTCTGTTGAGCTATAGACAATCTGAATCAAAGACTCTCAGCTCATTCCTTCACTAAACCACAGTGAGTAGCTTAATCAACCAATGCTTGCCCATTTAGGAACCAACTTCTAAAAATTTCGACTCTTTCGACATGCCACGTTGGAGCAACCTTCGGCTGCTGCTAACCACAAGCCAAACGAAACATTTAACCACATTTAAGCAATTCGCTGGACTTAGGAGCCGACCTAATAGCAGTCCAATTATAGTCTCTATGCCAGAAAAAAAAAAAAAAAAACAATATCAAAAATTTAAAATTCAACAATTAGGGCCTAATTTCTGTGGCTGGCCTTGAGCGTATCCGTAGTTGGGTTGCAGCACATTAGATATGCTCAGGCAGCGAATTCAAAGGAAACCCGCTTCAGTTCGCTACAGATTTTCCTTGGCAGGCGGCGAGTGCTAAAAAGGGTTTCACCAAGAAGCAGCAGGAGCTGGAGTAGGAGCAGGAGGATCAGTAGTAGCAGCTGTTTGCAGTCCATAATTGAAGCATTCCGTTGGGTAATTGCTGGCGATTTTTTATGGCCAACGCATAAATTAACACCAGATGAAGGAATCGAGAAACTCGGGAAGATGCTGCCCTAAACAGATTTGTGTAATTGCACAATGAATGAGGACTTACAGACATCGCTACCTCTGGCTCTTGCCCCTCTTCTTGCCTTTGTTGTTGGTAATCGGAATCTTTGAGCTTTTTGGTATCCTAAGTTTGAGATCTGATTATAAGTTGCCGTCGCTGGCAATTTAATTTTGGGGTCAGCCTGAGCCACGTTTATATGTTAATTTTGTGCGGAGTTTTTCGGCGGCAGCGTTTTGTACCTCATTAGAGCGGCGAAAGCGCGTTTACAAGTGTTAAATTGGCCAAATTACGGGTTGTTAACAGGATATAAAAGTAAAAGTGTCGGCCCAAATGCACAATGCAACAGCAACGGCAACAGCAGCAGATTGCTGCAGCAGCAGCAGGTGCCACAATTCAATTTTTTTTTTTTTTTTTTTTTTTTGTTCAAGCGAAACAAAATCACAAAGAATTCAAAGAACATAAAGCAAATGAATTGGCTCTCATCTTGATGATATTTTAACTGTTTTATTGATGTTGAAATTAGGGTGTTATTATATTTTCATTTTTAGTAAGAGCTGAAACATGTGAGACATGTGCACTTGAAATATATATTTAGATAAATGACAGAGAATTTTGAGAAATTTGCGTTGATTATAATCCAGTAAACAACTCATACATAGGTCTATCACTCGCAAAAGTCTTGTAGTCAAAATAACAAAAATATATATGAGTTTATTTTTTGATAAACTATAGTCAAGAAGTACTTTCCTAGCTAATTCAAATTAAAGCATTGAGATCGTGCTACGGAAGCTAGATAATAATATTGATCTGCACAATGACTTTAGTTTTGATATGAGCTTTTAGGGATACTTTAAAATTCTCATGGTCAAATTTTTATGAACTTTATGCTTTCCACAGATATATGACAAATTGTTTCTGTTTTCCGCACTTCTAACAGGATGTAAAAGTAAAAGTGTGCAAAATAGCAGGTGGCAACAGTGGCCAGTGGCCAATGGAGAATTGGCTACGGGCGTGCCAGGGCCAGTGCCACTGCCAGTGGCACAGCCCATCATGGTGGCAGGCAGAAGGCAAATCGTCAAGGCTGGCCGTTTACGGAGACCGTCAACTGATTTATGCGCAAATGCAAATGCAAATGCAACTTCAAATGCTAATTGCGGCGACGGTCAAAGACACGATCACGACTCGGACGGCTACTTCGGCTCGTCTGCGCGATGGCAGTTCGTCACAAATCAATGGAGCTGAGTGGGGCTCACTGGATGGACGGCTGGATGGATGGATGGCTGGAGCATGTGCAGAGCACATAGCACTCGGTGGCTCATTCATATGCAAATGCTGTGGTGCTGTGGGGCTGCGGTGCTGTGGTGCTGCCACAAATGAAATGCCAACACGCAGAAATGCAAAGAGAGCATCGAATTGCAAATTATGGCTGAGCTGCGCCTGAATAATTCCCCAGTTAGATACAAAGTAGTTTGTTTTTTGTTTCTGTTTCTTTCGTATTTCTGTTTGCTGTATTTTTTTGTTTTTGTTTTTGTGTTTGTCATCGTTGAGCCAATGCCAGAGCGCGTGCCCGCGACTTCAACTTCCGCTGCGTGACTTTATCTACGAAAGCGTGGCCCTGGCTTTCGCAACAACAACAACAACAACCACTGCCTAATGCCTGACGACTTGTGCTTTTTTTCGCCTTCCAGGAATCGCGCTGGCTCTGCCTCGACTCTGGTGACAAACTCGTCGCTCCATTAGCATAACATTCATATACATATACACAGATGCTCGGCCCTGGGACTCGCAGCGGATGTACGCCTGATTATGTTGTTTGCTGCTGTGGCTGCTGCTGCTGCTTGGGCTGCTGTGAATTGGTACTGGGATTGTGACTGGCTCGCGCCTCTGACTCGGGACTGCGACTCTGCACCCAGAATCTGGACTCTGATCTTCGTTTCTCTGCTCCAACTCTCGTCTTTGGCTCTAGCTTTAGTTGTTGTTCAAGTTTCAGTTCTCTCTGACTCCAGTCTCCTTAGTAAAGTCTCTCATTATGCCTATTATTTTGCTCTAGTCTCTATTTCAAGGGTCTGACCTCCAGCTCTCATCTCCTTCTGCATCGAGAACCAAAGTCAGAGCCGAGGCTAAGCCGAACTTAGATCTGGCTTCGGTTCACGCTTCTCTTCTCATTGCAGTCTATGGTCTCTCGTCAGGTTTCTAGCTTCGTCTTGAGCTTCGGTTTTGGCTCTGGCTCCAGGTCTGACTCCCATTGCTCTCTGACTCTCTAGCTTCAGCTCTTTCCTTCTGCTCTCTAGCTCTAGCTGTCGCTTCCAGCTCTGTTTGCGCTTCTGGCTGAGGTTCTGATCCAGTCAGCTTACTCCTCTTCCTGCCTCTTCATGGCATTAATCACTTTTCTGTGTAAGTTGCAAGCAAACAGCAAACAGCGCGCGACTGACGCCAGTTTTTCCGACCGGCAATACGGTGGCTATCAAAACAGTTTTCTACACGTACCAGCCCACCCAAATGGACAGCTGCCGGACTACCGTCGCGCTCGTCTGTTGTTTGTGCGACGATCACGATCACACGCTTCGGCTAAGGCTTTGTCCTAATGCCGTGCCCGCTGCAAATGTTTACTCAAGACGTAGTAGCTGGCGATCCTAAGTAGCCAAAAAGGATTTGTCTGTCGCCGACTTCACCATCGTCATCATCATCGTCGTCGTCGTCGTCGTCTTTAATGTGCATGCAAACAAGCGTGATGTGGCAATTGTCTGGGGAGCGTCTTTAAGCAGCGGCATCTGGCTTAAGTAGCCCTGAAGTCGAGTCGAATCGCGTCGAGTTGAGCTGAGACGAGTCGACTTGAGTCGAGGTGTAGATCCATTAGCTACCAACCGAGACAAGTGTTCCTGTGTGGCCCGCCCCTTTGTCAGCCGTCGTGTGGGTGTGCCAAAACACACACAAGATCTCTCTCACTCTCTTTATCTCTCTGTCCCACTCTTTCCCTCTATTTGGTCTTTTTATTTGTACTAGCAATTGCACCTCCGGGAATTGATAAGTCAGGTTTGCTTCCACACGGACGCGTCTATTTGGCACTTGAGTGAGATGTTCAAATTTACTTTTTAGTTGAGCCCATCGCTTACCCAAAAGGGTATTCAGATTTTGTTAACGACAGCTGGGAGGTCATTAGCTGGACATATTATACTATTTGTTTTTAAGGGATATTGAGAGCCTGAGTTACACAGCAAATTAGGCTTCAAATCAGCTGAAAATATCCATTGGTTTAGACTCGTATAAATTTTGTGTTTATGATAGTCTAGAGCAATTAGAAGTAGAGGTCTGAAAGCTGGTTAAATATTAGTTGAAAAATATGAATACATGATTATAAAACCAATTTATGCAAAAAACTTGTTTAATAAAGTTTATGCATACAAGAAAAAAAAAAAAAAAAAAAAAAACAAATTAACAAAAATTGTTCCTGCTACTTAAACAAGATAACTTAGGCAATCTATCGCTCATCGAATGCCTTTACTATTTTATAGTTAAAAGCTGCAAAAATAATAAATAGGTATACACATTAACTCGTATATACTAAATCTAGATTCAACTGAGATTCGAAAATATAAAACCAATTTCTTTGAACTAGGAATTTTCTTTAAATCTTATTCTTCTACAATAAGGAACAAATTTATTTTCCATTTTGCGCTTAGTATTTAGCTTCCTCGTCTTCATTTCCCTTTTTCCAGAAAAAAATAATAATTTTCTATATTGTTTATTTAATTCATTAAAATAAAACTGAATGAAAATTTGTAGATATACAAAAATTAAAATAAGGTTTACTATGCAAAAAGAATATTTTATTCATATGAAATATTTCATAAACTTTTAAATGAATTCCATATATATATAAAATAATTTGTATATTTTAGGAATCAAGCATAAACTTCTAAATGAAATAGTCAAAAGCATATTTAGTATTAAGCATAAACTCAGATTTGAATAGCTAAATTCCTAATTGCATATTCATGGAATGCCTTATAGGGCTAATTAGCCATATCAAATGTGACAAAATAGTGAGATATACTAAACTGTGAGCTCTGTCGACTACGTGTGCTAAATGCTAGAGGAAACCAGTTTAAGTATAAGGCTCATTATATAAACGCCATTCGTACCAAAAGGAAGATTTATTGGTAGGCATTCCGGCAAACGTTTTCTCCGAATGTGCGAAATTTGTACTCGAAATCCATTTCCGCTGCGGTTCGCTTCCCATATTTGGTCACGTTTCTAGCCCGCCAAGTACAACAAAAAAGTTTAACAAATTAGACGCGAATGGGTTTGCTTGTAGTAGGTGTGTATGCATGCGTGTGCGTGTATGAGTTTCTTCCCAGAAGCTCCTCAACACTGACGTCAATTATTGGCGTAGTCGTAGTCGCTAATTTCTTCTGCTTGTCCATTGATTAACCAAGTTCGTTCTATGTGTGTGTGAGTCAGTGAGTGTGTGTGTGCGAGTGTGTGCTATGTGAATTGGTTGAAATTTGCTCAATGAATACGAGACGACGGCACTACTACCAGATTCCACATACATACAAAAAGCCAAAAAGTGAATAGGAATATTGCAAGCGGGTGTAAACGACTGCATAATACTCGCTCTAGCTAGATACAAATAGGTAAATTCATATTATTATGAATTAGAGGTAATTTATAAACTAGATAATCAATTAAATGGATTTTCTGCGAAGACTTTTAGAAATTTTTAACTATAAGACTCAAGAGAGTTTCAATCAAAAACAGTGGAAGTGGAAAGTTTTCGTTGATTTCTTATATTTCTAAATCCTATTTGAGCTAGTAACTGCCAATTACCCAATGACCATATGTACAGAAATTAACTTTAATATATGAGAATATTCTAAGCAAAGGACTTTACGAATTTTAGTGTTTTAGCTAGCTGTAGAAGCTGCAGAATGTATTGATCTGTTTGAATAGGCGTTTCTCTATATTATATCTCTATTAACAAACAAATAATCCAAATTTCAGTTCTCCTGCGCTATAAAGTTAAATATAATTTCCGAAATGACCACACCAAAAAAAAAAAAAAAACTCCCCAACACTTTATCAGCCTAGGCGAGATAAGAGAGAGGCAAAATGAGAGAGAGGCACCTTTTTAAATAAAATAACATGTATTTATATCAAATAGCCTCGTTCACTCCAACATTCGCTGCCACTAATATACTCGCTTCACATTTCGTGAACGTGTATCGAAAATGAGAATCAAATGAAATGCGTGCGGAGGCGTCGACGGTTGAAGATCTTTATGAATTCTTTCAGTCACATGGGCACATGAGGCGCACTCATTAAGTTTAACGTAGGAACGTGGAGCGGAAACGTGCGTCAAGCTGACGATGCGATGCGATGCGATGCGATGCGGCGCGACGCGACGCGTGGCCTCTGCTGACGTTGACATGCAGAGCAGATCGCAACACATATTCATACATTCATAACATATAGAGTACATACATGTATGTATGTATGTATGTATATAATGCTTTACACTAATTGCACTTATGCACGAAATGGCGTTTAACCTTCGCACAGGATTAACGCATCGCAGCTCGCAGCGCCCGAAGCGCGGCTTAACAGTAGTTAAGCGATCGTTTAAGAGGCTCAAGCTTTTGTTTCTCTCTCTGGCGATTGGCAATTTTTCAATGCGAACAGCGCTTAAAATGCGATCAGCGAAGTCAGATAATGTCGGCCTCATAATGTCCGCGATAAGGCACACTTGGCTGGCTGCCTCGATCAACGGACGATCGCTGTATGAAAGCACCTGTTTCTGTCTCTGTCGCGCCTTCCCTCGCTCTCTCTCTCTCTCTCTCTCTCTCTTTGCCACACTCAGATGAGTTGCCAGATAAAAAGGAGCGGGCAGCGCGCAGTCAAGGTTGGCCAACAAGTCGTTGCCTTTGGACACAACACGCGACAATGAATTTCGCATATGTCACAGACAAACGGAGAGACGGACGGACGGACAGATGGATGGTTGGACGGACGGACAACAGTCAAAGGAGGCTGCTACGTTGGAGGCGTCCCATGTAAACAGACAGCCCATACACGCAGCAGCAGCAGCTGAAAAGTCTCGTAAATGTGCTTGCACTGCTTTTTGGATAAATAAGTATATATACATATATACACATATGTATTAAAAAAAAAAAATATATATATATATATATATATATATATATATATATATATATATATATATACGATATTTCTCTTTTATTTTATTTTTATGTATTTTTCGGATTTTTTTTTGGCGGCTACACAATCACTTTTATTTGGGGATTGTCACGCTACAACTGAGCGGACCGAGCATATGAGACCGGTTGGGATATTAAGAGAGGTTATAGTTAATATATAATAAGAATATAATTATTAATTGAATTTATTTTTATAAAAGGCAGAGAACTCAAATTTACGTAAATATATATATTTTTATTAATGAGTCTCTTCAAAACTGGGGAGCACTAGGAAACCTGAGCTTAGATGCCGTGAATCGCAGTTGGTTGAAAATGAGTTAGCAATTATTTTTCATAGATTTTTAGTGTTTTTAATTTATTAAAAAAAAAAATAATAACAAAAATAAATAAATAGATAAATACAAAATTAATAGAAAAATTCCCTATTTACTAAGTTTTAATATTTTAACTAAATTTTAATTATAATATTAATAATATTAATAACCGAAGTTCATGGTAAAGTGACTTTCCTCAATCATTAAGTATTTTATGGTCAAAGTTTTAAATCTCAGCTCTGATGCTCTATATAATTTTTTATTTTATGTACTCCTTTATTTAATATTAAATATATAATATTTAATCATAAAATCTGCTGAAACCAAAAACGCGATTGTAGCTCATTGAGATTACGCTTTGGCCGTCTGGGTGGGTGATTGCAATTTTTGCGGCTATCCTTGGCTGTTCGCCTGTGCGACTGCTCGACTGGGATGCTGGAGCTGGAGCTGATGCAGTGTTTCCCTTGCAGCGACGATCACAATAAATGCCAAGCATCGATGGCTTTTACAACATTGGGCATTGGGCACAGATACGCCGAGTATTGGATAATTTTTTGGCATGTCTGTGCAATTACCTTTATGTTTATGCGATTTCTTTATATAGTGTATATATATATATATATATATATATATATATATATATAAAGGTGTGTCTGTGTGTGTGTGTGGCTGACAATGGCAACAGGTGGTCACTCACTTAGGCTTAAGCCGCCTTTATGGCTATATAAGCCCCGAACAGAAAAAAGAATGAAAAAAGAGAGATTTTGGCCAAGTGGCAAACAGGCAATTGGCGGCATTAGCCAAATTGGATGCTGATTGCGAGCATTTCAGCTGTGCAAGATGATGCCTAATGATGCCTCATTTGTGGCAGGATCAGCGGAAGCAGCAGCAGCAGCACCTATGTAGCACGTGCTTGCAACACAGAGAAGCTGCTGCTTATGGGGGCACAGTCAGCCAATTAGCCACTAGCCACCCACAGCTCTGGCTCGACGGGCTGGGGGGGCGCAACAATAATAATTACATTGGCCACCAAAAACGAGCAAAACAATAACAAAATGCTCGCCTCTGTTATTTTTGGCCAACTTTTGCCCAGATTGCGAACGGCAAGGCGAGAAACAAATCAAAGGCAAGTTCACGCGTCATCGCCAGAGAAACATGCGGAGAGAGTGAGAGAGAGAGAGAGAGAGGGAGAAGTAGAAGGAGAGAGAGTGTAAAGCACATACACCACATACACATTCATAAAAAGGCACACCTACACACACACGCACACACCTACGTCTGACTTAAGTGAGGCGCCTTGGATGTACGAATTTTCAGGCTTCTG
Organism: Drosophila arizonae; assembly: GCF_054131065.1. Classification (NCBI taxonomy): domain Eukaryota; kingdom Metazoa; phylum Arthropoda; class Insecta; order Diptera; family Drosophilidae; genus Drosophila; species Drosophila arizonae. Next base: position 7,211,419 of record NC_142924.1, on the reverse strand, counting down.
CTGCGGCTGCGGCTGTTTTTGTTCTTTCCTTAGTTTTTCCTTTTTTTTTTTAATTTTCTCTTTTTTTCTGTTGTATTAATTTTTGTTTCATTAAATTTTGTTGACGGCCCCCGTCGCATTGACGTCATTGACGTGCCGCAGAAGAATTTGTTTTTCGTGAAAAATATTTGTGTGCTCGCGTCTCTTTTTATTTGTATTTTATAATACTTTTGGGCTGATTGCAGAGCAATTTGGGTCTTTATAGTTTGTTAACAATGTTTGCCCAAGCAACGAGTACACCTGACGTAGTTAGCTGTCAATAGAGCTATCTAATTATCTACATATCTGCGTATATACATATGTATATTCATCATATATAATATATATATTCATTCGACCTTTGACTTGGTTTGAATATAAATTAGATTATCTGTATTATATAGTATAGCTATATTCATAATATCATATATCTAGTTAGACTTAGGTATTTGTCTATCTCTTCATACAATGAATATCTTTGCTTTTTATAAAGCTGTGTGTGTCTGTATCTATGTCTATATAGATACCTATCTGTATACCTAACTGCATTTATATGTCTACTCACCTATATATCCATCGGCTTCTTACAATATCTTCTTTATCTGTTTATCTTTCCACTGATCTGGCTTTCGCAGCATCTATGTACTGATCTATGTATATATGTATTTACCGATCAACACTGTTATCTATATATTAATCTATATTATCTACCTGTTGATCAATCAATTTATGTATTGATTTCAATATTTTGATTGATGTCTCTATTAATAATATCTAGTGATCAAATTCTATATACCTCTATAAATGTATATTCAATATTTAACTATCTATCAATCCATACCATCTATTTGCACTTTCAATCCTTCATTGATTCTCTATCAATCTCTCTATACATCCCTATTTCTATATTCTCGATCTATACTATCTCTCTATCTACCTATCCATATGGCAGCTCCATGAAAAACCCATATTCAATTAGATTGAATGCAAAGAAAGCGTCTTCAGCTTTCGTTCTACATCGTTCTATAGAACATCATTTGTGTGTATTTATGCATGTGGGCAGCTATAACGAAAGATCATATTTGAAACACAAATTTTGCTTTTGGCGTTGTGGTTGCTGCTGTTGTTGTTGTTGGCTTGTCTGCTGACGCCTTTTTGGCATTGTCTGGGTGCCAGATCTTGTGGGCCCCGCAATTGTTCTCATTATTATTTACTGGCTATTTGCGCCTCTGTTTATTGCCAATCTTAGCTGCCTTGCCCTGCCGTGCCCCGCCCTGCGCAGCCGTTGCCGCGCCCAGTCGTCCAGTCCCTGCCTTGCACACGATCGTCATCACCTGGTTCTGGAGCTTGCTCCCCGCATGCTGTTTGCCTGTTTAGAATCAGTGGGGCCCAAGCGCGTCATCGGGCGCACGTCAGTCGATATAATGTAGAGTTTGGGGAGGGGACTGGAGCAGGTGAGTAGATCGCGCACGGCATTTGGGGGGAGGCGGCGCGCTGCGAGTGTTGCCAACTATTTTTAGCCATGAGACGAGCCGCTAAAGTATTTTGGTCATCAGTTCAAAAACAAAAACAACACGAAAAAGAAAATGAAAAAAAGAAGCAAGACGGACAGTTTTATTTTTCCAACAAATTATTTAGACGCAAAAATCGCATGGAATTATTTATAAACGGCTGCGAGACGACCTTGTTGTTGTTGTTCTAGTTGTGGTTGTTGTTGTTGTTGGTGTTGCTCTTGTTCTGGTTGTTGTTGCTGTTGTTGTTGCTTTAGCTATTACGACTTGGAGCACGCCAAAGCCAAAAGCGTCCTTCACCCTCAATTATTTGTACGGCCATAAATGCCAACGAAATATGCGCATACCAAAGGAAACCAGCCAAAAATTTTATTGAATCAAATGGAATCGAGCTGAATGCCAAGCGTTTGTCACAGCAAGTGGCGAAAACAACATTAATTACAATTTCCATTTAATTGCGGAATAAAAGACAAGACAATAACAAGAGAAAATCGAATTACAAAATCTAATCGAAGATGAAATTGAAATAAATGGTAAGTTAGAGATAAAGAGGTATTGAGTAGGTCGAAGATTTCGGTAGAGCCTGGAATGTCAAGGTTGAATATCGTAGTCATTGAAGAGATAAGGATGAGCTGGGCAAAGATATCAAAAATAGAGATACATATTAAAATTTAGAGAGTAAATACATATTAATATTTAGAAAAGTAATTAAAAGAGTTATATCGTAAATGTTGTTAAGGCATGCAGAAGGTTAGTATCGTAAATGTAACAAAGGCATATCCAAGCTGAATATCGTAAATGCTGTACATATGTATAGTCCAAGCTGAATATCGTAAATACTCTACATATAGTCCAAGCTGAATATCGTAAATATGAAATATGTTATACATATATGAAATATGGAATCAGAATATTTAATAGCTAAATCCAGGTATATTCAATACACTGCGTGGCATGCAAATATATAGCAGCTAAATATGGACAATACTAAGAGGTTTTGCTCAATATAAATATCGTAAATATAGCAAATTTATATTATAGAAGATAGAATAAAAATACCTCTCTCTAGCTGAAATGCAAAAATTTACTTAAATAATATATAAAAGTTGCAAATAGCTGCGAGCCAAAAATGTGAAAAACATTGTAAATATTCAATCTATTTTCGACATTTTGAGAGCCGCCCTCGCAATATCAATCAGCAGTTCAAAGACTCAGAATGCTGTTCATAATAATATAGCCGAATTACTCATCCCATGTAAATAAAAATGTTTTGGAAAACAACTTGTTTTTTTTTTTTTTTTGCTTCTAATTTTAAATATAAATCAAAGATTTATTTATTGTTAAAAATGTGTGTTGGCCCTGTCCAGCTGAAAAACAAATAAATAAATACATATAAAAAGTTTTATTTTTTTGCGCTTTAGGCAATTTGGTTTGACCCTGAAAAACTGGTGCAGTGGCCATTTTATGGCCACTCTAGATCTAGGGCCCTAGATTACTCTGTGAGAGGTTTCTCTGTCTGTCTGCCTGGCTGCCTGCGCTCAGATTTTTATGATCCTGGCAGCTATTGCATAACATTGCGTTTGGCCTGGTCTACGGGGATTTTCGAGGTATGGCTTACCAAGTAGCTCGTCGTTGACCTTACGCAAAATTATATCATAAGCGAGAGCAGAGCTGAGGACAATGGACGGACGAGAATTTAGGGCTAGAGGATCACGCTTATGTATATATGTATGTAGGTAAATCGACTAAAAGTCTATCTCTCTCTTTCTCTCTCTATCTTCTGCTGTCTCTGCCTTGGCACATTCATGATAATCGACTAAAGCATTCAACACCTTTTGACAGTTTCCTGTATTGTCTCATGCATTTATGCAAAAGGCAGGTGATTAAATTCACACTATGCTCTCGCTCTCGCTCTTGCTCTTGCTCTTGCTTTTGCTGTCTGTCTCTAACGGTAGCTACATCCGACAGCTCCACACGAACGCATTTTAATTGCCAGGATAATAATAAATAGAGATTCTCGCTTCATTAGTTCAAATGCCAAACAGGTAGCTCTCGACGAGCCGTGCCAGCCCCTTGACAATTATTTCCGGCGTTTGTTTTTTTTTTTTCTTTCTTCTACTTCTTTTTTCTCTCTTTTCTGTTTTCAAACGAAATGCCTGCTTATCAAGATTGCCAGCAATGCACGCCCACTCTGTGAAATCTGTGTGTGACCAAACGATCATTTCGTTGGCATCCTAGTTAGGCGTCCTCAGTTGCGGTATGTCCTCTGTGATGCCTCAGACAGCCGCCAGCTGTGCAGCTCGTTGGGGGGTGTGCAACGGCAGCAGCAGCCGCAGCAGCAGCAGCAGCAGCAACTCCTCTGAGCAGCAACACGTGTTGAGCTGACCACCAGAGCGTCCAATGGGCATGATTCACACACACTCACGATCTTAGCGCGTCGCTTGTCGGCACAAAAGTGACGATTAAAGTGAAGCCAGGCCAAGGCAAAAAAAAAGGGCAACAACAACAACAGCAAGGCACAAACAATAACCAAGAACAACAACAGCAACTGCAACAAAACGTTAAAACAAAATTAATACCAAAGGCAGGCAGTCGTAAAAACTGGCCAAAGCTGTGATCCTTTATGGCCCCGCACGATGGCAGCCGCAAAGGCAGATTGAGTACCAAGATTTCAAAGGGGCGCGTGATCGCCATCAAAATGCTCGTGGAGGCAATTTAAATTGTTAAAGCTGATGCTGATGCTGAAGCTGAAGCCGAGGCTGACGCTAAAGCTACGGCTGCGGCTGCACTTGGAGCAGAAGCTACAAGGCGCGGCAAGGCGCGTGCAGCCACAGAACCTGCTGCTAAAGCAGACAGACAGAGAGAGAGAAAGAGAGAGAGACGTAGAGGCAGTGCTAGAGTGTGGCTGTCACTCGCGTGCTGGGTGTTGAAAAATTTGGCATTCGTCTGTTATTTATAACAAGAGCTGTCTGCCCATGGACACAAACAACAGCAGCAGCGATGCGCCACGGGCAGCGAAAAGAAGTCAAGGTTATATCTAGGCTGCAACTATGTAATATGCCACAGCACGTTGCAGCATTGTTCGGTGTTAATTTATAGTTCGTTGCACGGAATTAGTGCAAAATCGCTGCAGGTAATTTTAAGTAATTTGTTCATAACTCAAAATGATGGCAGTATTAAGTCAAGAGCTGGGTAAAAAACTATGATATAATATGTTAACTAAAATGTAAGCTTGTACACAATAGGTATACCACATATTTTTTATGAATAAAACAAATTAAAATATATAGCTACGGAGAATTGTGGCTCTATATAAATTTAAAAAGTCGCGCGAAATTCATTTTTGGCTTCTACAGCACTAATTGCTAAGCAACACAAGCTGACTGCTATGCAACTCGCGCGATTTCTTACGTGAGTAAAAACCAGTCTGGCAACTCCGTCAGAGTATGTAGCTGTCGTCTATCAGCTGCGTGCTATGTTATTTCAACAATTAACGTTTACTTGGTTGAAAAATTAACTTAAATTGCTTTTGTAAAGAAAATTGTGAAGATCACACGTATATTTTTGAGAAATTTACCAAACGATGCTTTTTAACAGAACAAACAGCACAAACATATTGCTGCTTAAAATCGCCTCGTTTTCTCAGTATCAAATTATATTATATCGCGGTGCGATTTTTATTAACTCAAACAAGGCATTAATATCTGATTTATTTTCACTTGACTCGATATACATTTATATAATTACAGTGGCTGCAGCTGTTGCCCGGCTCTGACTGATGGGCTGGCTGTCCAAAGGAATCAGCGCAAATTGGCATCAAAACAAATATTTGCCCGAGGTGGCAGCCAAAGCTCACAAGTTTCAAGCCTAATGACAGGATGAGCAATGTGATCCTCAGCTAACAAAGGCAGACACTTTGGACACGGGCAGTGGCAATGGAGATGGGCACCGGCTCTGACAGTGGCTCTGGCTGCGGGCTCCTTTTCACACCATCAGCAGAGCTGTCGACGTGCGACGGTGCGATGTGGACACACCTTTTGCCACAGCAGCTCGTTGACTGTGTCAATTCTGGGAATGTCAGTTGTTCTTGGCTCGAAGACGTCCGACAGCCGGGCAATAAAACGTTGCAGCAAATTAGCGCTTTATTGCATGTTTGTTTGGCTTGCCATGGCTGAAGTGGCAGCAACGTCTGCTGCTTGCCAGCTAAGCGAATGCCGTTAAGTTCTGGTTAAAGTCCCAAGCCAAAAAGCAGAGAGAAACACAATCAGATTATAGCCTGCAGCTAGTTAAACAAATATATATCATATATGTATGTACATATGTATATATAATCTGTAAGCATTTATTGACATTTCAAGCACCTGCTAATTTTTGGATATTCGTTTTCTTTTTTCGTGTTTGCTCTCCTCTTCATATATCTTTCATATAGGTATATCACAACTATTTACAGTTCATTTCCGTTTCCTTAGAGGTTTTTTTCTTTAATTTTTTGAATAGCTCAGCTATCCAGGTCCAGGTGTCCTGTCCACCATTAAGTTTGGCTATTTATCACATTCGTTCGGTTTTTGGAGTTACCGGTTCCTGTTCCAGTTTCCAGTTCCAGTTCCAGTTCTAGTTTCCAGTTGGGTGTAAGGCCAGCAGCATAACGGCATCTGAAGCGGCTGTGTCAGCTCTCTAAGTAAGGCACTTGGGTGTATAAACGTTCACCACCGAATCCCAACCACAGTCGGCCAGCTCATGAGCACGCTGTGGATTCCAGTCCAAGCCGCAGACAAACTCTGTGTGCTGAGCATTCACTTCCTGTGCGGATACACCGGTTGCTAAGTCCCAAATGCTGTGGAAGAGGGGAATATACACAAGTGATCTAAAAAGTCTAATAAGCGGATGGATATAATAGAATTTATATCCCATCTCATTTCACATCCTATTACTCCCTACTCTAACTCGGTCTTCAGACTGTCTTAGGCGAATCCTTTTTCCCTTTGCACCCATAGATCTTTTCCCAACTTACCGCGTTGTAAAGTCATAATTGGCTGAAGCGAGCACCGTTGCCGAGTGCGGGGAGCAGGCCAAACGTCTGACTGCAAATTCTCCAGAGTAGAGCTCGAAGATGTGTGTGCGCATCTTGCGCAGGTCCCAGCCACGTATCAGACCATCCGATCCTCCCGTCAGCAGCACATTGCGATCGAAGTGACTCCAGTCACAGGAGAGGGCCTCGCTGGCATGCGCCTCGATGCTCATCAGGGGTTTACCTGCAAAATCAAGAGAATTCCATAAGTTTAAGTGTCCATCGGTACTTACGCTGGCAAAGAGATTCGCAATGAGCGGCGAATACTTTGCGCAATATATCAAATCATTGTGTCCCACAAACGTCGTGATGGAGTTCTGCCTGTTGCAATCCCACAGCTTGAGCGTACAATCCCAACTGGCCGAGAGGAGTGTGTGATAATTCCATTTCTCGCCCCAATCCAGACTGTAGATCTCATTCTTGTGCTCCTGCAGGCAGATCAACGGCTGTTTGGGTGTTTGCTCTGTCACCACCGATTCGACATCCAAACCAGACCAAATCTGTAGCGAGCCATCGCCGGAGGCAGTGGCTGCTATATCAGCGGCATATGGACACCAGGCGACATCGAACAACCCATCCGACCACTCCAGCCGACACAATTCTGTAATATTCTGTTCATTGATGCTCAACTGAGCGTCTTTTGTGGAGTTTTTGGCAAGTAAAAAGAGCGAACCGCCACCAGCAAGACCGTACAATTGGCTGTGGAAGAGGATAGATTAGTTAGGGGTAAAAATGAGGGTTGTCTCTGGAGCTTACCTAGTAGCGAGCAGCATGTGATTTGCCTCGAAAGGCGAGAAGCGCAAGCTATAGCCATGACGATCGGTTGTGGTGTGGCTCTGTGTTTGCATTGCTAGGCTGAAAGAGATAGATAGATATATGGATTAAGATTGAAGCACATTGTAATAGAGACAGATATAAGGATATATATTGAGCTACTATATATGCATATTATATTTTATTGTAATTTTTATTGTAATTTTTAAGTTTTAAATATTAATGCATACATAAATTAAGACTAAGTTTGCTGTAGAGCTGTATGAGTAGTTCCTACAATGATCTATCACATTCTAGAGTTCCCGCTCGTAATCGAATCGGTTTAGTTTTTCTACTTTAACAACTGCACATACATAGAATATTCACAATCTAACATTTCCACTTTAAATAGATAAAAATCAATATATTGATATTTGATTTACTCTAACACACTGCCTGAGTGCTCCACTACCTTCTAGGGTTTCCCAATGCAAAAATAAATGGAGAAGAGACCTCTCCACAAAGACTTGCGTGAATTTTACGCAAACGGCTTTTACGCACTAGCTTGAGCTTTCGCTCTGTGCTAATAGCTAATCAAATGCTAATCCTCCTGCCGAACTTACGACGAGCAAACATTTGGCTGACCTCGCACGAGGTCGCGAACGCGAACGCTACTTGACATTAGCCAATTTGGCTGGTCAAACGGAATGGCGTGGAAAACTGCGCAAAAGAACGTTGTCGTAGTTGCCGTAGTTGTTGTTGTTGTTGTTGTTGTTATGTTTATACAAGTCGAGTGCATAACGGGCAAATCCACTTAGTGAACGCAGTGAAACCCCACGGGCAGGGCCAGTAGAAAGGTATATAAGCAGGTACGGCCGTAGCTCAGTTTTGCATTTTCCTCGACCAGCGGCGAATTGCAGAACGTCTCCAGCTCCGGGCGCAAGAAAAGGAATATTATTATTATTATTTAAGTGGACATCTTAATAGAATTAGTTCAAGATGGTTGTATCCGTGAAGGTATTTAAGAAGGCCACGCCCAACGGCAAAGTGACGTTCTATTTGGGCCGTCGTGACTTCATCGATCACTTGGATTACTGTGATCCCGTCGATGGCGTTATCGTTGTGGAGCCGGACTATCTGAAGAATCGCAAAGTATTTGGCCAATTGGCCACCACCTATCGCTATGGCCGCGAAGAGGACGAGGTCATGGGCGTCAAGTTCTCCAAGGAGCTGATCCTGTCGCGGGAGCAAATCGTGCCCATGACCAATCCCAACATGGAAATGACGCCCATGCAGGAGAAACTGGTGCGCAAATTGGGCAGCAATGCTCATCCGTTCACCTTCCACTTCCCACCCAACTCGCCCAGCTCTGTGACGCTGCAGCAGGAGGGCGATGACTTGGGCAAGCCACTGGGCGTGGAGTACACCATTCGCGCCTTCGTCGGTGACTCCGAGGACGATCGCCAGCACAAGCGCAGCATGGTCAGCCTGGTGATCAAGAAGCTGCAGTACGCGCCGCTGAATCGTGGCCAGCGCTTGCCCAGCTCGCTGGTCAGCAAGGGCTTCACCTTCTCCAATGGCAAAATCAGTCTGGAGGTGACACTGGACCGCGAGATCTACTATCACGGCGAGAAGGTGGCGGCCACGGTGCAAGTGTCCAACAACTCGAAGAAATCCGTGAAGAGCATCAAGTGCTTCATTGTGCAGCACACCGAGATCACCATGGTGAATGCGCAGTTCAGCAAGCATGTGGCACAGCTGGAGACCAAGGAGGGCTGCCCCATCACTCCGGGCGCCAATCTGACCAAGACCTTCTACCTGATCCCACTGGCGGCCAACAACAAGGATCGTCATGGTGTGTGCAAGAGGTAAACTCCGCGTTGCTTGGACGCGATTTAACTAACATACACTCCTCAGGTATCGCTCTGGATGGCCATTTGAAGGATGAGGATGTCAACTTGGCTTCCTCCACCATGGTCCAGGAGGGCAAGTCCACGGGCGATGCTTGCGGTATTGTCATCTCATACTCGGTGCGCATCAAGCTGAACTGTGGCACGCTCGGAGGAGAGATGCAGACGGATGTGCCCTTCAAGCTGCTTCAGCCGGCACCTGGTAGGTCATAAGCCCAATCCGCAGCCACTTTTCATGCTCACTCTTTTGGGTCTCTCTCGCCAGGCACCATTGAGAAGAAGCGCTCGAATGCCATGAAGAAAATGAAGTCGATTGAGCAGCATCGCAATGTCAAGGGCTATTACCAGGACGACGACGACAATATTGTATTCGAGGACTTTGCCAAGATGCGCATGAACAATGTGAACATGGCCGATTAGTTCCGATAAACCATATATAGATATATATATATATATATATATATATGTATAATGATATAACCGATCGAAAGCACTGAAAACTTGTTGCAGCAGTCTCATAGAGGCCACAATATTTGTATTATAATCGTATCGTGTAGCGCGCTCTCCTCTATTCTCTACAAACCTTGGTAGATCTGGAGTTTTTAATGTTGAAATGTTGAAACGACCTCGTGTCCTTATATATTTTAATTAAATGTTAATTGTCTTATGGCTATCTACAACACTTACGGCTCTTTCAGTTCGTCAATTCAGAGAGTCTTTCGTATTGGCTTCAGACGGAGTTCAAGGAGGCTCTAAGGAGTTCTCGATGTGCTGTTGCTGAGGCTTTCAACTTCAGAAGTCGAATGAGCTGCTGTCCCTCGGCGCGCCACGAGGAAGGCTTCAGGGGTTGCTCACAAGGGGGTTGCAATGAGCTCTCTGTGCCATAGGTCAGCCAAAGCACAAGCAACCCTTAAGGCCAGGGCAACAGGCGGCTGAACAGCCAATCAGCAAGGCTTCGCCTGGATATGGCCGTTATAAACGGTTACAAAGGAAGTGCGAAAAACTTTTGATATGCTAAATAGTTAAGCTTTGAACTTGCCTAGGCAGCCGTTGCTCTGACCTTGATAATGGCTAATGGGCAGCTGCTCTATTTGCCAGAGCTTTGGGTCTGATCTCGCGCGCGCTCTCCCTCTCTTTGTCTGTGCCTGGGTTCACCTTATATAATGCGACGTAACGTTTGCCGATCGTTCGAGCATTGCACAATTCAGATATCGAGGGACTGGGGCAGCGTTGAATCGATTTCACACACCGCTGACTCCTGGGCAGCGGCAGTGGCAGCAGCAGCATCGACTCAACTTCCGGCATTGGGCCTGACCGTAGCCAAGCCCCAATGCCCAAAGTCGTGCCACCTGCCCCAGCTATAAATGCCAATGTTGTTGTCAAAATCCAGCCACAAATTTGACGAACGTGCCACGAGATGGAGCTGCTAACCAACACGAATTTGCCCACTGCTTTGCTAGCCCTGCTGCAACTGCTGCTGCTGCTGCCTTCGGCTCAGCCGCAACATTATTTTCCGCACAGGCAGCTGCATTACTACGATGCGCCGCCTCGTCTGCGCCGCGTGGAGTATGTGGCCGCGCCCTTTGTGGGCGGCTATGTGGCGCCACCTGCCGCACACTACCAGCAGCAGACGCCCAACTTCCAGTTGCTCAACTATCGGCCCAGCTATCAGCCCCTGGCCTTGGAGTACCAGCAACAGCAGCTGCCTGCACCACAGCCAGCAGCTGCACTGCCAGCCCTGTACCCACAGCCGAGTGTGCAGTACTTGCAACGTTCTGCGGCACCGCCTGCCGAGCTGGCCAAATATCGCTACGAGGGCAACTATATGCCCGTGCAGCAGCGCGTGGCTGTGGCGCCTGTACCGCAACGACAGCCACAGGCGCAGCCACAGCCGCAGCAACGTCTGGAGGAGCAGTTGTACAATGTGCCGCCGGTTCTGTTCACTAGCGACGTGCTGCATGTGGTGCCCTCTCGAGCGGCGAACGCGCTGCAACAGCAACAACAGCAGCAGCAACATCTACAGCAGCAACAGCAGCAGCAACTGGGCGCTCAACGCTCTCGTCGCTTTGCGTCCAGGCAGGATGCGGATGCAATGGCAGCGGAGTCTAGAATGGATAGTGAACGACCCACAAAGGAAACCAAATATTTTCAGTAAGTGTGATGCTTTCTCCTTAATCTAACACTCTCCACATATTCACAATAAAACTCGTGGAAGCCTCTTCTAATAAGTGACAATCACACAGGAGACTCCTGTTGAGTGTGACGTCCTACTCAATTTTTTACTCCCATTTTTAATCCCATTTCATGCAGAAACCTAATAATATTAAAAATTCGTATAAATTTGCTTTCTCTCTCTTCTTCACTTATTGCTCTATTCCATATACTTATCTAAAAGCTCTGCTCTCTCTTCCCATCTCTTCATCTCTTTAGTGATATCTTCATGAGATTCGATGGACCCAATGCGCGCAGTCATGGACATGTGCTGGATCATCCGAAGGCGCGCGAGCGACGTTTCGAGTCTCAGCGTGGCACAAATCGTTACAAGGGCGAGGTAAATAAAATATCCAGCGGAATCCTAGTCAGCTTTTAAAACTCATGCTTCCAGGTCATATGGACGGATCGTCGTGGTGCTCATGGCGAGCATCGCTGGGACATGGCGCAGGGCAAACTCTGAGCTGTACTTCAAATGCCTTAACTCTTTACTTTTCTCTCTCTCTCTCTTTCTCTCATTATTTCTATCTCTGCCTTGACAACTGCTCAGTAAATCGTGACTTTTCATAATTTTGGCGTATTATTTATTTAAGGGCAATGATTTGGCGTGAAATTCGAAAGGTCCTGCAAAAGATTTGCATAAGAAAGCAGCCTCAGCATATTCTTATCATAGGTCAGCGCCGGGGAAGCCTTTGCAGTATTTTCTCACGGGCCACACACACACACACAGCCAGGCGAGAAAAAGTGGACTGTCCGGTTACACGACTTTCCGCTGTTGTCGCCAGCACTGGCCCATGGAAAAAGGTCAACTTAAGCAACTATCCTTTCGATCAGGAACTGGTTTTAGGCAATGACCCGAAATGTCCTGCAGTTACTTAGTTACAACAGAACAGGACAGCACAGAATAGATCAGACAGTCGTCAGACAGTCCATCAGTCGACGAATGCGGGTCATATGCAAATGGGCCGAGCTCCGTCTGGAGAGGGTTGAGCGTGCTGCAGGCGGGTTGAGCGTCTTGTAAGTCGGTGACCTCAAGGGTTGCATCTCATTTGCATTTACAGCGGCTTGAGGCGCCGTTCAAGTGACACAAATGCCTCGGGCCGGCAATGTCCAGTTATTATTATTATTGGTTTTAGGTCTGGCATATAGCCGATAGTTGCAACAGCTGACCAACTTACATGGCTCCGGCGATATGCAGCCAGGGATCAGCTTAAGATCAATTCTCTAGTCGGGCATACAGGTAGGCAGGGCAAGCAGCCCATTTGCCGACGTAGCCATGCGGGTCTGTCAGTCAGCGACTGTCCAGAACCGGTTACAGTTCGGTTCTTCTGGCCGATAAGGTCATCATCGTCAGCAGCAGCGCCTTGATCTACAGTGATAACCCTTGGCTTTCGCCTGGTTCTCACACTGTTTTCTTGCTGCTTCTAATTTATGCAAGGACATTGCGAAAGGACACTATTGCCAGAGCAACTGCTCGATTGATGTGGCGCGACTTGCACACAGAGAGAGAGAGTTCCCAGAGTCCATGGACCAACCGGTTTGACCGGCCCGAGCTTTGTCTGGCGAGCATCTTCGGTGACCACGCACGCTCGCTGTGAGAACTTCTTCCACATTTACGCTGGCCTTTGTCAGCACCCAACAACTGGACGAACGGGTTGTCATATGGTCGCTACACTTGGATCTTGTCTGTGCCCAATGCCTTAAGGGTTAGCACATTGATTTATGCGCAATTAAATTCTGTTTACACACCAACCATGTGGCTCTACAATTATTAGACCGTCGAAAATGGCCAGAGTGAGGCAGGAGTACTGGGCTATGAGAGCAGTACGAAAGTAAATGGATATCAGTACGAAATGGAGATTGGCCAGGCAACGTTCGACAGAGTAGCTGAAGAATATACTTCACATTTAAATAAAATCAAGTTGAAGCATAATTAATTAATATTTTTATAAATTTGAAATATAAATTAAATGTCTTATACGACGTGATATATTCATATTTAAATAAAATCTTCCATATATAAAACAAAAAAGATCTTTAAACAAATTCGTTGATAAAGTTCTATTTAATTTAATTTTTCAATTTTTTAAGAAAATAGAAGAGCATATCTCAAGCAAAAATCTATCAATAAAGAAATAGACTTCAATTTAAGTTTACTATTTTCTGACTTACCCTTTTCCATAAAAATCAAACACAATATTCTTAAATTTTATTTAAATGTTTTTTTTTTTTTATAAAAATGTTTAATTAAATAATCTAAATCAGAAAATCAATAAAATATATATCGAGTACAGCAAGGAATTTCGATTGCTTGAGCCATACGCAAACATGGGCAAATGTGTGTTCAGATGCATTGATGAATAATATTATGAACGCCTCTATAAACTACATGGACTTGCGGAACTTTCAAGAGAGGATGCACCGCGTACAGCATCCTTATTGGTATTGATGGTACTGCGGCTGCTGCAGCTGCTGTGGCTGGTACTGCTGCTTGGCCTGGCCATAATCCTGCTGGGCCTTGTGGCCGCCGGCGCGTAGCAGCTGCGTTGCTGGTGGGGGTGTTGGTATCTTGACAACAATGTCGGTGGGTTCGCGAATGACCTCCGCCTTGAAGCCCTCCTTGGGGTCCGCTGTGTACTTGACGGTGCGTATGAAGCCATCCGAATCGACCACAGAGTAGCTGCCCTTGATCACCGAGCCGTCGCGAACTTCTTTGCGATTCTGATAGTTGGTGAACTCATCGTCTTTCACATCGAAACCAAATTGATACGAGGAGTTTTGCTATGAAGAGACAGAGAGAGAGAGGGAGAGAGAGTTGTATTTGCATATCAAGTTGAGCATTTCAAATGCGTAGCGCCATGTGACCCAGTTTTACTTCAATTACAACACACACGGTGACTGCGCATGCGTGTGGGCGTTTGGGCGTGTGTGTTTATCCCCGACTGGAATATTCAAGCCCAGATCGAGTTGCTCAACACGCACAAGTGAAAGTAATTTGAAGTCGACTTGCATATTTTTAATGACACGAACAACTGCAACCGATCGCTGGGGCATGCAGCGATCGCATGTTGTCTTATGCAACCGGCCACTCAAATCCCCAGAAATCTTTTTGCACGTAATGCCCAACGAGGCCTGCCCCTAGATATACATAAAATTATACATTTATTGATATCTTGCGCATACTTCATGCACAAGGTTGCATTGCCCCCTTCACAGTTGACGAGGAAGCGACCAAAGAGTAAGGCTAAGCTCTAACTGGGTTAAGGTAAACCAAAGCCAAAACGTGCCCAAGAGGCGTGTTCGCCAACAGCAATTGTTCTTAGCCTGACGTGGCCCAAAAATGTAGAAAAACAACGAGCCAGCCGAAAATTTATTGCAAATGCTGCATTGCTGCAAAATTGGAAAGGCAATTGGCCAAAAGAGCTAGTTTCTTGAAGCCGGTTCTAATGCGTGCACTGTCCACTCGGAACTGATCGTGTTTTGGGTGTCTTTTGGGTCTTGTGGCTAGCTTTGCTAAATGGGTCGCATTTGAAAGTGATTGTAACTGCGGCGCATGTGCCGCATGACATGCAGCTTGACAATTTTTTGCTCTCTATGCATGTGTGCGAGAGTGTGTGTGTAGTGTGTGTGTGTGTGTGTGACACCATTTTTGGAGATTTGACAAACTAGAAATGAATGCATTGGGCAGCACTTGCCCGCTGACAGCAGAACAAGATTTGGTCACTCTTTTGGGTTACTTAGGATGCCCATTCTTATCTTTGGACTTATTTGCGTGTGATGCACGAAACTGTCAAAATATAAGAATCAAGTTTTGCATAGCAATGAGCTATAATGACATTTGGTAACCTGATTTAGTTGTGGAATAAATACGTGCTACGATAGTCTATTATATATTTTATATATATTCTCAATTACTTCAACATTTTACACTATTTCAGTGAATAGGCGGGATGGGCTAATAGGAATATGTAATTCTCATTCTAGGAAGCAGCGCCAAGTAAACAATTAACGCATCTCGAGCTGCTTTTCAGGCAATAGCTGAGCTGCTTTACTTGTAAATAAGCTCACATAACTGTCAACAAATTCTATATGCCTTCCCTTGCACAACTGATTTCACAGCTTTCACCCAGAAGAAGCCATACAACTATTTTCGCGACTATGCGTCCCACTTTGCATCATAGCTCATATATGCAAAGTAGTTTGGCTTAGGCTGGGGATTAATGCGAATTTTTGCATCGGATACATTTGGCTAACGAGCATCCGCAGCTTCCGCATGAGTGGGCCATAAATAAATGTTAGCCAGGAGTTGAGTTTTGGTCACGGCTATGGCCAAGTGGCTGCAGTTAGTGCTGCATTGTATTTGATGGTTAATGAACTCTATGGCTAAATCTCTCTCATGCTTCAATTGTAATTATGCACTGACTGGCTGGATGGCTGTCTGTCTGTCCGTCTGTCTGTCCGTCTGTCTGTCTGCCTGCCTGTCTGCCTGGCTGGCAACATTGTTTAGTTGGTTGCGAAAACGAAAACGAAAGTGCGCGAAAGCGGAGTTCGAACCCGTTATGGTCAACTTACATCATCGTACTCCTCCTCCTCCGCCTGCTGCTGTTGCTGCTGCTGGTGCGATTGCAGCTTGAGTTGTCCTTTGCCGAGCAGCGGAGCGGACGCCGCCTGATAGCTGGGGCGACGCGGGGCTGGAGCAGGCGCTGCCTGTGGCTGCCGATAGACGCTCTGCTGCGGCTGTGACTGATACTGCAAAGGAGAAGAGGAAGAAGCCAATTGGTGAGTCGGCACAGCTTTTCATTACCTCTAGACTCTGCCCACCTGTGGCTGCAAATAGTCTCTGACCGCTGGCGCCACATATCCCTGCGGCTGCTGCTGCTGCTGCTGCGCGCGTATCTGCTCGGCGACCGTATCCTTCAGCCTGATCTGCTGCCCAGAGCTCACATACTGCTGCGTCTGCTCGGAGTTCTGCTCGTAAATGGGCGTGCCATCGGAGGGCCGCTGCTGTTGCTGCTGCTGCTGCAGCTGTTGGTAATACTGACGCAAATAGGCGGGATCGACGCCCTGTTGCGCTTGGGCGACTCCGCAAATCGCGACCGTGGCCACCACGAGCAATAGCTGCATTATAATACGAGTTTGTTTCTCTGCTGTTGCCGTTGCTGCTGCTGAACTACACTTTACACTTTATTGCCGATCGATACAAAACGCGCTCGTCCCACTCCAAGTCACAAAACTATCTGCGTTCACTGCAAACTCCAATTGCACTTTTATATCGAATACCTCTCACGATCTCAGCTAGCTGCGCCACAACCAGAGCCACAGCCAGACGACTCGGAGCTAGAGCGGCATTCGGTTGTCTCTCCGGCTCTCTAACGGTCGTTGGTGCCGCGCTTTGTTGGTAGCCTCTTTTTTGATTTACTACAGCTGTTGGCTTGCATAGTTGGCACTTCCGTTGCCATTATATCATGGACAGTATTGTCTCTCTGTACGTACCGCCCGCGCGCTCTCCCCCTCATCTGCTCAGCTGATTTTGAGAGCTCGCCTCGACCTGTGTGTCATTGTTGCTTTAGTGAAAATTGCTGCTCCAGTTTACGTTTGCTTCATTTGCATTCACAAACATTACGTGCGATCCTCCAAGTGGGTTAGCACCAGCCAAAGCTGTTAATGCAACTCTGCTAACTTTTGCTGCGCTGTTATTTAACATTTTTGGTTCAGCGTCAGTTTCATAAATAGCCGGGCTAATAATCTACTTTAGCTGTAACTGATAGCTTTCCGATATCTTATATATGGGGTCAGACTGCAGCTAATTAACATTTGGTATGCTGTTAACATTGATATTTGACATTTGCACTCTTTCTTCTGTTAACCCATATTCGGCTAACTGTGAGCAGCTGTACTTAGCTGTTAGTTAACATTTGATATTAAGCTTCAATTTGATTACACACCATAACAGCTGTTAACTAACATCTGACAGCCACTTAGCAACTGTACCCAACTGCTAGCCAGCATTTAAATGGCTCGTTGACTGCAATTGTCGATAGATTATCTACTTAAGCCATTTGTCAGCTCAATTGCTTGAGTTCAATGCGTTTAGGGCTCCGCCTCAGTCACAATTTATTGAATTTAATCCGACAAGTGCAAAAGACTATTGTTCATAGAGTTTGACCCAAATTGTTAAATCACAGCAAACTCGATATCGAAAACGTTTCGCTGCCTGTGTATATATATGTGTGTGTTTGTATGTGTGTATCTGTATCTGTTGCGACCACGTTGCGGTTGAATAGCTTCAACTATGCCAGCGATCTTTTGATGTGATTGCCAAATCTTTTGCATTTGAAGACCTTTACGCCAGATGCAAGTACCACAAAGCTGTTGCCAAGCGATCGCACGTAGCACACGCAGTCATTAAATCTCAATAAAGCCACCGCCTGCCCCACCCAACGAATGCCCACCCACCCAATAATGTACGTTTATTTATTTGTAAGCGTCTCTGATGCGATTACTTAAGAGCAACAATTGCTGCGATCCATTGCAGAGAAATAGCTGCGTTACGCTCTAGGGTTTTTTTGATTTTGATTTTTATTTTGATTTTAGTTTCAATTTCGATTTAGTTTCGTTTGATGACACACATGAAGGATTTTATTCGCCAAGGTCGTTGAAATCTATTCAAAGTCTGTTTCTTAATGGAGCTTGTGCGATTTTCGTCAGCCGTTGACCGTTTAATGGGGGCGAGCGCTATGTAGCTCGTCCAAATCGTGGATTATTAAAGCTATGAAGTGAAAGTACATTATGTATAACAGACAATTGTTAGAGTCGAAAAATGTATGTGATGTCCGTGTGCTTTCGTTTGCGCTTGAGTTTGCATACATAATTTCAATAAAAATGTGTTTAATTGCCTGCGTGATTGATGGACCTCAAATGTGGTAAATAGATTTATTTACATATATATCAAGAGATCTGCCGAGTCATGTTATGCAAAGTTTTTGGAAGTATCGGATTACGGCACAGAAAAGCAGGGAAATCGAATAGAGAATTGAAAGTCACTTAGCTCTAATTAAATGCAATTATAAATGGGGTTTGCCCACTCTCAAGAAAAGTCTGCTTGCATTTATGGAGGGGGAAAATATTTGAATATATATGATATGTATGCGACGAATACAACTCCGCTTGCATACCCTACTTATTTACATTCCATATTAGAAATGAAAAATCATTTAAAACAGCAACTCAGCACAGAGAATTCAGGGTATCTGCAAGTCGGGCACACCCGACTCCAGCACTCTTGTATTGCTTTATTCGTTTTCATACATTTGTAAGGACTAGAACCACTCGCTGTTGATTTCGAACGAAGTCAACTTGAAATGAACATAAATAATATATTTAATAAAAATCTTTAACTAAAATTAAATTTAATTTCTCTTTTTGTTTTTTATTGACTATTGCGCTGGGAGGCTGACAAAAAGGTTTGAGAACAATTGAACTCAGCAAAGAGTGAGTTAATTTTGGTTGTTGTTTGTTTATATTTATAATAATATTTAGATCAGCTCCATTGAATTTCTGTACCGATTCGTAATATGTATTTATGTATATATATTAGGGGTATTCCTTTTGTTAGTTGCTTCTCTTGTCGTTGGTTTGTTTTCTTTAGTTTTTGTTTTATAAATTATTTTTAAATAAGTTAAACAGAATTTCATAAAAATCCGCTAAATTGGTTAAATAACGCTTAACTAGCAACTGTTGTTTGTTGTTATTTTTATTGTTGCCTGTTGCTGCTGCTGTTGTTGTTGTTGTTGTTGTCGACTGTTGCTGCTGTTGTTGCTCTAGTAGTCAGTGGCACCAATAACGCTGTACATCAGACGATTGAACGAGCCGCTCTGGCGTATGTTTTCATCGTGTGTGTTTACCACCTGTTAAGAAGAGAGCATATGTTAATTGATAACAGCGCTGTTAATTTGATTTTCAGTTACTTACATTGTACGGCGGCCGGGATACTGGCGCTGATACTGGCTTCTGTAAAGGCATTTATAAGGTATGTAGAAATAAAGATAAAATTTGCTTAATGGAGAGAAATATTCCAGCTATATTGATTTTCTCTTCAAATGTTATGAGCGTGCTTTCTGTTAGTTAGTCCGTTATGTTATGCCAAAAATAAAAAGCTTATTGTGACTCGGAAGAATATACACAGAGATGTGATTAATGATGATGCTGTACGACTTGCAGATTCCATGACAAGTTATCCAAAATCAAAAATAATAATGTTAGTATTCGACTTAGGTTAGTTAACATTGCATTGCCTGACAGCACATTAAACATACGAGCGCCGCTTAACATTCTGCTAGGCATTGGAATATATAGCATTGGACAGAGGACACACAGAGAGAGGACAACAGAAACAAAAAATGCTGTGGCTGTACTATAAAACAAAATTTTGATTTGACGGTACGTGAGACGGCGAGATACATTTAGAGATAATAGTAGATAGAGATAGAAAGATATTCAAATAGTGCGCAATGAACTGGACAATATATATTTATTTATATATCGTGTCTAACACACAGATATATAGTTCACATATAAGTTGCTTTTTTTTTGAGCTGAGAACAATTTCGATTTGATTTCGGTTTGACAGTTGACGCGATCTTACCTTTCCTGGAACCAATCTATTCGGCTGGTAGACCTTTGTCTGCACAGGTATGGTTACTTCCTGTGGCGAGGATTGACCATAGCTGCTGTAGCCGCCTTCCTCTTGAATGGCTCTGTAGGTTTCGCTATTCCTTGGATCGTAAACAACAGTTTTCTTATAACTGTTACGTCGATTCGATTTATCGAGTTTGGATTTTTATCGTATTGTTTTTGTTTTGATTGAGATCGTTGAAAGCGCCGTATTTTGGTAAATATCATATGTCAAAATATTTAAGGTTATGCAATTTTTTTAAAGAATTTTTTAACGTTATATCATTTTTATTTTTGTTGGTTAAGTTCATATATATATACATGTGTATATACATATATGAATTGTTTTTGTACATCGGTTGAGTAGCGTGAGACAGAGTAGTGAGAGAATAGAAAGAGAAAACAGGATGTGCACAAAATACGTTAGAATTATTTTTGTTGTTTTGTGATTTTTTAATTCTTTTTTTTTTTTGGTTTAGTTGTTTTCCAATCAAATAGCCGTTGTCTTAAAACTCGACATTTTCTCAAACAACTTTAATAATTAAGTAATGAAAAATTCAACAAATCTCTTACAACTAATTATTAAATGTAAATTGTATAACAGAACAGCATAACAAAAAGTTGAAAATTATTATTTAAAAAAATGGTATTACATAGTTGATTAATTGTAGGATTCGTGTTAGTCAGGTACTACTGTTAATACTTAGTGGGAATTTAGGAACTTGTTGTTGTTGTGTTGTCTTTGACACTTTGAGTTGGATAAATTCAGCAAACGTCTTTTTTAGGAACTTTTGTTTTGGGGTTGGTTTTTGTGTTTTGTTTAGGTGCGATTCTTGGACTAGGGGACTTTGGGGTATGTCATTGCTCTAGTTAAAATTGTTGCTAATTTTGTCATTGATATCAAAAAACAATTTATATTGTTCATAGGTTTTTTTGTTGATAGAGCTGCTGCAGTTGCTGTTGCCGCTGTTGACGTTGTTGCTCGGCAAGTTGATCTTTTTGCTTTTGTTGCTCCAGGATTTTACGTTTTTGTTCCAGGAAAGATAGATCGATGAAAATTCTAACATTAATCGTGCAGCTAAGTTCTAAGTTTGATAATATATATTGGCTAGAGTATTGTGTTTTGTTGGTATAAAATATAAATATTTATATACTTATATATAGAGATTGGTTTTGTTAAGCATCTTATCCAATTAGAACAATTGATCAATTCGTATTAGGAATGTATCATCTAACATATTTACAGCGTCTGACCTAATTGCTATTCACCTTTCACAATTGCGCCTCATATGCCATTCTAATAAATATTTGGTCAAAGAACAACAAGGGATAGGACTTGAGGAACTTTAAACTCTGACTTCGAGAGGTTTTGATTTTCTTTTTTGGAGAAAATTCAAATTCCAGATTGCGATAGGAAGTGGAATTAAACAATCAGATTCATACATGTAACATATAGACAGCACATGCACTCATGACCTTGGGTCTAGCTGTACGTATATATATATAGGACATATATGTATGTATGTATATTTGATATGGGATTAGGACTATACACAGGTTGCAGCTTGTTGTGGCTGGGTGTACAACAATTCGGTTAATCGTTCGTTGGCAGGCAGAATAATTTGTGAACATATATGGTACAGTACTACATCAATACGGTGTACGTGTAGGAAAATTTTGTAATATTTGTAAAATTTGTGTACGTAGCAAACATTCACGTTTCCAATTATGCCTAATAATCAAGTTTCTAGAAGACCGAATGCTTGGCCTCTGTTTGTTTACGATCTTCAAGGAAATGCAAATCAATCAATCAATCCAGTAAAAAGTATGTATATATATATATATGAGTGTATATATAAGTGTTTATATATATATCAGGCTGTGCTCAAAATATGTTTACTTTTACCCGTCAAGTTTTGTTGGCAAAGGACGATGCAAAGGACTTTCCTTCAAGCGATTGCTATCGCTTGTGGCAAAGCTACAACAATATACATAGAATATATTTAAAGATATATGTATGTGGTGTATATATATAGAGAGAGCATGTGTATGTATATGTATGTGTGTATATAGAGAAACATTGAGCAAGTAGTAGACATACAACATCTATAGACTCCCTGGTCTCATGGGTCTTATATGTGTGTGTCTTATTGTAGTTTTAGTAAATTTCTTTTTCTTTTTATTTTATTTTATTTTTTATTTTTTTTATTTTATAATTAATGGATTAGGTCTTAACTAGGCACGGACTTTCGACTAATCAAAATAATAGATCTATATATATTAGTTGAAAGCTTACTAAGGCGCATCTTAAGAGCTGCATACAAATTGTTGACAAAAAACTACGCAAACCAAAGTATTTTATTCAAAATTTGTTTCTTTTTTTTCAAAAAATATCTCAAATTGTTGGTTGTTAACAGAGTTTCAAAAAGTTTGCTGGTTAGTGTATTTGTCTTTTGTAACTAAGCATTTGATATTGTCAGTTGAGTAGCTTTAAAGAAGAATCCAAATGAGTGGTAAACTTACGGAACTGTTGTTCTGATGGTGTCCTCAATATTGTTGCTGGAGTAGAGACCAATTGGCGAGTTGAATTGCTTGTGGAAAACCTAAATAGAAATGGTCCATAAAACAGACGGATTTAGGTTAAAATTTGAGTTTTTTATAGCTTACTCTGCCAGAGTCGGCATCCTGGCCAACAACCTTGTGCAACATGGTATCGGCAACGCGTTGCTTCATGATACTGTCATGGTAGTCGTGTCCGGGATGGGCGCGCACAGCTGGATTTGGATAATGTCTCAGATATGACTCTGTTGTGGGCGCATCCTTTTTCACTTTTGCACCGGGCAGCACCAGTGGAGTTGTTCGGTATGGCTATGAGAACACATATACAAAATGTATGGTTAAATTTATTGATTTGTTTATGCCACACAGATTGCAAACATTTGCCAATGCCTTTCAAGCTGGTGCAATCTAAATAAATAATAAAATACTATGTACAAAGTCCGTTGGGGCAGCATCCAAATGTATCGAAAACAATTTCGCTATGCTTTATTTAACAGACAGCTAAACAATTTCAGTGAATGTTGCATTTGTGTGTGTGTGCGATTTCTGTATAAACTTTATTTACCAAAATTCCATTTTATGTACGAGAGTGTGATTGCCTCGGTCTATACACACACATATATTTTAAAAATATCTCAGCGTTGCGAGGCTAGACTAATATTTATAGGTGCTTACGTAAGCGTTTTCGCCTTCGTCCAGCAATATTTTCATTTTCTGCTTGCTATTTTATTTTTGAAAATCAACGGTCACACGCAGTCGCACAAGCGCGTAAGTAATTTAATATTCAGTGCGACAAAATTCAAATTTTCAAACATTTGCGCCAATTATCGAATGCAACATTTCGTGCAGTGCTGTAAAGTGCCGTGAAGTGCTTTACAGCGCTGCCAGACTGCGGCAGCTGCAGCTGATCGTGAAGCGCAGCTGAGTCGCCTTTCGCGCCTTTTGCTTACATTTTCTTTGTCACAGATCGGTGAAAACTTAAACTTAGCTTATATTGAAATAAATTCTAATTGCATATTAAGTGATCAATAAGATCAATAAACTTAACAAAGCTTAACAAATGGCTGCCGTACGCCGCTCCACGCGCTTGAGTAGCATTAGCAAGTCTGCTGTAGCAGCAACTACGACGGCAGCGCTGCCTCAGTCACCGTTGCCCTCAACGCCACGACGCTCAGAAATTTGGCGCTTGAGGCAAACGAAACGGGTCGAAGACAGCGACGACGAAGATCAGGATGATTCTATTAGTGTAATTTCAGAGAATAACGAAAACAGCAACCTGTTGAATCAAATGGACAAAGCGAGCAAACGTAAGACAGCCACTGCGGCAAAAATCAAAGAAGCGCAACTAAAGACGCCACGCAGCAGCAAGAAAACAACGACAAAAACTTCGGTTGCAGCTTTGACGAGCAGAGCCAAACGCATTGAGGCTAATATACGTGCTGCAAAACTGATGGATGAGAGTAGTAGCAATAGCAGCGAAGAGGGTGAGCATGATGATGCTGCACATGTATCGCCGCCGAAGCAGCGAAAGACGCATCCGTTGCCACAACATTTGATCAGCCCATCGCGACTGCTGGACAGACTGAGCATAGATGAGCGCGTTGATGAGGTAGAGAAGGTGGAAGAGGAACAACCAAGCAAGACTGAAACGAAAACCAAAGAGGCAGAGAGAGAGGAGGCAAAGCCTTCACCTCCACGCAACAAATATCAGAATGCGCGTCGGGTGCTAAATAGCGCGGAGACTCTTAACCTGCCTGGAAGAGAGCCACAGCTACAGGAACTTCGGGAGTTTTTCACCTCTCATTTAGAGTCGCAAACCTCAGGCAGTCTCTACGTCTCGGGCCAGCCAGGCACTGGCAAGACAGCCTGTCTCTCGCTGCTTTTGAGAGCGCCCGAGTTCGCCCAGCGATTGCAGCGTGTCTACATCAACTGCACGAGCATTGCCAGCGTGGGCGCTGTCTATAAGAAGTTGTGCACAGAGCTGCAGCTGAAACCAGCGGGTCGCACTGAGCGAGACCATCTGGCGGCCATCCAACGTCATCTGCGAACTGCTAAACGTATGCTGCTCTTGGTGCTGGACGAGATCGATCAGCTGTGCACATCAAGGCAGGAGGTTTTATATACGATCTTCGAGTGGCCCGCTATGCCAGGTGCTCGCATTTTGCTGGTTGGCATTGCCAACAGCTTGGATCTCACAGATCGTGCGCTGATGCGTTTAAATGCGCGCTGCGAACTAAAACCAAGACTGATGCACTTCCCACCCTATACCAAACCACAGATTGTGGAAATATTTAAGTCCCGTCTAGCCGAAGCTGAAGTCTTGGACGTCTTTCCACCTGTTACGCTACAGTTGCTCGCGGCCAAGGTGAGCGCTATTAGTGGCGATGTGAGACGCGCTCTGGACATTGGCCGACGCGTTGTGGAAATTGCCGAGCAACAGAAGAGGGCGGGCGAAAAGGAGTTCAACATGAAGGCGCTCGAGCTGGACGGGAACAGCGCACAGGTTGAAGGTAAAGAAGAAATATGGAAGATATATGGAACAGCTAAAATAATATATATTTAATTTACAGACACCCTCAAGCCCGTACAGGTGAGTCAAGTGGCTGCGGTGCTCAACAAGGTCTACGGCGCCTCACAGAATCTAGAGGAGGATATCGAAGCTGCCTTTCCACTGCAGCAGAAGCTAATGCTCTGCTCTCTCGTGCTGATGCTGCGCAATGAGCGCAACAAAGACATCAGCATGGGACGCCTGCATGAGGTGTATAGAAGGGTGTGCGCGAAGAGGAACATACTTGCACTCGATCAGGCAGAGTTTGCTGGCACTGTGGATCTGGTGGAGACGAGAGGCATTCTGCGTATTATGCGCAAGAAGGAACCACGACTCAACAAAGTGGTGCTGCAGTGGGATGAGGAGGAGGTGCATGCAGCACTGAGTGACAAACAGTTGATTGCTTCCATCCTCAGCGACACGGCCTGCCTGGCCAAGTGACGGATCATGATCTTCATCATATAGATTACCTTTACGAAAATTAGCTTTTAGGCCATTTTACTGCTGCCGTTTTCATTTAATTGCGCATTTCTCACAATTTATTCATTCACCTTGGCCATAAGACAGAATCGAATCATTTTTGAGAGGAATACAAAAATAAATTAGAAATTTATTTCATGCTAAATTTAAAATTGTGTTGCTAGCGCAAGCACGAAGAATATTTCGAAATATACATTTGAGGGTCACTTTCGAATATTTTTAATTGAAATTATGATTTTTATAAAGCCAAATATCTTTGATACAGGACAAATCCACACAAATTGTTGACAAACTCTCACACATTGATTTCATATAGTGTTAAATTTTAAAAATAAATTAGTTTTGCAATATATAAATATATATGTATATGTAAATATCTATCTTATGCTAGCAAACATTGTTTAGCAACAATTGTTCACTTTCGCTGCGCATTTATTTGACATTATTTGAGGCAATGCCAAAAATCAAGTCTGAGCTCTTTTGCTTTTGGGCATTAAACTAATTATCGCCCATGCCGTTAGCTATATAGTCATTTTTAGATTAATTTCATTTCGAATAATTTTGTTTATTATTCTCGCTCAGCGCTTTTCTATTCTTCTTTGTTTTTTGTTCATCTAAAAATATCTATTGAGTTGGTTTGAATTACATTCGAGAAAGAGCTATGAAAAATATGTTTCAGCAAAAATGTTCAATTTGTTTTTGTTGCTTTCAACGCACAAATATGTTTAAATAATAAGCTAAATGGTGGGTGTATACATAGAAGAAGCAGAGCAGAAAGAGCGCGAGAGAACAAATCGTATATATACAAATATATAGTATACAATTTTTTAGGAAAATTTTAGAAATAATTGAAAAACGCTTTTCAACTGTTGCTTTCGTTGACATTTGTATTTGAACTTGAATTATACCATTTTTTTTTTTTTTTTTTTTTTTTTTTTGACAGTAAAGGTGACGTCTTTCAAATGAGCACTGAAGTTAAATGTATTTTTTTTATTATTGCTCAAATTTTGGCTTTTTTAATTGCCGCCTTTTTTGTAAATCTTTCAGAATTATTACCAGTATTATTCTTATTTCCATAAAGTATTAAGAATAGATTAACTTCTCCAAGATATTATTAATAAAAAATGTTTTCCCTTTCGGAAAAATGATTGGTTATTTGTCTACTTTTAATTTTAGTCTGTCTTGAGCTTAACTCTTTTTGAAGAAGCTTCTTCGGTATTTGAATTTTGTCTTTTATCGCTTTTGCTAGCCGAGTTCGTAATGCTTACTTGATATTGAATGCACTCATTGAGGTCTGGCTGCTCCTTGTAGTAGACGGGAGATCCATTTTTGAACTGAACGTACTCCATTTCAATATGTGTGTGTTTTTATGTAGTTTTTGGTTTTTAAACTTTAAACTCCTTTATTTTTATCAGCAAAATTTGGAATGGAATAAAAACGGGGAAAATTATAGAAAAACTCTTACGTAACGTTAAAAAGCAATTGCTAAATAACACAATTTAAATTTAATATGAAAATTTTTTTATTATTTATTTATTTTCTTTCTCTTTCTCTTTTTTTTTTTATTTTTATTTTGAATTGGGAAACTTGCTTTTATCGCACGTTTAAAATAACGCTTCTTCTTCTACTTCTTCTTCTTCTACACCACTCTTGCGGAGATCGCTTCACTAGGCTTGTTGTTTATTTTTCAATATTCCGAACGCAACTGATTTGAAAATTTTCAGATGCTGGCGAATTATTGCTATTTCGACTGCGCGGAATTCCAATCCATCTATATAGAGTCTCTATATATGAGTTGTGCATGTCTATGTGTATGTATGAATTTCTCTATGTGTGTGTGTGTGTGTGAGTGTGTGTTTGGTCATATAGAACAGCCAGAGTGCGAGTGCTGACGGTCAGAGGCCGTTCAAACCCACGCACACCACCGCATCAGTTGCCACATCCTCTCACTCACTCATACACTCTCTCTCAATTTGTTAAAGATACATATTCTTACGCTAAATGTTTTTGTGCAAATAGATTATTCACCGAGCGTAACATTTAAATACAACAACAACTTACATATAAACTTGGACTTGGATGCTGCCGTGAGCGCTTTTCACAATCGCCCACGCGCCGAAAGAAAAACCCCGCCCCGACATCACCCTATAACGGCATTCATATATATATGCATATATATCTATATATTAGATACATATGTGCTGTCAGTTGTTTGTCCTGCCTATTCACAAAACAAAATTATATATCATTCATATAATTTAATTGACGATTTTTGGAGCAATTTCTTTTTTCGAAACGAGGTTATTTGTTTTCATCATAAAATTTAAATAATTCCACAAAAATGTTGTTCTATAGCACAATATTGATGTGTTTCAGTTTGTTTCAAATATTATATACATTTTCGATATTTATAGATATAACATTGACATTTTGTGCTGCAACTAATTGCTGTCAAAGAATCAATTGGCACTGGATTCATTACGAGGACAGGTGTAATTAACCTTCATTAGGCTAGACGAGGCGTCAAAGAACTTTCAAATTTCAAGGTACTCATAATTTACATGAAATGATGTTTATTTTTCTGCCTCCAAAACTGAAGGTTGTTTGTTTAACATTAGGAACATTAGGAACAGAAGAACATTCTTTGAGTGGGTTGATCAAAAAGTTTTTCGAAAAAGAATAGCAAAC